>NW_004524583.1:33083948-33086754 GCF_000260255.1 Octodon degus
CCTTAAAATAAAAAAATAATAAAATTTTGAAAAAAAAATAAATAAAAGTTACCATAAGTAGATTTTATTTTTTATTTTTTGGTGGGACCAGGAATTAAACTCAGGCCCTTATGCTTACCAGGCAAGTGCTTATTCTACTGAGCCATCTCCCCAGCCCCAATAAATAGATTTTATGAATATGAAAAATGCTCCCCTACATTTGTGTGTATGTGTGTGTGTGGCCAGCTCAGCCCATCAGGGGGCGGGGCTGGCTGGCATGTGGTGCTGGGGGATTGAACCACAGTCCCTGTGCTTTGCTAAGCTTGTTCTAAGTAGGTGCTATAGACCGCTGAGCCATCTCACCAGCCCCTGCTCGCCTACATTTAAAACATTTTATCAGTCCATGTTTGTGATACAGAATGCATGCATCCATTGTGGGGACTTGGTAGATGCACATCCCGCCTCTTAATTCTGCTTTCTCCTCCTCTTCCCCTCCCCCTTCTCTTTCTGCTTTTTTTCCTTTTCATTTGTGCATTTGGTACAGGGACTCACTATGCAGACAGGACTTGTGACCCTCCTCCCTAGCACTGGGATTACAATCGAGCATCACCACACCCAGACTGTTAGGGGCTCCGGGGGCCGGCACGGCATGTGGACTGGGGATCGAACCCTGGCCGCTGTGCTTGAATAGCAGGCACTTAGTCCACTGAGCTATCTCGCCAGCCCTAAGCTAGTGTAACTTTTGAGGAAAATTGGCAAAATTTGTACTGTAAAAATCACTATCGCGCCGGCAAGTTGGAAGCACAGCCACACCTATGTGTACAGGAGACAATGAAGGACACATACGCGAGTCCGTCTACCCCAGCACAGCTTCAGCAGTAAAAGATGGAAAGGTCCTGAACGTTCAGAAGAGGACTGGGCCTCACACCCAGGCATGAGTGCAGGGCTGTGCTTACGGGGAAGGCGGCCCAGCGCTGGCACTGCCAGCCTGACACTGCCTGCATTTCAGGAGTGCAGCCTCCTAAGGGCCAGTCCAGAAGGGCTTGCCTTTTTGTTGCTGTTGCTCTTGGTTTGGAACAGGATCTAACTGTGTAGTTCAGGCTGGCCTTGAGCTCACTAGGTAGGCCAGGCTGGCCTCCAGCTCAGGGTGATCCCCCTGCCTCGGCCTCCCAAGCAGTGCTATCACAGGGTGTGCTGCTGCGCTCGACTGGGATGGCTCTAAGTGTAAGATGCACACCAGAGTTTGTAGACTTGCTACAAAAAAATATAGATCCAAATGCACGTCTTGAATAAATGCTTCAACAGTAAGAAATGTAAAGTATCTCTTTAATAATTTTTATATTGATTTCCTGGCAAAAATGACATTTTGGGTGTATTTAAAATATTGTTCCATCTAACTTTTTTAAAATCCCCTGTAGTACTGGAATTGAACCAGGCCTCTACATTGAAGCCTCCTTTAACTTTTTTTGCTGTGAAGCTGAGTGTGGTAGTGCACACCTGTAATCTCAGCACTGTGGGAAGCTGAGGCAGAGAGTTACAAATCTGAGCCTTAACCACGTGGCTGGACCTAATCTCAGTACAGGGCCTAGCTGGGCCAGGAATGTAGCTCAGTACAAAGGCCTTGGGTTCAACCCCCAGCACCGAGATATGGTCTCCCCAAATTGACCACCAAGTCCCAATCCTCTTTATTTTTTTTTTAAACAGTGGCACTGGCTAGGTGTGATGGTGTAGGCCTGTAATCCCAGCACTAAGGAGGCTGAGGCAGGAGGATCATGTGGAGTTCAAGGCCAGCCTGGGTTATACAGTAAGACCCTGTCTCAAAAAAAGTGGCCCCTGGAACATGCACAAGTACATGTGTGCCAGGCATGGCGCGCACACTTGTAACCCAGCGAGCCGGGAGTTCTAGGCAGAAGGATCAAAGCTCGTGCTGCCTGAGCCTGAGAAGGTACCGAGGGGTGACGGCCCTGGGTGGAGCTCGGCAGTGGCGCTCCTGCGGCCCTGCGCAAGGCCTTGGGTCCATCCCCCAACTGGAGGGAAAAAGGAATAAAAGGTGTGACTGACTCCCTTGAGATTTCACTGAGCAGTGGCTCTGGAGGAAAAATCAAATGGACACATGAAGGTGCATGGGAGGGGGGGGCACCCTGCCCTTTGTGCTCCAAAGAAAGGAAAAAGGGAGCCGTCTGGGCCTGCTTGCTTCCCTATCTCCGGAATGATGCACCAGAGACAATGCTGGCCGCTGCGGGAGACAGCTGCTGCAGTCTGGCAAGGACAGGGCTGACTGAATTCTAAATCCTTTTGTAAATGAGCCAACGTTCCTAAGCAGGGGTGGGGAGATGGCTCAGTGGAATAAATGCTTCCTTGGCAAGCACAAGGACCTGAGTTCAATCCCCGATTCTGCAAAAAAAAAAAAAGAAGTTCCTAAGCATTTTGGACACTTACTTGTTTATGCTATTTACGTACTGCATATTATTTATCCAACCATAATTTTAAAATGTTTAACAGAATGAAAATGTGCATAGAGCCACTAGAGAAATCTGCATGTGCATTTGTGCTACAAAATAGGAAGCACAGATGGCAGAAGTGGTGCAGGCTGGCAATCCCAGCACTCCGGGAGGCTGCATCAGGGGGGTCCCTGCAAGTCTGAGGCCAGTCTGGCCTCCATAGGGCCAAAAAATAAACCTAAAAAATGTGTGTGTGTGTGTGTGTGTGTGTGTGTGTGCGAATGCACATGTGCATTCCTGGGATGTAGCTCAGTGCAAAGGCCCTGCTTGGGTTCAATCCCAAGTACCATGAAAAGAAGGGAGGGAGGGAGGGAGGGAGGGAAGGA
>NW_004524583.1:33086854-33089361 GCF_000260255.1 Octodon degus
GGCCAGTGCAAGGGCCTGGGAATTGAAAGGGATAAGCAGCCCAGGAAACAAAGCCCGGCCCGGTGCTCCGAGGCGCACGCAGCACCCTCGTGGGCACTCCAGGCGGTGCCTCGGTGCCTCGGGTGTCCGAGGCTGGCTCCCACCCGCAGTAGCCTCTGAGCCTTCGAGGAGCTCACCAGGTTCCCAGCTGCCAGAAAAAGTCCTAGTTTACTGACCTCGAGGGTAGCCTAGAGTTCAATTCCCAGTTCTGCAAAAAAAAAAAAAAAAAGGGCCAGGGAGATGGCTCAACACAGGCTTTTTATAAAATATCAAACAGAGAGAGGTGGGAAGCCTCTCTTTCACTCTCTACATATGGAGACAGAGTCTCACCGTGTGGTCCAGGCTGGCCTTGAGCTCATGAACTCCTCGGCTCTGCCTCCTCGAGTGCTGGGATTACAGCCATGTGCCACCTCACCAGGAGTCTTATAATTTCACCTCCTTCTGTAAATCCTATTCACAAATTAAAAAATATTGTAGTTATATTAAGTTTAAAGACAAGTTAAAGTTGACTATAGGCTGTGAACTGGAACAGAACACTTCCACAGTGCTCTGTGCACTTCCTGTCACGGAATGACACCACACAACCTCACTGAGGGCAGATTTTGTGTTCTTTTAAAAAACAGGGCAGGTCTGTTTTGTAGTTTAGGCTGGCCTGGCCCCGTGGGAGCTGGGATTACCAGCAGGTGCCACACTTGGCTGGGATGCTAAGCTCAAGGCCCCAGGGGTCAGCAAGTTGCCTAAAGCCGTGCTCTGCTAGTAATGGGCAGGACTGGCATCAACTCCAAGTCCAAGCACTCAGGGAGGCCACCAGAGCCCCAGGCTACTGCCACCACGTGTAGGGGTAGCCCTGAGCTGGCAGCCCCTCTGCCAGGGTCCTCAGCAAGGAGTTCTGAGCTTGGCCATGGGGCCAAGACCTTGACTGGGGGAGGAGAAAATAATAAGGGGCCATCTGGGGCACAACGGACCCTGGGAAGGGACAGGTGGGGGGCTGGGCACGCAAAGAGAATCTGCACCCAAAGGGTTAACCAGGCAGGAAAGCCCCGAGGGAAGAGGGAAGCTGCCTCAGGCCCTTCACCTCCCCCACTGCGGGAAGAAACTGTCGGGTGGGGCTGGTTGCTTTGGGGATGATTGGAAGCTCTGGGCCCCAGGTGAGCTGGTGGGGGAGAAGTGGGGAACACAGTGGGACTGGCAGGACTGAAGCCCCACCCCTTCCCTGTGGGCTAGGAATTAGGTGCCCTGGATAGGACCCCTGGCCCTAGGCAGGTTCTCCTTGGAGCAGGAGATACTGAACCCGGGCCTGAGGGATGCTCTGTGGGACCACAGCCTCGGAGAATGGGGGGCCTTCCAGGCGAGGCCAGGGCCTGCAGCAGTTTAGGGGTGGGGTAGAGTCCTTTCCCGCCTGCCTGGTTCTCGGCTTGCAGGGTTTGGCTGAGGAGAACGATTCAGGTTGAGATGCATTTTAGGGACTCAGAGGGCCCCAAAGAGATGGGTATGGGCGCACAGGTCGGAATCCCAGCGTTCTAGGAGTCTCATGCAGGAGGACCAAAAGTCTAAGCCCAGTCTGGCCAATTTAGTGAGACTGTTTCAAAATTTAAAACAAATAATAATTTAGAAAGGGTGGGGGTATAGCTCTGTTGGGAAGGCCTGGGTTCACTCCCCCCTCCCCCATCCTAGGAAAAAAGAATCCTAGCCGCAGTCTTCCTGTAACCAGGCGCCTTCGGACTTCGGCGTTTTTATCTGCCCGCTCCCCGAACCTGGCCGCATACCCTTCCCTTGGGTCTACCCAAAACCGTCCCCTCCTCTCCCCTCCCCCCAAACTGTTGGAAATCTTTCAACTTCTTTCAAGTGTTCCCGGGCGGTTTGGGGTCCGTTTCAGAGCTGGGTCAGAGCACTTTAACACCCCCAGCTGGGGAGAGCGGATAAGACAATAGCTGCTATCACTTTACCATTGGAAGTGACCCCCGAATTTGCACCTCTTTCATCTCGGGACCAGAGCCCGCAGGGTGGGCGATTTCCTGGGGGGAGTGGCTTCAGCCGCTTCCCCACCGGCCAGCTGCCCGTCGACCGTAGACGTCCACGCTCGACGGTCCACTTCAGTATGCGACGGGTGCTGGGGTGAGAGGCGCGCCTCTGGGGTCGCCCTGGGCAGGCCCGGCCCCGCAGGCCGGCGTAAATGTCCCGGGCTGGGCGGCGGAGGGAGAAGCGGACGCCCCCAGGGCTCGAGGCCACCCTCGAGGTCAGTAAACTAGGACGTTTTCTGGCGGCCGGGAACCGGGTGAGCGCCTCGAAGGCGACCGCGGGCGGGAGCCGGCCTGGACACCGCCGGGGTGCCGCGAGGGTGCTGGGGCGCCGCGTGCGCCGGGCCGGGCTTTGTTTCCGGGCTGCGTGTCCCCTCCGCGCCCGTGCGGAGGTCGGGCTTCGGCCCTCCGCGGAGCGTCCCCGGGCCGGCAGCCTGTGCCCGCCACCTG
>NW_004524583.1:33090491-33103737 GCF_000260255.1 Octodon degus
GCCGGCGCCGCCGTCGCACCTGAGCCGCATCGGCGCCCTCCACTTAAGGGCGGGCGGCGCCCACCCGCGCCGGGCCGTGGCTGCGGGCCTGGGGCGCCGCTCCCCTAGCGAGCTTCGAGGAAGCCGGTCGAGGGGCATCGCCTACCGACACTCCCCTCGCGGGAAGAGGAAGCGATGGGGAGGGCGGGGCCGGCAGGCCGGGCGCGGGGGCCTGCGCCGCGGGAAGGGCGGCGGACGGCGCGCGGCTGAAGCCCGCGTGCGCACAGGCAAGTGGAGCCCGCCCTCCCGCGCTCGGTTTCCCTCCGCACAGTGACTGTCGGATGCGGAGAGCTGCCGTAATGGAGTCACAGTGCTCAGGAGAACGCTAGGGTTTCCGTCCTCTTTGTAGGCGGGTGGTACCGGGAATTGAACGCAGGCTACAGCCTCAGGCCCGCTTTATTTTTGAGACAGAGCTTTGCTGAGTTGTCCAAACCAGGCGTGAACCTGACCCTCTTGCCTCAGCCTCTCAGAGTGCCGGAATTACAGCTGTGCGCCGCCGCGACTACCTGGCTTTGCAGTTTTTTCTTTTTGGCGGAACCGGGGATTGAACTCGGGCCCTTGCGCTTGCCAGGGAAGCGCTAATCCCACTTCCACTGAGCCATCTTCCCGGCTTTAATAGCTGGGTAACTCCTGAAACGTCCCTCTCAACAGCGTTGAAGTGGGCAAAGTGACTCCAGGAATGGGGTGGGCGTGAGACGACTCACGCGGCGGGAAGGGAGACCACACGGAAAGGCCTGAAATCTAAATGAGCACCCCTCAAAAGCCTATAGAGAGGCTTGTAATCCCCCACGAAGCACCTGTTCTGCTTAGAAAACAGGCTCTGAGTAGAAGGAGCTTTACTTACCCCCCCCCCCCGGGGGGGGTTTTGAACTCGGGCCCTTGCGCTTGCCAGGCAAGCACTATTCTACTCCCCGGCCCCTCTCACAATTTGAATCTATTATTCACGGCTGTTTTTCCCCCTTGAGGTTTTGGTCAGTTTCCCGAGTTAAGCGCGATAGGGAGCAACCAGTACGTAGTGGTTTTCCTAATTTGGGGGTTCTGGCAGAGCTTGCATGCGTCTGTAGCTGTGCAACAGTGTTAACAAGCGATGGGTAGGAAGAACTGAAGGAACACCGTCCCGTTTGCTGGGATGCCAGGGCTCAAGTTTAATATTTAATAGTTTTTACTGCATACGTAAAGGCTCTTGTAGAGTCGTTTTGTCTTTTGGAGGCAGGGTTTCACTGTTTATTTCAGGCTGACCCCCTCCACCCCCCTTACTGGGGATTGAACTCAGGGCGCTATCTCCTCACCCTCAGGCTGACTTTGAACTCACTTTGTATCCCAGGCCGGCCTCGAATTCACAGCAGTTCTGCTTCAGCCTCCTAAGTGTTAGGATTATGGGTGTGGGCCATCACACTTGGTGAGACAAATTTTTTGACAGGTATATAAAAGACAAACAGAAAAGCCCTAATCCAGGTTAAATATAGTACCAGGAGAAATTTGGTAAAAGGTTATACCCGATTTGTTTCTCTTCAGTGTGTTTTCTTTTGAGACTGGATCTACCTATGTATCCTCGAACTTTCAATGATCCTTTTGCCTTAACCTCTCAAGAGCTGGGATTACAGGCATGCGTCATCCTGCCCAGTTGGATTTGTTGCTATAATAGGGATAGTTTAAGGAAACCTTCAGCTGAGAAGTTTTATCCAAAGGTGACTCTGATCCCCAGTAGTTTTAAACTGCCTATAATCCCAGCACTCAGAGAGCAGAGGCATATTCAAAGCCAGACTGAACTACATAGCAAGACCCTGTCTCACAAAAAGCTGGCCTTTATGATTATAAAATATAATTATGGTGGGGCTGGGGAGATAGCTCAGTAGAATAAGCGTTTGCCTGGCAAGCACAGGGTCCTGAGTTTAATCCCTGGTATTACCAAAAAAACCCAAAAAAGTAATTCTGGTAAATCGTTTGTGCTTTCATTGGTTTCTTTTTTTGCCAGTTTTAATCATAATACACAGTGAAAAATTGTGAGAGAGGGTGACGCGATAACTCAGCTGTTGAAAGCACCTGCTTGGGCAAGCTTAGGCAATTGCAGGGACTTACGTTCTATCCCCAGCACCACATGCCATGCCAGCCACGCCCCCAGGGGCTGAGCCATGCACAAAAAATCTTGAGGGAGGGTGTAGGGATCCTAACCCAGGGTGTGTGTAAGCTAGCCAACTGCTCCTGTCCTCTGGGTTTTTGAGATAGGGTCTAGCTGTGTAGCTTGGCCTTAATCTTGTGTTCCTCTTGCTTTAGCCTCCTGAGTGCTGGGATTGCAGGCCTGTGCCACCATGCCTGGCTCAAATAGGACCCTTTTAAGTGTACAGTCAGGTGAAAATGCCTACACCTAAGTATGATGTTCACACCTGAGGTTAATCTAGAGAAACGTGCAGATGTTCCTTGTTTAAGGCCTCAGTTGAGTGCTGTGGACTAGACCATTAATCAGTTGTAAATGAGGAGGTGCATACGTGTGGTGTGTACAAGACGCAGGACAAAGCAAGGCAAAAGCAGGCTTGACGACTGCTTTTATTTGCATAACTCAAAAGCAGGGCTGTACAGTGCCAGCGGCCACAGTGACTACCATGGAAGCCTTCTGGGCTGCCAAGCCTCGTGTGGTCCGAGTGGTTGTTTTTATTTATTTATTTATTTAATTTATTTATTTTGTGTCTGTGTGTGGCCAGCTCAGCCCACCAGGGGGCAGGGCTGGCTGGCGTGTGGTGCTGGGGATTGAACCGCGGTCCCTGTGCTTTGCTAAGCTTGTTCTAATCTAAGTAGGTGCTTTAGACCACTGAGCCATCTCACCAGCCTTCCAGGTGGTTGTTAAACAAGGTCTAGGTACTGAACTTTGACACTCTTTTTTTTTTTTTTTTTTTTGCGGAACCAGGGATTGAACTCAGATCCTTCAGTTTGCCAGTCAAGCGCTTATCCTCCTGAGCCATCTCCCTGGCCCGGTACTGAACTTTGAAGAGCTAAATACCAGACCGGATCATGGTGGCCTCTCTAATCTAAAAGCAGTGCTAGTAGAGGAGGCTGCTCTGCTTTGCCCTGAACACAGAAGCTAGATTGTTACTCCATGTGGAAGGGGCTGAGGAGACGGATGCCGGGCAGCTGCGGGAACACTGGATTTCAACCTCTGATCTGTGGGCCTTGGGCAGGTTTGGCCGTGACTTGGAGATAGTGGTAGGAACTACCTTCAAGTCCTGCTGCTGGGTTTAGAGCAGTGACCTGCCAGTGCTACACAGCGGCCTAATCCTGGTTATCAGACCCCAGTCTGCCCTGCAGTGTGGGTCTGCAGCCCTTTGATCTCAGAAGTCTTTGGGGGGGGCGGGGAGATGGCTCAGTGGAATAAATGCTTCCCTGGCAAGCACAAGGGCCTGAGTTCAATCCCCAGCTCCACCAAAAAAGTCTTGCTTTTTTTCTTTTGCCTGGTACCCTTTGAAAAGACCGTCTTTATTCCAGGACATTTTTTGTTTCAAGGTCTCTTTCTGCTCTTAAAATCTGAGGACTTTGAAGAGCTTTTGTTTGCAGGTTGTATCTATCAGTGTATTCTCTATTCCAAATTAAAACTGAAGGACTAGAGGATTGGCTAGATAGCTCAGCGGACTAAAGCACCTGCTTACGCAAGCTTAGACAAGCTCAGGGACCGCAGATTGATCCCTGGCCACAGAGTCGGTGTAATGATGTATGCCTGTAATCCCAGTGCTGGGGAGGCTGAAAACAGGATCACTATGAGTCAGAGTTGTATAGTGAGCCCTTGTACCAAATACATTAAAACAACAAAAACCTGAGGGACTAGCGCGGCTGCTTGGTGGTGTGCTTGCCTAGCAATTATGAGGTACTAATTTTTTTTTTTTTCCGGAACCTGGGATTGAACTCGGGCCCTTGTGCTTGCCAGGGAAGCCCTTATTGCACTGAGCCATCTCCCCGGCCCCCTAAGACAGATTTGTTTTTTGGTGGCACCAGAGATGGAACTCAGGAACTTGTACTGGCCAACCAGGCACTTATGCTGCTGAGCTATATCCCCAGCCCTAAATTTGGTTCTTAGCACCTCTTCCCCAAAGGCAGAATTTGAGAACATTTATTTAAAAATAGAGGCCCATCAGAGAGCTTAGCGGACTAAAGCACCTGCTTAGGCAGCCGCAGGGGCCAAAGGTTTGACCCTTGGCTTGCTGGGCTGGCCCCACCCCAGGAGTGCACTGAGACAGCGACTGAGACTGGGCATGGCGGCCTGGAATCCCAGCACTTGAGAGGCCGAAAACAGGAGGCACGCTAGGGGTCTGATTTGTGTAATGTGACCCTGTACACCCTGTACTAAATGAAAACAAATGAGATAACAGGCATAAAAAAAAATAGTACTGGTATGGTGGCTCATGCCTGTAATCCCAGCACTCAAGAGGCAGGAGGGGACCAGCCTGATAACTCAGCAGACTAAAGTGCCTGTTTAGGCAGAGTGAAGCGCCCAGGGTTCAATCCCGAGCGCCCGACCCCTGGGGCACACTGAGACGACAGTTGAGATCCAGCGCTTGGGGGGCTGTAAACAGGAGGGAGGATCACTAGGAGTCCAATCTGGGTAGTGGGACCCTGTAGGCCCTGTCCTAGAGAAAAAAGAAAAGGGAAGATTGTTGTGTGTTCAAGGACAACCTGAACTGTATAGTGAGACACTGTCTCAAGACCAGAAAAAAGGTAACAGGGTCAGGGATGTAGCTCTCCTGCACAGCGCCTGCCCGGCAAGCACAAGGTTGGGAGT
Source organism: Octodon degus (assembly GCF_000260255.1). Classification (NCBI taxonomy): domain Eukaryota; kingdom Metazoa; phylum Chordata; class Mammalia; order Rodentia; family Octodontidae; genus Octodon; species Octodon degus. Next base: position 33,095,296 of record NW_004524583.1, read on the forward strand.
TCGATTTCCCGTACCAGAAAAAGTAATAATCATGGTTGTAAAAATAACTCCTCTAGAAAGTAAAACAGTAGTGGGAAGTCTCTATTTTGCTTTTCTCCCCAAATAGATATGCTCGATCTGTTTTGATAACATACTTTTGGTGGAAATAACATGAAGAAAATTCCACCTTGCCCCCATGTGTAGCCGGGAGAAGGCTGGTGTTGCGGTAGCTTTTTCCGTGAGCTTTTTGCTTCATTTTGGCGCTGCATCAAAATCTGACAACTGTAGTTTTGCCCGGTCTTAGTTAAAATGTGACACTTGAAAACATCCTCTGAACTTTTTGTGTACTCTGGAACCTTAAAATCTGTTGGTCTCTACACTACTTCCGATCTTTTTTTGTTTTTTTTTTTGGCGGAACCGGGGATTGAACGCAGGACCCTACACTTGCCAGGCAAGCGCTTATTCTACCGAGCTAGCTCCCCAGCCTACTACTTCAGATCTTTTATAAAGTGCATGATATTTTGTTTTTTTGGCTTTGGTTTCTAAGATAGTCTTGCTGTTTGCTCACGCTGGCTTTGGACTTGCTTTGTTGTGCAGGCTGGTCTTGAACTCCAGGAGGATCTTTCTGTGTTTTTTTTTTTGGTGGAACCGGGGATTGAACTCAGGCCCTTGTGCTTGCCAGGGAAGCACTTATTCCACTGAGCCATCTCCCCGGCCCCCAGGAGGATCTTTCTGTCTGAGCCTCCTGAGTGTGCTGGGGTTACAGGAGTGTGCCGCCACCACTCCTGGCCAAAGTTCATAATTTTTTTCCCCCAAGAATCGGAGATTGAACTTGGGACCCCGTACTTGCCAGGCAGGCGCTTACAATGTACATAATTTTTTTGGGGGGGTGGACTGGGGAAATGGCTCAGTAGAATAAGTGCTTGCCTGGCAAGCGCAAGGGCCTGAGTTCAATCTCCGGTTCCGCAAAAAAAAAAAAAAGTACATAATTTTGTAATGTTATTTCTTGATTTATTTGAAGTGTTCATTGAGTGATGTAGCTCTTTAATGAAAATATTGATAATTTCATGATACAGCGTAAAAATAACTTTAATAAGTCACCACTGATCTCATAAATGCAGGTTTTCCAAAAATTGAGTGTGTGTGGCGGCTGCCCCTGCATTGACTTCAAGGGTGCCTCCTGCCTCAGCCTCCCTAGGCTAGGATTGTGGGTGTGCACCACTACGGCTGGCTTCAGATTTCAAAGTAAAGTTCAGAATCTTCATTGAAGTGGTGATCTTACTTCTCTTTCTCCCTGAAAACCAGTGGCACAGTTTTGTTTGAAAAATAACGGTGAAGAGCGAGGGAGAAACTGGCTCTACAGGGCAAACTTGGGCCAAGTGAAAGACAGAACACTCGGGAGAAAGCAAGGCCGGCTGTCGGAGGCGCGCCATGAGAGCCACTCGGTTCACTTGGGAGAAAGTGTCTGCTAAGCCTGTGTGAGGCGACGGGACTAATGTCTGCCAGGCCTTCCAAGTGGACAGGAAAAAAGCAAGAGTGGTGTTCCTTGCTACGGCCTTGCCAGTGTGTCACAAAACTCAGCAGCCCACCGGAGGCGGGCCTTGCGCTCAGTGGGCAGCAGAGGTGTTCTAGGGTGACTGTCCACATGGTCACTTCCAGTGTTGAAAACACATGGGGCCGGGGAGATGGCTCAGTGGAATAAGCGCTTCCCTGGCAAGCGCAAGGGCCTGAGATCAGTCCCCAGTTCTGCAAAAACAAAAACAAAACGTGCTTGTGCTTTAATAAACTTACCTTTACTGCTTCACTGGAAGACATTTTTTCTTTTTGGTGCCGCATATCGAACTCTGGACTGTTGCTTGCCAGGCAGGTGCTTAGACTGCTGAGCTATCTTGCTGGCCCTAAACACAAGGCATTTGCCGTGAGCTACCTCCCCAACCACTTAAAAAAAATCTTTGAAGGGCTGGCCAAATAGTTCAAAGGATTAAAGTGCCTGCTTGGCAGAGCCCAGTGACCGGGTTCGATCCCCAGTGTGCTGTGCCAGCCCTGCCCCCCCCCCCCCCCCCCCCCCCCCCCCCCCCCCCCCCCGCACTGAGATAGCAACTGAGATTGAGACTGGGTGTGGGGTATGCGCCTGTAATCCCAGCGTTTGGGAGACTGAAAATAGGAGAATCACTAAGAGTCTGATCCGAGTGAGATCCTGCACCAAATGCCAAAAAAAAAAAAAAATCTTTGAGACTGTTTCATTAAGTTTCTAAGTTGTTCAGGCTGGGCTTGTATTTGTGACCTCCAGAATAGCGGAGTGCTGGGATTACTGGGCCATAATGTCCAGTTCTTTTTCTTTTGAGTGACAGTCTTGCCATGTACTCACAGTGCAGCCCAGGCTGGCCTTGTGAGCAGCGATCTTCCTGCCTCGGCCTCCTGAGTGCTGAGATTGCAGTGTTCCACGGAGCCCAGCCTTCCCATTTTAAGTTTAGTAAGTACAGAAAGGCACAGCTTTTATATGTTAAGTGTAAGAATGCACATGTGTGTATATTTCTATATCGCCATCTGTTTTTTGTTTTTTTTTTTCCGGGCGGAACTGGGGATTGAACCCAGGCCCTTGTACTTGCCAGGGAAGCACTTATTCCACTAAGCCATCTCCCTGGCCCCTATCGCCATCTGTTAACTGTAGCTCAGTTATACATGTCACAACTGTAACATAGATGATGATGATTTGTCTTTTTTTTTTTTTTTTAATGTATTTAGTGCAGGGTCTCACTACATACATCGAATTTGTAGGGATTCTCTTATCCATTATAGGGATTCTCCAAGCGCTGGGATTGGGGCTGGGGAGATGGCTCAGTAGAATAAGCACTTGCTTGGCAAGCACAGGTCCTGAGTTCAATCCCCAGTGCCACCAAAAAAAGAAAGCCAAGTGCTGGGATTACAGGTGTGGGCCACCCACCCAGTCTCAGTTGACTGCCTCAGCATGCACCCCGGGGCAGGGCTAGCGGAGCAGTGGTGCTGGATTGAACCCCAGTCCAATCCAGCATCTACCTTAACAGGCACTGTAGTCCACTGAGCTACCTGACCAGCCCTGTTTGTCTTTTTGAGGCAGAGTCTTGCTATGCAGCTCAGGCTGGCCTTGAGCTTACTGTGTAGTCCAGCCTGGTCTTGAACTTTCAGTAATCATCCTGCTTCAGCCTCCCCAGTGCTAGATTACAGGCATGTGCCACCATACCTGGTTTAAGGTAGATTATTATTATTATTATTATTATTAATAATTTATTTATTTATTTTGCAGAACTGGGGATTGAACTCAGGCCCTTGCACTTCCCAGGCAAGCACTTATTCTACCGAGCTATCTCCCCGGCCCAAGGTAGATTATTATTGTCCTTGTGTTTTTATGGAAAAGTAAGCAGGCTGGCAGGTTGAGTGGCTTGCCTAAGGTGGCCAAGCCAACATCAGATGCAAGATTCCAAGGCAAGTCCCAGAGCCCACACTCTTCCTGTACCGCTGAGTGGCTAAGCAAATCCAAGAAGGCTGTAGCTGTTATCGGCTATGGGGAATGGGAGTTGCTGGATATTGCCTTTCAGGAGAAGGCACAGGGCGCTGGAGCAGGGCAGGACCCGGCACCTTGTCCTAACCTCTGCTCTTTACCCTGCAGGATGGCTTCTCGGGACCAGCTGGTGGAGCAGGTGCTGAGGGAGCTGCAGGAGGCCGTGGAGTGTGAGGGTCTGGAGGGCCTGGTCAGCACTGCGCTAGAGGCCAAGCAGGTCCTGTCTTCCTTCGCCCTCCCCACCTGCCGCAAGGGGGGCCCCGGGGTCCAGGTGCTGGAGGTGGACTCTGTGGCCTTGAGCCTGTACCCCGATGATGCCCCGCGGAACATGCTGCCGCTGGTGTGTCCGGGCGGGGGCAGCCTGCTGTTCGAGGCGGCCAGCATGCTGCTGTGGGGCGACGTGGGCCTTAGCCTGGAGCTGCGGGCTCGCACAGTGGTGGAGATGCTGCTGCACCGGCACTACTACCTCCAGGGCATGATCGACTCCAAGGTGATGCTGCAGGCCGTGCGCTACTCCCTGTGCTCAGAAGAGTCCCCCGAGATGACCAACCTGCCGTCAGCCACCCTGGAGGCCATCTTCGACGCAGACGTCAAGGCCACCTGCTTCCCGAGCAGCTTCTCTAACGTGTGGCACCTGTACGCCCTGGCCTCGGTGCTGCAGCGCAATATCTACTCCATCTACCCCATGCGCAACCTCAGGATTCGCCCCTACTTCAACCGGGTCATCCGGCCCCGGCGCTGCGACCACGTGCCCAGCACACTGCACATCATGTGGGCTGGGCAGCCGCTGGGCAGCCGCCTCTTCCGCCACCAGTACTTTGCACCCGTGGTGGGGCTGGAAGAGGTGGAGGCTGATGACACACCCAGTGTGGACCCAACCCCACTGCCCCCGCTGCCCCCGCTGCCCCCGCCGGCTCGGACCTTGGAGCTTCTCAACCGGGAGCCTGGCCTCAGCTATTCGCACCTCTGTGAGCGCTACAGCGTCACCAAGAGCACCTTCTACCGCTGGCGGAGGCAGTCCCAGGAACACCGGCAGAAGGTGGCCACCCGCTTCTCCGCCAAATACTTCCTGCAGGACAGCTTCCACCGAGGAGGTGTCGTGCCGCTGCAGCAGTTCCTCCAGAGGTTCCCTGAGATCTCTCGCTCCACCTACTATGCCTGGAAGCAGGAGCTGCTGGGTTCTGCTGCCTGCCTAGCCCCAGCCCCCAAGGAGTCTCTGGCTCTGGAGCTGGAGAAGCTGCCATCAGAGAAGGCCACCGAGGGCCCAGGCCAGCCCCCGCTGGCGCCCGCCACCCCTGGAGTGGTCTTGATGCAGCGGGCCAAGCTGTACCTGGAGCACTGCATCTCCCTGAACACACTGGTGCCCTACCGCTGCTTCAAACGCAGGTTCCCCGGCATCTCCAGGTCCACCTACTACAACTGGCGGCGCAAGGCCCTCCGCAGGAACCCCAGCTTCAAGCCACCCCCGGCCATTGTTGCTGCCCAGGAGCCTCAGCCAGTGCCTGTCAGGGAGGTGGTCCTGCTCTCTCCGAAGAGAGAGGGGAAGCAGCAGGCAGAGGAAGCCAGGGGTGGGGGGGCACCTGTGCCCCCGGAGCTCCTGCCCCGGAGGATGCCCCTTTCCCGCTGGCAGCGGCGCCTACGCAGGGCCGCCCGCAGGCAGGTGCTGAGTGGGCATCTGCCCTTCTGTCGCTTCCGCCTCCGCTACCCTAGCCTGTCACCCTCCGCGTTTTGGGCCTGGAAGAGCCTTGCCTGGGGCTGGCCCAGAGGCCTGTCCAAACCCCAGAGGCTGTCACCCTCCTTGGGCACACGGGAGCAGGAGGCCGGCAGGAACGGGGCAACTGTGATGGTCCCACCAGCAGGGCCCCTCCCTTTGGGGACTTCTGGAAGTGACCCCACAAAGGTCCCAGGAGGACCCCCCAGAGAGGGGGCCCTGTGGGAGGGGGCCACAGCCCAGGGCCAGCCCCGCAGTGGGGCCGTATTGAGCCACCCTGTGGTGGCAGCTGCAGGCGACAGGGACGGCCAGGTGCTGGTGATGGACATGCTCACCACCACGAAGTTCAAGGCCCAGGCCAAGCTGTACCTGCAGAAGCGCTTCCAGTCCAAGAGCTTCCCCTCCTACAAGGAGTTCAGCGCCCTCTTCCCGCTCACAGCTCGCTCCACCTACTACATGTGGAAGCGTGCACTCTATGAAGGCCTCACCCTGGTGGACGGCTGACGGGAGGGGCTCCTGCAAGGGTCAGGGCCTGCAGTGTCCCCCCAGCTTGGCCACAACGCCCTCTGCTCTGTTCCTGCAGGATCCACCCTGAGTCCAAGGGCATATTTGTGTTATTTCCTGGCTCTGGGCCGCAGAGAACCAGAATTCAGCCATCTGGTCTTCTCTTGAGAGCTACAGCAGTGCAGATGGTCTTTGGTTGTTGGCTGGTCACATTTTTGTTTGTTGTGTTTTGTCTTTTTGCGACAGGGTCTTGCTATGCAGTTCAGGCTGGCATTGAGTTCACTTTGTAGCCCATGCTGGTCTGGAACTCACAACAGTTCTGCCTCAGCTCCCAAGTGCTGGGATTGCTGGCGTGCACCACCACGCCCATTAAGTTTTAGTTTTTGCTTTGCTTTAAGTGGGTGCACAGGGCCTCTTGCTGATATTGTCAGCTGCATGCCTGTGGGGGGTATGGAGGTTGGCTAGCCAAGCAGCTTTCAGTTTTTCTTGGAAAGAAGAGGGGGAGCATCATGTGATTATCTGTCCCACGGGGCAGGTGTCTTCAGTCTTCTGGGGTGGCACCATCTTTTCCCAAAGGAACATGAGAATTGAATGTGGGCTCCCCTGTGGCTTCTGCCTTGTGTCCCCCGAGGAGGAGGTGTCAGACCCAGCATGAGTAGCAGCAGGGATGGCCTTCACGGGAAGGTCCCAGGATACCTGAGATTACTGGGGGGCTGGCCTGACCCACTGCTGGGCCCCCGGGGCCTCTGCTAGCCAGAGTCGCAGCTTTAGTGGGGGGCCTGTGATGGCCAGGCAGGTGGGCACTGAACTTGCATTGTTCACAGGTGAAGTTGGAAAACCTGAGAAATAAAGTGATGCAGTACCCACAACCATGGTCTCTGGCATTTGTTCATCTTTACTGTGGCTTAAGTGGATTGAGTGACCATTTGAGGGCAAGGTGGGTGCAGCAGGATGCTTTGGAGGCTCTGCCTTGAGTTGGATCTAGAAATTATGGCTGGAGCTCTTGCCGCCAGGTTGGGTTCTGGCTGCCCCAAAAGACACTCCCCCCAACCCCCAGGATGGGAGAGACCTGGTCTGCTGGGTGCCTTCACAACAGGCCAGTGTCAAGCTGCAGTCTGCAGTGGGCTTGGTCCTTGACGCTTTTGTGCTCAGGGGGCTGGCTCAGTCTCAGATGAGGAAGCCACAATGTGTGCTGAGTTTCCATGCTGCCTCTGTCTGGGGCAGGACTCCCAAGATAAAGCCTCTGCTTACTGGGGGAGGCCTCACAGGGTGGATGTTTGCTGAGCCTTTTTTTCCTCTTGCCCGGTTTTCTGTAGTGGGTGTCATCTTTGTTCTGGGGACTTTCTTATTTGGGGGGGGGTGACTTTTGAAACAGGCTCTTACTGTATTTCAGGCTGTCCTAAAATACAGCTCCAGGTGAGCCTCCTGCCTCAGCCTCCTGGGTGCTGGGATTATAGGGATAGGCCACCATGCCTGGCAGTGTTCTGCCCTTTGTTCAGCCCCATGTCTAATCCAAGAGTAAGCCCTACTCTGGTTATACCCAGAGTCCCACCTTCACACTACTGGCCCTCATCATAGCTCCCTACCACATCTCCCCTCCCACCCCAGACAATCCCATGCCGCAGAGTGGCCAGTGAGTCTGTAAGAAATCTAGTTTTCATTTCCTCTCTGAACTGCATCTGTAGTTTACCTTCTCCCCTGGAGTTCCTTCTCAGCCCCTGACTCGCCACACCACGGAAGGCTGAAGCCTGGGTGACCTGGTGAGATGCTCTCAAAATAAAAAAGGGGAACTGCCCACTCAGGTCCCCCTCCTGTCCCTCTTGGACAGGAGCTTTCTTTTTCTCAATAAATATATTCTGCTCATAAAAAAATAAAAAGGCCAGGGAGATGGCTCAGTAGAATAAGCACTTGCCTGGCAAGCGCAAAGGCCTGAGTTCAAACCCTGGTTCTGCAAAAAAAAATTAAAAATAGAAAGGGCTGGAGATGCAGCTCAGGTCAAGAGCCCTGGTCAGTGTCAGCGTGCTCCCCCTCTCTCTCCCTCTCCCTGCTCTCCCTTCTTCCCTCCCTCCCCTCCCCTCTCCTCTCTCTGCAGGGCTTTTTTCTAACTTGCTGTATTCCCAGAAGGTAAATCCCCCACCCAAATTTCTTTATTTGAAGGAATTAAGTAGCTATTCTGGTACAGTTCATAGGAAAGGTTAGGGTAGCCTGAACACGCATGTGACATTAGCTCTCATTGTCACTGTCCCCCAGGGTATGCTTGTCAAAGAGGTACTCCCACTTTGCGGGACTGGGGGAGGGGGCTGCCGGCTTGCGCAGGCTGGTCACGTGGTGACCCAGCTCTTTGATGGCCTTCACCTGCTCATCCAGGTGGTGCGTCTGGCTGAAGACATACAGGTGCAGATCGTTCTCTTGTGCAGCTCCAGGAGAGACGGATTCACACTCCTCCAAGCACAGCGCGCACGCCATCGCGTCCAGCCCATTTTCCCAGTCATCACAGTCTGGTTTCTTTTTTTCTTTTTGGCAGAACCAGGGATTGAACTCAGGCCCTTGCGCTTGCCAGGGAAGCGCTTTTTCCACTGAGCCATCTCCCCGGCTCCTCTGGTTTCTTGATATCCTGAAGGAAGATGCAGCCACCGCGCTGGTTCTGCAGCTTCATCAGCTTCTCGGCGTGTTCTCTCTCCTCGTGAGATTGATGGAGAAAGTATTTGGC
>NW_004524583.1:33104437-33108919 GCF_000260255.1 Octodon degus
GGGCGGGCGAGGAGGGCGGGCGAGGAGGGCGGGCGAGGCCGGCTCCGTGCAGGCGCTGTTGAAGCGGCGGACCGCAGCAGTGACGCGCTGCCGAGAACCTGAAGGTCAATTCCTTCTGGCACACAGCAGGCGTTATAACTTGTTCAAAGGAGAAGTGAATGAAATAGGGCCTTTAGGGCTTTGCTTCTGGCTTGGTTTCATCAAACCTAATTAATCCTACTTCCTAGACGTTTCTCACAGACCGCTTTTTACTCCACCCTAGGTGGCAGCAAGGTAGGCCTGGGAGCAAGCCCCTCACCAGTGTGACCTCTGAAGATTCAGTGGCAGGCAGGGGCTGTTCCTACCTGGTCTGTGATAACCTGTAGCCAGCAGGCGGCAATGTGGTGCAGCAAAAGGAAACCCGGGGTTTCCCGTGGCACAGCCCTGCGGGCCGGCCCTGTACTGCTTTGCTGTCCCGGGGTGACCCTCCACCTCTTCCTCGAGAATACCCTGGCTGGGGCTCTGGGCGCTCCTGCTTTCTCTTTTCCCTGCACTCAGATCAGAGCAGGTCCTTTGACGCCTGGAGGCGTCCCCAGTGGGATCCAAAACTGAGCCAGGGATGTGGCTCAGTGGTAGGGTGTTTGTCAAGTGTACACAGACTTTGGGGTCAGCCTTTTTTTGGTATCAGGGATCAAACTCGGGCCCTTGCGCTTGCCAGGCAGGCACTGTTGCTGGGCTATGTCCCCAGCCCAAAACATTGATGAAGCCATAAATAAGAGGCATTTCTCTTTTTTCTTTTCTGGTATCAGGGGTCAAACTCAGGACCTTGAGCTTGCCAGGCAGGTGCTTAAGCCACTGCACTATCTTCCCAGCTCTGGGTTGAGTCTTGAGCTCTGTGAAAGCAAACACAGTCTGGATCATTGCCCTGGTGGATAGGGGTTTTCTGGAAGCACAAATTCTGGGGCCCCACCCAGGTCCGCTGACTCCTATGTAGGTACAAGGGAAAGGGGGCAAAGGTACTGGGGTGATTTATCTAACCTTGTGTTTCATCCCCCTGGCTCCAAGATGGGGTTATAGTCAATCCTGTAACAGGGCTTACTGTATAGAGGAAGCGTTCTGTAAGCATCTGCCAGCAGTTATATGGTAGAGAACATTCTAGAATACTCAACTTGCTGGTCAGTTCAACTGATAACAGGTGGTGCCCAGCTGGAGAAGCCCTGGAATCCACTTGCTGCTTTCTAACAAGACACCTGCTTGGGTCCAGGGAGATGGCTCAGTGGAATAAGCGCTTCCCTGGCAAGCACAAGGGCCTGAGTTCAATCCCCGGTTCCACAAACAACAACAACAACAACAACAAAAAAACACTTGCTCGAGGTGACCCTCACTGTTAAATGCACCACTGTCCCAAGGCTGGGAGTTCTTGTCACATGCCATCAGTGAGGCCTAAGCCTACTGCAGAAATTTTAGCTTCTGTTGAAAAAAATAAGTGGTATCAATATTTATTGATTTGAGAAGGGTTTTTTTTAATGTTTTTTTTTTAATTTTTCAACAAATAATACACTGCATATATTCTTCTTAGTGGTTAATTGCTGTACAAGATGCGGACTTGAGATCCTATTTACAAACACCATTAGAACAAATCATTCTATTCATTAACAGAATGTAACTATATATCTATCCCAACCACTTTGAATACACAGATACAAAATGGACATTCATCTGTATACCCCATTTTTTCTAAGTTCCGTTATTGAATATTATAGGTGTGGAGAAGGGTTTTTATAAGGAGGATTAAATTATTTTTGTGCAGAAAAACTGTTGCTTTTATAATCTGCTTAGAAAAGGCAGGGATATCTGAGCTGTGACTGTATTTACTAAAAATGCTTCATGATGATTTTTAAGTTGCCCTTTGTGGAAAGCATTCTTTTTGAGTACCCCTTTCTGTCTTGGATGCAGGTATAGGAAGGCATTTCAGTGAAATAAACAGTATGAATAAAGAGAAAAACATGTGAGGTTAGTGTTAACATTGTCTTCCAACAATCTGTGTGGTTAGATAATAATTAGCTCTAAACATTTTATTTTATTTTATTTTATTTTTTAATTATTTATTTTTATTTATTGTGTGTGTGTGTGTGTGGCCAGCTCAGCCCACCAGGGGGCGGGGCTGGCTGGCATGTGGTGCTGGGGGATGGAACCGCGGTCCCTGATGCCTTGCCAAGCTTGTACCAAGTAGGTGCTTTAGACCACTGAGCCATCTCGCCAGCCCCCCCTTTATTTTATTTTTAAAAATTATTTTATTTTATTTTTTGGACAGGGGATCAAACTCAGGGCCTTGCGCTTTCCAGGCAGGCGCTTACATCGCTGAGCTACCTCCCCAGCTTTTTGCGCTGGACAGAAAGCTGAATGTTCTAGAATGTTTTCTCCCACATCTCCATCCCAGCAGACCCTAGGAACATTGCAGGCTCCATAGGATTTAATACTGCTGGGTTAAGGTAGGAATCTCCATCCCCAGGGCCTTTTAGAACCTTTTTGTTTTTTGAGGTCTCAATAAGTTGCCAGGTCTCCCAGGCTGGACTCAGACTTCCTGTCTTCCTGCCTCAGCCTCCCAGAGTGCTTGGCTTGTCCACATGTGCCCCCACGCCCGGCAGGAAGAGGCTTTGATTTTATCCAGTTTATTCCTACCCTGTTCCCTGAGCACAGTCTCTATCAGATCAGGCCAGGTCACACCTGTGGCCACCGGCCAGCCTGAGTCTGGTCCGGTCATCTGTGGCCTAGGAAAGGGACCTGGCAGACACACAGGGCTGCTGTCTGTCAGCTGGGGGCCTGAGCTGTCCACTGAGAGGGTGGATTTGGCTCTCGTGTTTGCCAGGGCTTCAGTGCATACACTGGCGAAGTGTGACACAACATGACAGGAATCCACAGGAAGTGCGCCAGGCAAGGCTTTCCTCCTCCTCCCCACGCTGCTGCTTTGGCCAGCTCTCTGGGAAGCACAGGCTGCCTGGGCGGCTCTGGGGGTCACTTGACTGCCCCAGGTAGCCTTGGCCTCCTGACGTTCCTGAGGGCCAAGGGGCAGAGAAGTTGTAGAGTGCTTGCCTAGAATGTGAGGAATCCTGGGTTCTAGCCCTATGTGTCCCAGTTTGGTGGCTGCCATAGAAACAGGCCACTGGGGCACAAGAACCCGGCTATCAGACATTAGGGAGGAGCTGGGAAGTAGTGAGCCCAGAGTCCTAGATGCAGGGCCTCCCCCACCCCTGGGGCGTCCCCCACTCCACCCTGCAGCAACACTCAGGCTACCTGGGCTGTTCTCTATTGCTAGCTCAGCTCATGGAAGAGGAGGAGGGAAGCTTTTAGGGAGATGAGAAGCAGCAGAAAGTAGGTTTAATGGTATAAAAATGTTTCTGTGGAAAATGACTTTGAAAATAGCATGAAATCTGCTTAGCTCTGGCGCTAGGCAGAGCGTGCCAGGCACCAGGAGGAGGGTGGCAGTGGCTACTGGGCTGGCACCGGCAGAGGGGCCGTGGCCTCCCCCCCCCCTCCTCAGTGCCTCACTGTCCCCACAGCAGCCCAAGCCCTGGAGAGGGAGCACCAAGCGAGGTCGATGTCGGGGGCCCTCCGCTGCCTGGCTCAGGGGCGACAGTTCCTGGGCTTCCTGACCTCAAGCAGAGTTTCCTGTTGCCACTGAGGTCAGCGCAGTGTAGTGCCTGCCGGGTCTGCTGTTCCTAAGAGCCACCTTCTAGGGCACAGGTGGAGGCCTGGGCACTTTGGGGTCTCCAACACCTCCTTTGTTCACTCCATCCACATTTACCCAGGCTGGAAGGAAAGGGGGGTGATAAACACTGACTAATTAAAAAAACAAAGACTAATTTGATATTTTTATTTTTTATTTTTTTTTGCGGAACCGGGGATTAAACTCAGGCCCTTGCACTTGCCAGGGAAGTGCTTATTTAACTGAGCCTTCTCCCCGGTCCCCTTATTTTTACTTTATTTATTTATTTTTTGTTATTTTTTGTCTTTTTGAGACAGGGTCTTGCTATGCAGTTCAGGCTGGCCTTCAGCTCTCTGTAGCCCAGGCTGATCTCAAACTCCCAATAATCCTCCTGCCTCAGCCTCCCAAGCACTGGACTGGTGCTGGCTGGGGTTACAGGTGTGCACCACCATGCCTGGCCTAAATATATATGTATATTTGCTGGTTTTTGTTTTTGTTTTGTACTGGGAATCAGACTTAGGACCTCGTGCTTGCCAGGCAGGCACCGTGCCACTGAGCTACAACCCCAGCCAGAATTTTATGTTGGCGGAACCAGGGATTGAACTCAGGCCCTTGCACTTGCCAGGGAAGCGCTTATTCCACTGAGCCATCTCCCTAGCCCCTATTTTATTTATTTTTTTCAGGCTAGAATTTTAGAAAATAATCATAGTTGATTTTATTAGATTGAGACAGAACCCTTAGCTGGGCGTGGCGCACACACCCTTAATCCTAGCACTCTGGCTGCTGAAGTTGGAGGA
>NW_004524583.1:33110039-33111100 GCF_000260255.1 Octodon degus
AAAACAAAAAGAAGCGAGCTGGGGGCAGGGGGAGATAGTGCTGCGCCGCAGCAAGGTCCTGAGGTTGCTCACCAGTGCCGAAAAGTCGACCGAAACATAGAAAAGGACTGAGTTGGACATTTGGGCCTCTCACTCTCTCTCTCCCTGCTTTCCTCCCTCTCCCAGATCTCATTGCATAGCTCAGACTCATAGTGCCCCTTACAGGTGTGCATCACCATGCCAGTCTCAGTGGCAGCTGACCGTGCCTGGGGTGGGGTTGGTGTGGCATGTGGTGCCAGCGTTAAATCCTGGTCCCTGCTCTTGCCTAAGCAGACGTTTAGTCTGCTGAGCTATCTTGCCAGCCCTTTTTTGGTCTTTTTGAGACAGGGTCTCCCTATGTTCAGGCTGGCCTTGAGCTCACGTTGATCTTTTTTTTTTTTTTGGCGGAACCGGGGATTGAACTCAGGCTCTTGTGCTTGCCAGGCAAGTGCTTATTCCACTGAGCCATCTCCCTGCCCCTGAGCTCACTTTGTAGCCTAGACTGGTCTTGCACAGCAATCCTCTTGCTTCAGCCTCGAGTGCTGGAATTACAGACGTGTGCCACCATGCCCGGCTCACATATCAGACACCCACCTAATCGTCCCCAGGAGTCCTCTAGCTACCGCCCTGCTTTTCGGAGGTGCCGTGCTGGGCTCAGGTCCAGAGCCAGGTACTGGCTAGGTAAGCACGCTGCCTTAGAGTTCCTTCCCTGCCCTCTCGCCCCTTCCGAATCTGTTCCTTATGGTGTAAATAGAAGGGCAATTTTGAAACAGATCTAAACAACCATTGACCACCCCAGAAATATGACAATAGATCTTCTGTGGATGTAACTTCAGCAATATACCTTCTGTGGAATTCTTGCAAGAAATTTACAATCTTGGGGCTGGAGAGATGGCTCAGTGGTCTAAAGCACCTACTTGAAACAAGCTTGGCAAAGCACAGGGACCACGGTTCGATCCCCAGCACCACATGCCAGCCAGCCCGCCCCCTGGTGGGCTGAGCTGGCCACACACACACACAATAAATAAATGTAATAAATAAAA
>NW_004524583.1:33111880-33119155 GCF_000260255.1 Octodon degus
AACTATATATCTATCCCAACCACTTTGAATACACAGATACAAAATGGACATTCATCTGTAAAGCCTACCACTTTGAATTAGCCCCAAGGGTCAGCATAGTCCCTGGCACAGGATAGGTGCTCAACAACTATTAGTTGAATGAATAGTCAAAAACTCCATGAAGAAAGTAGATATGAGCATGCCACAGACCCTGAAAAGAGCTTAGCCATTAATACGAACAATACTGATGACATAAAAAAAATAAACAAAAAAAATGGTATTGTTAGTGTTAATTCAGTGCAGTGAGGGAGAGGGAGGCAAGGTGAGAGGTCACTGGGGTGAAAGGTGGAAAGCATGGGTTAAAGCTGGGGAGGCGGGACAGCAAGGCTGCTTTTCTTCCTCGATCTGAGCAGACGCAACTCTGGCTCCTCCGGGTTCCCAGAGCTGGGCATGCAGAGGGCGTTGGATTGCCACAAAGCTTCAGCAAGCCTTGCCGTAAGTAAGGGCGCAGGACCAGTTGAGGGGCTGGTGTTTGCCAGGCCCGGCCATTGCTCTTAGATGGGCAAAGCCCTGCTCCCTGCTTTCTCAGAGGGCTCTGAGCTGGGGGCCCTTGCGGAGCCTGGGGCAGACCCTGCTGGAGAGCTGAGTTGCTGTGTGCCTTTGGACAGTTGTTTCAGTGCTCTGGTCAAACTTCCTGTCTCAGTTACTTTTTATCATTGCTGGAACAAAAAACCACCCAACACCCCAAAATTAAGAAGGTTTGCTTAACTCACAGTTAGTGGAGTTTTCAGTTCATACTCAGCTGGCTCTAAGGCAGAGTGGCACAGGGAAGAGGGCAGCAGCTCATGGCTGCAGAAAACAGCAAAGAGCAAAGGGAGGGGCAGGGGCTGTGGCAGCTAGCAAGCCTCCCTCCCTTCCTTCTATTGTGTTCAGGTTACCCACCCTGGGGCGGCTGTAGCTGCCACACCCATAATCCCAGCACTGGACCGTGAATTCTTCACAAACTGTAGAAGCCACCCCAATGACTGCATGAGGCTTTGGTGGGGACGAGACACAAACCCTAAGTTAACCACCAGGGGAGGGGGCAATGGTAACCACTCTGTTCTCAGTAGGGGACTGTTGGGAAGATCAAAGAGAAAAATTTGGGGAATATCTTTCAGGGCAGGAAAGCCTGGACATTCACGGTGTCCTTAGACTGGATCTAGCAGGCCCATCCCTTATTTTTCTACTATGAAGTTTTACTTTACCATTACTTTTTTTTTTTCTTTTTGGGTGGCTCAGGCTGCCTTAAGGGCGGGTCAGGTGTGGCATGTGGTGCTGGGGATCCAACCACAGTCCCTTGTGCCTGATTGGCTTTGCTCAAGAAGGCACTTTAGACAACTGAGCTAACCTGCCAGCCCCCTACAATTACTTTGTTTTTTTTCTCCTTCAGAACCGGGGATTGAACTCAGGCCCTTGCACTTGTCAGGGAAGCACTTATTCCACTGAGCCATCTCTCTGGCCCCTCTACCTTTACTTATTTATTTATTCATTCATTCATTCATTCATTTATTTTGTGTGTGTGGCCAGCTCAGCCCACCAGGGGGCGGGGCTGGCTGGCATGTGGTGCTGGGGATTGAACCGCGGTCCCTGTGCTTTGCTAAGCTTGTTCTAAGTAGGTGCTTTAGACCACTGAGCCATCTCACCAGCCCCTACCATTACTTTTTAATGGTAGCCAGCTGTACATTTCAGTATCTTTCCCTGAGAGATAAAGGCAACAATCTATGCACTAATAATACTAGTGACATATGATGTGTTCATGTGTGCAAAAGTGACAAAACGAGATTTTTACGTACCTTATGCTCCAAGTAACTGTTTTGTATATGTTTATTCAAGTATCCCAGAGGGTCCAACAGACCCACGCTGCTCTAGGATTTATTTTAAGAAGTTTATTTGGGGCCTGGGGAGATAACTCAGTGGAATAAGTGCTTGCCTGGCAAGTACAAGGTCCTGAGTTTGACCCCTGGTACTACCAAAAAAAAAAAAAAAAAAGTTTTCTTTCCAGTAGAAGGAACCCAATTTCATGTACAATGGCACATGAAAAACAAGCTTTGCATGTTTTGCAGGAGATCAAAAGTGAATCATCAAGGGCCTGGGGGGATAGCTCAGGAGCATAAGCGCCTGCCTGGCAAATGCAAGGTACGTTCTATCCCCAGTACCACACACACAAAAAAGTGAATCATCAGATTACTCGGATGAGGAAGATGACCCATTACAGGAAAATACATGCTTTTGGGCTGGGGATGTGGCTCAGTGGTAGAGTTCTCACCCTGTACACACGAGGCCCCCCACTGGCATTACAGTCTCAGTTTGGTTCTGTTGCAGGGGGATTAACCATCCCAGGATGGTTTCCTTCCTTCCTTTTTTTTTTTTTTAAAGCACTTTGTTCATTTGTATTATTCATAGCCACTTGTACATTGTCTTTGAAAAGGGAGCTTGATGTATCAGCCCAGAGGCTACAAGGAGGAGGTAGAAGTGACCTTCTAGTTTCATCAAAACAGATCAGAGAGCCAGGCATGTGCAATTGTAAGTTTGAGGTCAGCTTGGGCTACAAAGTGAACTCAGGGCCATTCTGCACTACATAGTAAAACCCTGTCTCAAAAAGACAGCAAGGGGCCGGGGAGATGGCTCAGTGGAATAAGCGCTTCCCTGGCAAGCGCAAGGGCCTGAGTGCAATTCCTAGTTCTGCCAAAAAAACCCCACAAAAAAACCTCAAAAAGACAACAAGCACACACACACACACACACACACATACACACACAGAGGACAACAGGCAAACAAAGCAGAGCAGAGACCAACACCACCTAAAGGACAAGTGAGGTCCCAGGACAGGGTCGGGGCCACCTGAACACCATAGCACTTGAGCAGTCCCACTGATAGAGTCACAAAAGCCTGAACACGAGGCACTTCACCCCTTTGCATGTTTGAAGCAGAAGTGCTCTCACTGGAGAACAGCCCAACGCTTTGTGTACCGATTGATTGATTGTCTTTTTGGGACAAGGTCTTGCTATGCAGTTCAGGCTGGCCTTGAGTTCACTTTTATTTTATTTTATTTATTTATTTATTTGCAGAACCGGAGATTGAACTCAGGCCCTTGTGCTTGCCAGGGAAGCGCTTATTCCACTGAGCCATGTCCCAGGCCCCTTGAGTTCACTTTTTCTTGTTGTTGTTGTTCTTTTTTTTTAAAAAAAATTTTTTTATTTATGTATGAATGTGTGTGTGTGGCCAGCTCAGCCCACCAGGGGGCGGGGCTGTCTGGTATGTGGTGCTGGGGGATTGAACTGTGGTCCCTGTGCTTTGCTAAGCTTGTTCTAAGTAGGTGCTTTAGACCACTGAGCCATCTCACCAGCCCTATACTGTACTTTTTGGGGGAGAGTTTTTTGGGGAAGGGTTTGAGACAGGGTCTCACTATGCAGTTTAGATTGGCTTCAAACTCATTACATGGCCTGTGCGGGCCTCAAACTTGCTCTGATGGTCCAGTTTCAGCCTTCCAAGTGCTGAGATTACAGGCATGTGCCACCACGCCCAACAATCTGAGTTGTGCATTTATTGATTGACTGATTGATTGTCTGAGACAGTCTCCATGTAGTTCAGTTCAAACTTGAACTCATTGCGTAGCCCAGGCTGGCTTTAAATACAGAGCTGGCCTTGTCCTTCGCTTGCCTTGCCCCGTTTTCCAAGAGCTGATTACTGATATCTCCTTTCCTTCATTACCAGTGATTCTAAACTCCTAGGAGGACAAGGTCGCGAGTGAGGGCAGGTTTGAGTTTTGTGGCCCTTTCTCTCCCCTTCTTAGAGCGTCCTCCAGCACCGTGTTGGGGCAGAGCATCTGGAGGTTTGCAACCTCCGTGGTGCGTCGCAGCCACTCTGAAGTGGGCCTGGGAAGAATTTGCCTTTTTCTGTGGAAAACAAGTGGCAGTGGCTGGCCATGATGACCTTGTACTTTGGATCTGGCTTTGCAGCACCTTTCTTTAGAGTGAGACACCAACTGCTTAAGAAATAAGGATGTTTTAATTCACCCTCTTTCGCAGATGGACAGAATTTCTCAAGAGGTGAAGCTCTTCAGAAACAGATCAAACTCTTTTTTTTTTTTTTCCAGAACCCAGGATTGAACTCAGGCTCTTGCGCTTAACAGGGAAGCGCTTATTCCACTGAGCCATCTCCTCAGCCCCAAAACTCTTAAATTCACATGGCATACTAGATATGTTTGTAAATAAACATGCAGGCCGAATGCCTCTTTTCTGAAATACGAGAATAAATAAATAAATAAATAAACTCCTGACATGTTTTCCCGCATTCTTCCTTCTCCTTGCCATTCAAAAGTTGCTCCCCAGCCAGGTGTGGGGGTGCACCCGAACCAGACTTTGTAACCTGGGCTGGCTCTCAGGGGCTGGGTGGGTCTGCCTGGAAATCAGACATACACAAAGTGAGTGTGATGGCTCACATCTGTAATCCCAGATAGCACTTGAGCAGTGCCTTTGATAGTCCTCCTACTCAGGCGGCTGAGGTAGGAGGATCATCGTGAGTTCCAGGCCCGCCTAGGCTACATAGGGAGTCCTGATCTGAAAAAGCCCAAACCAAAACAAACTAAAACAAACAAACAAACAAACAAACAAACAAAAAACCCCAACCAAACAAAAACCACAGGACTGGGGAGACAGCTCAGTGGCATAACTCCTGCCTGCAAGCGCAAGGTCAGTCCTGAGTTCAATCCCAAAACAAAAACAAACAACAAAAACTACAAACAAAAACAAAGTTGTGTGGGTAGATGTGTATTTGGGAGGTTCCTCGGCTCTCACCAGACCCTCCCAGGGCTCTGTGTCCCCAAGGAGGTTTTCATTGCTCTGGCCCAAGGTGTGAGTGCCAGCCCAGCTAGCTCCGCCCCACTGCAGGCTGTGGCTGGTTTGGGCCTGTTTGCCTGATCTAGGGGTCACCCACCCTTTCCCTGCCTGCAACAGCTCTTGCGTCATGGCTGAGTGACGAGTGACAGATCTGGAGTCACCTTGGGTGCCTTCTCCCCCACCGCCTCCTAAGCAGCTCCCCCTCTAAACCTCCCCCCTTCCCCTGTACACCCGGAGCCTCCGGTGTCTACACCACGGCTCTTCTCTTTCTGAACTTTACATGGGTTTGCTTACCTTTGAAATGGTGAGTTTTAAAACATAGTTAAAACATGCACATGGGAAAAAAGTCAGATAACAAAAGACTAGACAGTGAAAGTTAGCATCAGTTCCCCCAGGTCTCTCTGGGGATCCCCGTGCCAACACCCGTGGAGCCACCAGTCCAGGACTGGCCCAGGCATTGGCTGAGCACCAGAGCAGAGGCCAGTTGGAACGAGAACATGTGCACACACACCAGACTCAGAGATTTAGTAGAAGAATGTAAAGATACTTCATTAGTAATTTTTTCTTTTTGTCTTTTTGAGACAAGGTCTCACTATGCAGCTCAGGCTGGCCTTGACCTCTCAGCAATTCTGTCTCAGTCTCCTGAGTGCTGGGATTACACGTGTATGCTGCCACACCTGGCATGACAATGTTTTAGAATTAGCTAGCGGCTGTGCCTGCAACTTCATGACTATAACAAATGAAGCATTCATTTAAAAATGCTCGACTTCACAGCATGAGGATTTTCCCTCAATAAAAATATTACTTTGGGATTTTGATGTTTTGATGAATATTCGTGATGTGAAAAAGCATGACACACCCTGTTCTGACTTAGTCACACGTGTCATGGATGTCACGCATGTACACATGGGAGCTAGGAGACCATATCCAGCTAAGCTGCTTATGACTTTGAGTGACTTCGAATGACAGCGCCCTCTTCCCTCCACTCTCCTCCGCTGCCGGCGGTGGTGCTCAGCCGGGCCTCCCACCCCAGGCCTGCGCAGACGCAGCTCAGCCGGGCCTCACAAGCGGAGCATTAATCTCCCCCCCACGCACACAACCTAGACGTGACTTTAGGATCACAACGTGAGGGCGAATAGGAGTAAGCTAAGCGAGAAGGGCTGGCGGAGGGCAGGCCTGGTGCGGTGCACTGTGTGAGGTACAGCTGGAGGTGGTGTGGCTTGTGTGCTTGCAGAGTTGGTTCCCTTTTTGGACACATAACAATTGTACGTATTATGAAGTGCAGTGGATATCATGTATAATATGTAGTAAATACATATGTGATATCGTGTGTGTATATATGTCATGATCAGGCCAGGATAACTGACATATCTGTCACTTTGCATATTTATCCTTTCTTTATGTTGGGAATGTTCAAAAATCATCTCTACTAGCTGTTGTTTTTCTTTTGCAGAACCAGGGATTGAACTCAGGCCCTTGAGCTTGCCAGGGAAGCACTTATTCCACTGAGCCATCTCCCCGGCCCCCTCTACCAGCTGTTTTGAATGCAGTTAAGTTGCCAAGCACAGTTACCCAGCAGTCGAAGTTTCCCTCCACCCACTGGGCGCCACATCCCCAGCTGCCTGCCCACCCTGCCCCACCTTCAGGCTCTGGGGCCCACTATTGGACGCCACACTACTCTGAGAGCGACTCTTTCAGTTCTTTACTCCTCAGAGAACAACAAAGAAGTAAGAACATTTGCTGCTTGTCTTTCTGCACGTGAGCCACTTCACTCTCCGCACTGTCCCCCACCCATTCATGTCGCTGCAAATAGCAGGATGTCATTCTTTTTTACGTCTCATAGTGTTTCGTGGTACTTATATGTTTTTAATCCTCTTTCCACAGTGGCCCTGAGATGACGCCACATCCTGGCTGTTGTAAGTAGCCTGAGAAGTGGCGGGTGGGAGGGGAGATGCCTCTGACGTACTTCTTCTTCCTTTGGACATGTACTCAGTAGCACGACTCCTGGATCATAGGATTTTGAGGGACCTCTGTAGTAGTTTCTGTAGTGGCCCCCTTAATTTGCATTCCCACCAGCAGTGCGTGGCACTCGTGTTTTTGCATTCTTCCGGTGAGAGAACTCATTGTGGTTTTTGATTTGCAGTTCGCTGATAATTACTGATGTTAAACATTGTTTCAGGGGCCAGGGAGATGGCTCAGTAGTATAAGCGCTTGCCTGGCAAGTGCAAGGGCTCAAGTTCAAACCCTGGTTCCGCAAAAAAACAAAACAAAACATTGTTTCACACATTTGTTGACCATATTTGTCCATTTTCTTTTGAGAAATGTCTATTTAAGTCATTTGCCCCTTCGTAAATTTAATTACTTGCACTCCTTATAGATGCTGGGTAGCAGTCCCCTGGTTTATTTATTTATTTAT
>NW_004524583.1:33120130-33121050 GCF_000260255.1 Octodon degus
TTTTTTTGCTGAACCAGGGATTGAACTCAGGCCCTCGCACTTGCCAGGGAAGCGCTTATTCCACTGAACCATCTCCCCGGCCCCAAACACCATTTTTGAAGAAATTGTCTTTTCTGCAGTGTATGTTTCTTTTTTTTTCTTTTTCCCACCAGTGTATGTTCTTAGCTGGCTGTAAGTACACTGGTTTATTCCTCGGTTCTCTAATCTAGCGCACTGGCATATGTCTCTGTTATATGTTTGTATTGTGAGGTTTGGGTTATTATGGCTTTATTTATTTATTTATTTTATTTTTTGATCTCTCTCTCTCTCTCTCTCTCGGCAGAACTGGGGATTGAACTCAGATCCTTGCATTTGCCAGTCAAGCGCTTATCCTACTGAGCCATCTCTCTGGTCCCCTTACTATGGTTTTATAGCATGCTTTTTGTTTTTTCCCTGCAGTACTGGGGATTTTTTTTCCATAATTTTATTGATAAACAAATAGCAATGAGACAGTTTCAAATCAAATTGGTAGGACAGTTTCAATAATTAACACGTTGCATACATTCCTCCCAGTGAATACCAGGGATTGAACTCAGGACCCTGTGCTTGCCAGGCAAGCGCTTATTCTACTGAGCTAACTTCCCAGCCTGAGTGTCGCATGCTTTGAAGTCAGGTGTTATGATCCCTTTAGCACTGTTTTGCTCAGAATTGTTCTGGCTATTCAAAGTCTTCAGTGGTTAAATAGGAATTTTTCTTTATTTTATTTTATTGTTTTGCAGAAGTGGGGATTGAACTCAGGACCTTGCACTTGTCAGGCAAGCACTTATTCTACGCCCAATTTTTTAAATAGGAATTTTATAGTGATGACATTAAAACTATAGATTGATTTGAGTAATATGGACATTTTAACAATGTCTATGAACATAGGATACCTTTCCTTT
>NW_004524583.1:33121951-33129317 GCF_000260255.1 Octodon degus
ATATGTCTGCAGACAGTTTGATATTCTTCTTTCTGATCTGGTTGCCATTTATTTATTTATTTTTCTTTTGTCAAATTGCTGTCTCAATGTGCAGTTCAGGCCAACCTTGAACTCACTTTCTAACTTAGGCTGGTCTTGAACTCCTAGAAATCCTCCTGCCTCAGCCTCCCGAGGGCCAGAATTATGGGTATGTACCACCCCTCCTGGTGCAACTGATCTACTTTTAGGTGTACAATTTGGCAGCGTGAAAACTATTCATGTGGTTGTGCAATCCAGCACTTTCTCATCTTGCAAAACTGAAACTGAAATTCTGTGCTCATTGAGCAACCGTGTTCCGTTCCTTCTACGCCAGCCCCAGCAACACCGTCTCCCACATTTTATCCTTAAGAATCGGGTTACTCTAGGCAGTTGGTGTTTGTGGCTGGCCAGTCGCCCCTAGCATGGTATCCTAGGTGTGTCTGTGCTGCAGGGTGTGACAGGACATTCGGGGGGCTTTTGGAGTAGTTGAGTGAGTGCCGAGGGGGCTTGCTGAGGGCCTGGCAACAGGCATGCCAAGAAGTAGGTGATAGGGAGACTGGGAGGTGGAGTCACAGGACAGGAGGAGGCGGTGTGGGGTGGGAAGGTGGCAAGGCTGGGGTGGATGAGCTCTGGCCCTCAAGCTGGGCTGCAGAGAGGGATATGGACAGACCGGCAGCACCCACACTTGGGGACTCTTTGGAGGATGGGCCTGAGTGTCACCTAGACACTGGGCTGGGATCAGAAGAAACTGAGAGAACTCTCTCTAGCCTCTAGCCTCAGACAGACAGGGAGGCCCTTTGAGCCTCGCGTCTTCCTGTAGTGTGCGGGTCAGGTTGGCAGGTGGGATGTGGGGTTCCCAGATAAAAGGCTCAGCCCTGTGCAGAGTGAGCCTCTGTGGGAAGACTCAGATGCGCAGTGCCTGTCTCTGAAGATACTATCATTGGTCGGGCATCCCAGGGGGCCACACTGTTGGCTCTGATTTCTTTCCTCCCACTAGGGGTCCCTGCCCTGGTCCTGTCTGCACCAGAAGGTGGGTGATTCTCTCTTCAGAAGGCAAAATCCTGACCCTGATAGTCTCAGCCACGCAGGAAGCAGCTTCTCCCTAGAGACGTTCCCAGAGACCTGAGCAGAATGTCTTCTGGAGGCAGAGCCCAGCCTTGGCGCAGCGATCTGGGTCTGAGCACGAAGGGCTGCCATCCAGTCCCAAAAGGGGTTTTTGATTCTACCTGGTATGAGGTGGGGTTGTCAGAAAAGACTGGACGGAAGATATTTTCTTGAACCATATCTTAGAAGATGTTTTTTAAAAGATCAGTTTGAGGGGAAGAAGGGCAGGGCGTGGCCTGGAGCTGCCGCCTGAGTCTTCCGCTGGCTGCAGCCGCAGCTTCCTGCTCACGGAAGAACAGTGGCCGTGGCTTAGACTTCAGCTTCAGTTTGTCTGGCTGTGGAAGTCTTCTGGATGGAGCCGGGGAAGCCATTTAGGTAACTTTTTTTTTTTTTTTTTTTCGGGGAAGCCATTTAGGTAACTTTTTTTTTTTTTTTTTTGGCGGAACCGGGGATTGAACTCAGATCCTTGCGTTTGCCGGTCAAGTGCTTATCCTACTGAGCCATCTCCCCGGCCCCCATTTAGGTAACTTTTAAGAAATTCCATACAGGGCTGAGGTGTGGCTTGCCTGGTGTGCAGGAGGCCCTGGGTTCGACCCCAGCCCAGTGCTCAGTGAGTTACTGGGGCATGTCAGCCTTGATTTATGTAATATTCACAGGTGCCTGCTAGCCATTGTGCTTGCCAGCTCTAAGCAGATACGGGCAGGGCTGGAGGGGGACACGAGGCAGAGAGATGAAGGCAGGGCTGAGGCTTGAGGGCCTTGCTAGGGTGTACCAAGCTGAGGGCCAGTGCCCGTGTCAGTCTCCACCGGGGCCAGGAACACCTGCCTTTGTGGCTGAAGCTGTGGGGGGTCCTCGTGCTCCTGTCTCACGTGGGCCCTGCCCGTTGGTGTGGGTGGGGCGGGCGGCTGCTCCCTTTGTCCTCCTGGCAGTGTCTGGCTGGGGCAGGGGTGGAGTGGGGAGGGGTGGGTTGGGGTGGGTGGTGGAAGGGTCGAGGGGAACACCCTGGCCTTGAGGCATTTCTGCCTCATCCTCCTGGAGCTGGGACGGGCTTTGAGGCCTGCCGGGCTCTCCAGAGGAAGAATGGTGAAGCAGCCAGGATGCTGGTCCTGGAGGGCAGGAGGTGGCGCGGGCACCTTTTATTTTTACACTGCGCATCTGAGTCTTCCCACAGAGGCTCACTCTGCACAGGGCTGAGCCTCCTCTGCCACACAGAGGATGGGAGAGCCCCCGGGGGGATCAGGGCAGATTGAGCAAGGCTGCCAGCCACCTGCCCCACCCCAGCCATGCCACCAAAATAGAAGGGCCATGGTGTCAACCCCAGGGAGGTGCGGGCGGGCAGGCAGGACGCCTTTGAAGCAGGACGCAGCCGGCAGGGAAGGCTGGGAAGCGGGGCTGTTAATATGCGCAGGGCGGTGGCGACAGCAGTTGTGGCTGGCTTTTCTGTGTCTCTGCAGCAGGCACACCGTGCAGACAGGCAGAAAGCAGCAACCTAGGCTGGGCTCAGAGCCTGCGGTGTGAGCTGAGCGGCTCCCCTCCCCTGGCCACAGGGGCCTCTTTCCTAATGGAAGATGAGCTCAGGAGCTCTGGGTGCCCTCCTGGT
Organism: Octodon degus; assembly: GCF_000260255.1. Classification (NCBI taxonomy): domain Eukaryota; kingdom Metazoa; phylum Chordata; class Mammalia; order Rodentia; family Octodontidae; genus Octodon; species Octodon degus. The sequence goes on from NW_004524583.1 coordinate 33,124,674, forward strand.
GCAGCATTCCAGGGCCATTGCCATGTCCTCACCCCCGCCCCAGAGGGGCTTGGGGCTGGCTGTGCCCAGGACTCACGCTGGGGTACCGCTCGGTACGGGGCACACAGGCAGTGCATTTGTCCGAGCACCCTCCCAGGGGGCTGGGGGGCGCAGAGTCTGTGGGCACAAGGACAGCGTGTCTGTGAGTGCAGGGGCAGGGTGGCCCTGGAGGTGTGTGACATCAGGGCTGCCCCAGCATGGGCTGCTGCATTGTGGAGGGGTTGCTTTGCCAGCGATTAACCCTTTCACCCTGGGATGGGGGCTCTGGGGTCCCGGAGAAGGGTTAGGGAAGCAGAAAGGGACATTTTTGGAGGGCTTGGGGCCGAACAGGGCCTGTTGAATAATTGGCATGGAAGTATTTGTCACCATTGTGACAACCTGTGTGGCTCTGCTGTGACTTGCTGTCCATCAGCCTGTTTGTGCAGAGGGAGGGAGGGAGGAGGTGGAGAGCAGGCTGCTGGGGTGCAGGCGCAGGTCCCCGTCCTGTCAGAGTGGGGGCAGACCAGGGTCTCACCCCCCATCCTGGCCCTGGGTTGTCTCTTTTTCATCTCTGGGGCTGGGGCACAACCAAGGGGCATCCTTCCCCCATGCTACTCCACAGGGTACCCCAGGCCTGGCCCACCCAGGCAGGAACTGGTGCAGGCCAGGGTCCTTAGCACTGGCTCTTCCGTGACCACCACCATTGGCAGCCTTTGCCCTCCCCAGCACCGCCCCTCTCCAACTGGGCCCCCTCCCTGACCAAGGCCTCCCTCCCATTGACAAGCTTCCCACGTTTCCTCCTTGGGGCGTGGGGGGGTTGAGGTGAGGTTGGGGTTGTGGCTGGAGCAACCAGCTTGAAGGGCAGCGGGGAGGGCGACCCTGGATTGTTGTGCAGAGCCCTTGCTCTGCTGGCTGCCCTGACTTCCCTGTGCGGCAATTTTGGTTTCTATTTTAAAGTTTGGGTTGGTTGCCTGCCTTCCTGCTGGGTGTTTAGAGTGAGGAAAATAATTGGTAATATCTGCACAGATGTGCTGGTACTGCAGCTCGTCACTGGCACCTTTACTCAGGGGACCTCCCTGCCCCCAGCCTCCCTCTGCCAGCCTCAGAACCAGCCTCCCAGGAGCCGGGGCTGGAGATACAGCAGCAGAGCTGGGAAGCAGGAGGCCTAAAGCGCCCAGGGCATGCCAGTGGCAGGCTTCCTCTGGCAGAGGAAGTATCAGCCCCTGCCTGGGAGGGGATGGGAGAGAGGCGGGAGCCCCCAGGCTGTTTGGGGATTCTACTTTTTCCTGTGAAGCTCGAATTTGCATCTGAGGGGAGGTATGGGGGTGAAAGGGGCTAGACAAGACTAGGGCTGAAAACAGTAAATCAAGCTGGTGTGTGTGTGGGGGGCCGCACACCTATGCGCTTAGCCCCTCAGGAGGCTGAGACAGGAGGGCTACCTAAGACCAAGAACAGACCAGCTTGGGCAGCCTAGTGAGAGTCCATCTCAAACAAACAAACAAAAAACGGTTTGCCTTCTGTTGTCTTCCTGGAGCAACATGCTGGAGGAAGGAGGCGGGAACCACTTGGCCTGGGGGGAACCTGCTCCCCAAGTAGGACCTGCACCAGGGGCCCTGGAGGCCAGGCCAATGCCTGTGCCTGGACAGGATGGGCAGGCTGGGTCGGGTAGCCTAGGGCTTGACACTTTGGCAGTGGGCTACACCCTTCCCTCAGCACCCCCTCCCCCAGCTTCCAGATGGGAGACCAGCCCCCCAAGACCTCAATGGTGACCCAGGATGGTGTACCCGTGCTCCTGTGTGGCACATGTGCTCAGTGTGCTGAGGTGGCGCCCGTGGCCCTTCAGGAAGCGTGGACAGCCCTCCACGTCCTGCAGTGGCCCTCAGGTAGGGTCCATCAGGCTGTGTGGCCCATGGTCACACCCCGTTTTTGCATAGCTCACATCCAATGATGGATCTTTCACCCCACCTCGGGTCAACCTTGAAGGGCATCCTGGTTGGCCCAAATGGCCAATTAAGCCTGTATCACAAGGCCGGGCATGGTGGCATGCCTGTTATCCCAGCACTTGGGTGGCTGATGCAGGAGGACGGATCATTGCAAGTGTGAGACCAGCCTGAACTACATAGTGAGACCCTGCCTTAAAAAGACAAAAAGAAAAGAAAAAAAGACTGCATCACAGCTTGACCCCTCTGCCTGGACCTGCCTTTCCTTGTGTCCTGTGTGCTCATTTCTGTCCTGAGACCCCATGGAGAGAGAGAGAGAGAGAGAGAGAGAGAGAGAGAGAGAGAGAGAGAGAGTTAATGCACGTGGACCTGAAGAGCTGTGTCTTGCAGATGGGTGCCTTGTAGAGTGTGGGGTATGCCCAACCCGCCTTCCCAGGGCCTCCCACGTGCAATGATTGGAGGCCAGGTAGCCCCTCTCTGGGCCAAGGGTACTGGGCCTCAGCCACCGGGCTCATGGCCGGGCCTCCCTAACCCCAAGGCTCTTGGCCTAGGAGGGGGTTGTTGCTCCAGGCTCCAGTCCTGCTGTGTCCTGCGTAGGTACCTCCAGGCAGTGTGAGCGCCGTCAGTCCTCCTGCTGAGGCCTGTAGCCAGCCTGTCCTCTCAGTAGTAAAACTCAGTGCTGGGGAACAGGAAGGGAGCCAGGCCAGGGGGTGCAGGTGAGAACCGCGAGACGCAGAGGTCACCAGGTGTTACAGAAAAGTTTATTACCGGGATAAATAAATACAAGGGAGCATTAAAAGTGCCAGTGAGTCAGGGAGCAGGGGGCGGGGTGATACTGGAGCTGGGAGGCCGTGGACAGGGCACGGGGCGGAGGAGCCAGAGTACTGTCTGCGGGGATGTGGATGACCAGGCCCCGGTCATGCACAGTGGGAGCCACAGCTGGGCCCCAGGCATCCCGAGTGCTGCCTGCCTGACGGCCCTTAAGTTCTGGAGGTTGCTTGAGGCCCTGGAGTCAGCAGATCTGTGTGGAGGGGCTCCGGGCCAGCGGGTGGTCTGAGGCACAGGCCCGACCTTCCTCCTCGGGTCAGTGGAGCCCTCAGAAACGGCCGCAGTTTTGCTGCATGCTGGGTGCCCCTGGCAGAATGCAAGCAGCCTGCAGTCCCTCAGAGGGCCCTGCGCGCCAGTGTACCCCCCAGTACCCAGCCGTGTGGAAACAAAGCCCCTGTGCACGCCTCTCATGTTCCAGGCTCCGATCAGGGACACCGCTAGGAGGCCTCCCCCGGGTCCCCCCTCACACTCCACTGCTTTCCCACTGGCCTGGACCCAGAGCCTGCCCCTGTTCAGTGGCTGGGGGGCTGCTGGCAGCCTCAGTCTTTTGGTACAGGCACCAGTGTAGGGCTCTCAGAAAGGACAAGGCTGTGGGGTGGGCGGCCCACACAGTCTAGTGGTGTTTCAGGGCCTCTGGCCTCACCTCTGCCCTTTATTCCTACTCGGGGAGCCCTAGGAGCCTGTCCTCCCCTGTGCAGTTTGCACTCTGAGACTCCTCTTTTCTGTCCAGGCTCTGTGGCATCTCACCTGCCCACAGGTGAGGAGAAGGGCTGTCTCCACGTATTGCCTTCCTGATTGGCTCAATTTGGGCACCAGAGCAGAACTGAGCATTCAGGCTTCCCCTGGGGCAATTCCCCTGTCCCTGGCACTCCTCTTCTTCCCTGGGACCTCTGCTCTTTCTCAGGGGAGGAAGTAGGTAGTGAGCTGCCAACGGGTGGGCAGGAGACCCTGCAAGGAGTAGGCAGAGCAGGCCAGGCCCAGTACGGTGGCCTCGTGGGAAGCCCATCTCTCCTGCTTCACTTCTATAGCCTGGGCTGGAGGGTGGTGCCCCCACCTGCTTTGGTTGAAGGGAAGGTTGAGCCCTGCAGGCTGCAGGCTGGGAGTCCCCGCCCCAACACGCCACTGCCAAGGGCTTCTCTGAGCCCTGCAGCCCCGAGCCCCACCGCTTCCTCAAGTGGGCCAGGGGAATTGAGATGCTGGCCCTACTGGTGGCTGCTAGCTGTGGCCATTCTGGGACATGTAAGCTGCTAGAGCCACTACTACGGCCACATAGAGACCGGCCCCCACGGCGATGGAGAGTGTGGCCAGGAAGAGGGCCCTGCGGGAGGTGGCGCTGGCCAGTCGGAAGTCCCCTTTGGAGATGGCCTTGCTGGTCTAGGGAGAGAGTTGTGCGGTTACCGAGAGGGCTCTGCACCAGTCAAGGCAGCCCAGCCCCCGGCCTGGCCCCACCTGTAGCCGGGGAGCCAACGCTTGCTTACCCCCTGGGAGAAGTAGAAGGCCGCAATGCCCAGTGGCCAGAAGCAGCAGAGCATGGAGAAGAGGGTGAGGCCCAGGTGGTCCCTGGGGGGCAGCGTGAGGAAGTTGTCTTCGCTTTCGCTCTCCGTGGATGTTGCATCGCTCTGGAAAACAGTGTGTGCAGCCAGGCACAGGTCACTCTGGCCCTGTCTCACCAACAGTAATGTTTTTTAAAATGGTAAAACTGGGTCAGTGAGAAAGCTCAGTGGACTAAAGCGCCTGCTTAGGCAAGCTCAGGGACTGCCGCTCAATCCCTGGCACCACATGCCCTGCCAGCCCTGCCCCCAGGGCGGGCTGAGCTGGCTAGATCTGGGTGTAGTGGCACACGCCTCTAATCCCAGGG
>NW_004524583.1:33129522-33138871 GCF_000260255.1 Octodon degus
CGGGCCTGGCTGGCATATGGTGCTGGGGGATTGAACCGCGGTCCCTGTGCTTTGCTAAGCTTGTTCTAAGTAGGTGCTTTAGACCACTGAGCTATCTCCCCAGCCCCCCAAATCCATTTTTTTAAAAAAGGTAAAACTCATACTCTGGGGCACTGATGTGGGGTGTGAGGTAGTGTCCTGTGCTGTTGGTTGCAGTGTGGCTTGATCTCACCCCCCTTTTTTTTTTGTGGACTAAGCACTTATTCCACTGAGCCATCTCCCCAGCTCCCTTAGCCCTTTCTACCAAAAGCCTTTATCGTGACTGGATGATTCTGCTTTCAGGACCAGGGAAGGGTGCTGTGTCCAGGGAAGCCCACCACAGGACAGCAGTTGGGAAAGGTGAGAGGCACCCTCAAGGCCTAGTGGCTGGGAGATGGAGTCAGCGCATGATGGGAAAGCCCAGATTGGAAGACCATGCAATATTAAAAATTACCTGGTAGAAAATATGAAATTTCATGGAGCAATACTAAAATATGAGATTATAAAACTGTGTCCAGCAAGACCTTTTTTTTTTTTTTTTTTTTTTTTTGCGGAACCAGGGATTGAATTCAGGCCCTTGCACTTGCCAGGGAAGCGTTTATTCCACTGAGCCATCTCCCTGGCTCCAGGAAGGTCTTTTTGAAAAAGAGGGAACCAAAGAGGTTAATAAAAAGACTCAGATGATCACCCACTGAAAGTCAGCGCTATCCTTCAGCTGGACCAAAAGTCGGCCCGAGCTGTGATTCTCAGTGTGGACTGCGCTGTGGCCAGGGTGGCCTTTACTTTGCTGGCCAGTGGATTCCTGGGCCTCAACCTGGCCTGTTAAGTCTCAGTATCTAAGGAGCATCCCGGAAACTGGCATTTTCAGCAAATGGGCTCACCTCCTCCTCCTCCTCGTCCTCCTGGCCCTGCAGCTCCTCCTGAACGCCACAGGACACAGTCTGGATGGCGACATCCTCCTCGGCTTGGCTAGCTTCTGTGCACGGCCCTGTGGGTCCTGCCAGGGGCTCACTGGCCTCTGTGAAGCTGGTCTCGCAGCTTCCCGCCCAGGGGTCCTTGACCTTGTCTCTCCCCAACAGGCAGCTGGGTCGGTACCAGGCCTCCACAGCCAGCTGCAAGGACCCTGGGTCCAGGAGCTGGTGGGCGTGAGCTGGGTCAGCACTGCCCAGGAGGTAGGAGTAGAGCTTCTCCTGGCAGGACCAACTGGGTGGGGCCCTGGGGTAGGAACAGGGCCCGTGGATGGGGCCGGGGCTCCCGGGCAGCAGTGGGTTCTGGAGCTCACTCAGGCTCTCCATGGCTCTGGGGCAGCAGCGGGGGAGAGGAGCCTGGGCCTGCTGGACCGGTCTCACAGCACCTGTCAGAGAGCAGCGTGACAGAACAAGACTGGGACACCGGGTCGGAAGGAGAAGGGGCTCCGAGCCGGGTGTGGTGATGCACACCTAGAATGCCAGCACTGGGGAGGCTGAGGAGTACCACGAGTTGGAGGCCGGCCTGGGCCGCATAGTGAGATCAAGGTCAGCCTGCACTGCACAATGAGATCCTGCTTTGGAAACTAACACACAATTGAAAGAAAAGAAGAAGGGGCTAGGAATGCGCGCTGTGCTGTCTGACATGGCCCAAACTCTGCTTTGCCTTTGCCAGTCTTGGGCCCTTGAGCTGGCTGCTGCTCCGAACTTGGGGTCTTTGTAGCTGGGGTGGGAGTAGTGGAGCTCCTCACCTCTGAGAGTCGTTCGCTCACTCACTTACCCACTCAACACCTCTGTGTTGCCCTAATTCTTGGACAGTAGCAGTGAGGGCAACGACAAGCAGCAGAGAGGAGGAGGTGCTCTCTTGTCTTGTTGGAGCTCAAGGGTGGGTACAGAAGATAACTATAAAACTACAACTCTGGTGAAGAAGAACAGCAGATGTATGCATGAGCACACAGTGGACAGAATCGAGCCCAAATTCAGGAAAGCCCGTAGAGCTGGGACATACGGAGGAGCACAGTTTAACAAGGCAAAAGGGATTGTGCTGCAGCTTGGGTCTAGCATGTTCCCCGAAGCCCGTGTGTTAAGGCTTGACCTTTGGAGACATGGGAACCCCTGAGGGGTAGAGTCAACTGAGGTGTTCAGACCATTTGGTCACTGGGGGCCTTGCCCTTGGAGGGCATTTGAAATGCTGGGCTTTTTTTTTTTTAGGCGGAGCCAAGGATTGAACTCAGACCCTTGCACTTGCCAGGCAAGCGCTTATTCTACTGAGCCATCTCCCCAGCCCGAGCATGTACTACTTTTAAACAAGACAAAACACACACACACACACACACACACACACACACACACACATTTTCACTTTCACCAAGTACCTCAAGTAAGCGGCTGCAGCACCCTTTCCAGCCGAGCCACAACCCGCAGGTCTCTAGAGAGATTATGTGTGTTCCCACAACCAACCTGCACCCCTCAATGGGACCATCCCAGAGTTCATGGCCCGATTTCAGACACCGGGATTTCTGGTCCTGGCCAGAGGAGGAGCAGTAGGTCTCTAGGACCAGCCTTCTTTGCCCTGCCCTTGTCAGGCCTTTCAGCCTGTTGCTGGGCCTGCATTTCTCTGTCCCCTGGAGAGGGGACCAGCACTGAAAGAAGAGTGATTCTCACTGCCAGCTCGGCTGCCTTGTTTCGTGTGGCCGGAGTGCGCCTGCCACTCGGGCGTTGCCGGTGGGCCTGTGGGAAGTGTGCCTGCACAAGCACGTGCACGTGTGTGTGGCTATGTGTGCGCCTAGAGGATTTGCCGTGCTCTAGAGGAAAGACACGAGAAGGTCTAGAACTCTGAAGCTAAGAAGACCACATTATGCAGTTGAGGCTGCGCTCAGCCCCGAGGAGGAGAGGGAGAGGAGCTCTGTAAAGCCGCAGCCCCTGGCTCACTGCCTTCCGAGGTGAGAGCTCAGCAAGGCCCCTAAGGTTGAAGGGTCTCCATTCCCTGACAGGCAGGAGCTGTCCTGGGATCCCTGCAGTCCAGGTAGAGTATCCTGCTGGGTGGGATTTTGCTAGCCTCCATCTAAACAGTGGAATACGAGCTTCCTTATCTAGAAAACGTGTGGGACAGTTGATTGTTCACAGTGTGGCGCGACAGTCCCCAGGATTCCACTGGGAGCCAAGGAACAATAACTTACGCTTACTGAGCTTTTGCACATGCCAGAGACTGAACTGTTCCAAATGCTCATTTAACTCCATAATTCTAGTGGGAACAGAACAATAGGACAGGGCTTCCTCTTCCAGCTGCGGCAGACTAACTCGCATCATTCCAAGCTACTGCCAGTAACTGGGGAAAATATGAAAGTAAGCAAGAATCACCAAGGAAAGGGCCAGTAAGGTAGCTCAGTGGCTTAAGTGCCTCCTTAGGCAAGCACAGGGGCTGGGGTTCAATACCCTGCTCTGCAACAGAATCAGGCTGTGGAGAAAAATTAAGGTTTTGGGTCTGATAAGGGGGAGGGCCCAATAAACACCCTGGTTTTTCATTTGGGACCTCTCTAGGGCTACACTCTAGAAATAGGAGCAAACCAGAAACAAAGCAGCTTCAGGGGGACAGAGGCCAGCCTGGAATCAGCCACCCCTGCCTGAGGGCAAGAGCAGTTTGGGCTCTCAAATTTTAGTGAGTATCAACACCTCCTGAAGGAGTTGTTACACGTGGATTGCTGGATCCCACATCATTTATGATTTTAGGATAGGGTCTGAGAATTTGCTTTAAAACAAAACAAAACAACAAACAAACAAAAACCAGAATCATGGGTATATTCCAGGTTAGCCTTGAATTCAACTGTGTAGCTCAGATGGCCCTCAAACTTAGCAATCCTCCTGCGTCAGTCTCCTGGGTGCTGGAATCACCGGCGTGTGCCACCCCTCGAGGCTGAATTTGCGTTTCTAACAACGTCCCGAGTGATGCTGATGCCTCCCACCTAGAAACCGCCATACTTGAAGAACCGCTGATCTGATGGTCATGGAAAGAAGAGTGAGACTGTATAACCAAAAGCTAGTAGAGGGGCCAGGGAGATGGCTCAGTGGAATAAGCGCTTTCTGGCAAATGCAAGGGCCTGAGTTCAATTCCCGGTTCCACAAAAAACAAAACAAACAAACAAAAAAAAAAAAAAAACAGCTAGTAGAGCCAACCGGAAGTGGCAAAACTACTTGATTAATCAAAAAGGAAGCAAGAAAAGCTAGAAAAAGAACAGGTGAGGCAGATAGAAAAAATAGGTAAGCTGTTAGACTTCTACCCAACTACATCGGCAATCCCACTGAAGAGACCAGGACTACGTCTGCCCACAAGAGGCCAAGACCATCTTTCAGTGGTTTAGCTCTAGGAAAGGCGAGTACTATAGAAAGCAAATCAGCAGCGTTGAGGCCCCAGAGGCAGAAGGGGCCTGAGGACTTTCTGAGGTGACAGAACTGTTCCCGAGCTTGATTATAGCAATGACTGTAGGACCACATGTATCTCACAAAGCACACTCAATCATAGACTTGAACTTAATAAATTTATCATGCAGGTATTATACCTTGAAGCACATAACATTTCATTTTTACACAAGTTTTCATGAAATATTTATATAAAAGTATATGGAAAAATTTTAAAGGACTAAATTTTTAAAAAGTCCAAGTAAGTATTACATAGTGACAGACAAGGGACCTGCAATATAAAAGCACAAACAGGTCAAGCGCCACAGGATGGAATGATAATACCCCACCAGCACCGCGATCCTGCTGTGACCCACGCACCCTGCAAGTGCCAGGTGTGATCCCATTTAACCCGCATAGGAGCTCTAAGAAGTCTCAGCCACCAACTTCTCTGTCTTGTAGACAGGGATATTGAGGCATAATAGCGTCATGCGTGCCCAGACAGCCCAGAGGGACATGGAGAGCCAGGCACGAGCCCCAGAAGCCTAACTCGAGTCACCATACCTGTCCCGGTGCCCATGAGGCAGCCCACAAGGCCGCTACATTTACAGAGTGGGCTTTGTTCTGAGCACCGAGGCTAGTGCTCCAAATTCATCTTCTCACTTAACCACCTCTTCACTCAGGGGAAATGGGTCCCGAGAAGTTCCTCAGCTTCCTGGGACCGTGTGACTGGAGAGTGGCCCAGCCCCTCTGGTGCCAGCCCAGCTGCCCAGGGTTCACAGAGAATGCCCTGAACCACTCAGTGGGGATGCTGTGGTGATGCCGCACTGGCAGAACCGGGGTTCTGGCAAAAGGAGCAAACGGGCGGCAAGAGCAGCGCCAGGGTCTCCAGGCTTGGGGCAGGCCTGAGGCCTGGAGGTCTGTTCTGTATAGCACTGGAGGTGAGGCCAAAGGAGTGTGAGCCACGGTCATGCGTCAGGTCATCTCCTGGGACAGGGCCTTTATCAGAGCCCTGTAAACTGATGACAGCTACGATCAACTGTGTCTGAGTCAGGGCCCATATAGTTTATCTCAAAACATCACAATACTGGGGCAACCCGTTAGGGTTCCCTTCTGTCCCTCTCTTTGATAGAAGCTTTCTTTCCTCCAATAAATATATTCTGTTCTTAAAAAACAAACAAACATGCATCACGATCTAATGAAGCCTATTAGTATTTTTTGTGGTACTTGGGGTTGAACCCAGTTCTCTCACTGAGCTACAACCCCAGGCCTTTATTTTATGTTGTACTTTGAGACAAGATCTCTCTAAGTGGCCCAGGCTGGGCTCAAACTTGCAATTCTCCTGCCTCAGACTCCCAGAGTGCTGGGATGACAGGCAAGTGCCAAGGTACCTCACCAATGCCATTATTACTTCCCAGTTTTCAGATGAGAAAACTGAAGTTCAGATGACCTGAGGCACTTTCCCAAGGTTATGAAGGGACAGAAGCTATGTGTGAACTCAGGTCTGCTTCTGTCCAAAGCGTGGCCTCTCCTTCACTCACTGTCCCAGGGCGCCTGTGCTCAGAGGGTTACTGAACTGTGCTGGGGCTGAGTGGTGAGGAGTTGGTTTTGAATGGGTTAAAACCAGGGTCCTAAGTAAAGACAATGTGACATTGGAGCTTTACAGAAAGATTCAGAGATTTGAGGTTGGTTTAGTTGCCCAAGGTGACTGCCTAGGTAACCTTTGAAGGTGGGATTCGGAGCCATTGTGAGGGTGTTGAGGGTCCCCCACTATCACTCAGTGCAACCAGACAGATTGCTTTTCTGCTGAAAGATAAAAGCCTGAACTTCCTAGCAGGGCAGAAGATAAACAGAAACCATTAAAACCCAGGGAAAAGGTGAAATCTTTACAAATAGGTGCTAGACCGTCTTGGGGCAGATCCACAACTGCCCTGCACACTGGGAAGCTCTGGCTGTGGGAGTCGCTGGGGGAGGCTGACAGCCAGCTCCGCTTGGCGGGTGACTGGCTGATAACCAGCGGCCACCAGAGCCCTAGAGTCCTTAGCTGCAGGGCCCGCAAGTGACAGCGAAGGGAGCACAGTCAGGGTGGGAGTGGGGGTGAGGCGGGCAAGTGGGACCCTGGGCTTTCTTTGTTTCAGTCGCCTCCTCCATGAGCTGAGCCGCACACAATTGATTGCCCTTTCTCTCGCTCCTCACTCCTCTTCCTTGCTGCCAGTGCTTGCTTAATGCATTAGCGTCTCTCTCACTTAACTGAAATTGTCATGGAGATGGCAAACCTGGCTGCAGGGACGTGGACACTGCTCTCAGGGACAGGGGGGTCTGTCCCCTCGACACCGGACTGTGAGATCTCCCACCAAGGAGTGCGGTCAAAGTGATGCTGTGGGATTCCCGAGGCAGACTCTGGCAGGCCGAGAGCCTTTCACCTAGATGCCTGCGCAGTCTCACGGGCCTCCAGCTGTCCTGCAGGCGGCTGACTCCTCTGAGGTCGCTGCTGCGCCAGTCAGAGGAACCCGTGGCCCCTATCCCCCTTCGAGATCCAGACAATGAGAAAAGCCACCCTGGGCTCTCCACCTCAGGCCCTCTGTCACTCAGCGGAAGGGTCACAGTTAGCCCCTGGGGCACGCTGACCCCTCAAAGCCATGAGTACGTTTGGGGTAGCCTAGGCAGCAGCCATCCTCGGAGCATCTTCCAGCGCCTTGACCCAGTCAGCTCCCAGCCCCTGCCTTCATTTCGCAGTCCTGTTTCTTCTTATCTCGCGTCTGCCTGTGGCTAGCACTCAGAGAAAGGCCACGTCCTGGGGGTCAGGCCCCGGTTGCCCCATCCTCAGGCTATCTTTGGGTACCAGGAGAGCAGCTCTCCTGGCTGCAGCCTCTTCCCAAGCGCTTATCCCAGCCTCTATTTATATAGGTGCGACTCGCTGATCCGCGTCCTTCTCCCTTGGCAGCATGTGAGCTCCGGCGGGTGAGCGTCTCACTCCTCCCTGCACCCCCATGCAGCAGGCAGTCGGGGACCAGCTGGCCCCGCAAACAGGTGGGTGCTCTGGGCAGCGGCTGAGCTGGGTCTGGAGCTTCCTGGGAGCTGAGCATGGGGCACAGTTCATTTTGCACAGAAGTAATCCTTGAACACTTATCTCAGGCTAGTTCTTGGGATGCAAAACTAGACAAAACTAGAAGTAGCCCCTGCAACAAGAAGGGGCAGGACGTAAAGACTAGGAAATCCAAGTTTCCCCAGAGCAGAGGTCTCTGTGCTGGAGGCTGCCAGAACGCGCGAGAACCCTGTCCTGGGCTGCAGCGGCTGGCAGGACCTGGGAAGGGCCTTCTCTAGGCAGATGGTATGAGCACAGGCCCATGACGAGCTGGACAGGGGAAGTGGCATCTCCGGCCCACTGAGGAGTGCGTGAGCCGAGGGTCTCGGTGGCGGCCAAGGTGGGCTGGGGCTGAGAGGAGGAGGTGAGGGAAGGTAAAGCGAGCAGGCCAGTGCCGGCAGGGGCTTTGCTCCGTGTGCAGCGGGGAGCCGGCGAGGTTGCTAGCAGGCAAGCAGCGTGGTCCTGCCTGTGTTTGGTTCAGCTGCTCTGCTTGGCAGCAGTGAACAAAGGACTGGAGAGAGGCTGCGAGAATGGAGGTGAAGAGTCTGTGAGGAGGCCTTTGTGGCTTTGGCCTCGTCATGACAGCTAGGCTGTGGAACTAGCCTGGCTGCCCAGCCACGGTGGATGAATAAAGAAAATACTGTGTCCCAGCACTCAGGAGGCTGAGGCAGGAGGATCACTGCAAGTTCAAGGCCAGCCTGAACTGCATAGTGAGCCTGCTTCAAAAAAAGAAAAGATTGTATTATACACAGTCAGATGTCATTCAGCTACAAAAAGAACAAAATAGTATCACTTAGCAAAATGGATGGAACTGTAGAACAGTAAGTGAAATAAGCCAGACACAGTAAGACAAATGTCATACGTTCTCTTACGTATGTGGAAACCAACAAAGAAATTGACCTGACAGTAGAATAGTGACTACTAGAGAGTGCGGGAGACTGGAGGGAAGGGTGGGAGGGGGAGTTTGGACAATGTATACCGGGACACAGGCAGGAAGGAGTAAGTTCTGGTGTTCTGTGGAACAGCAGGGTTACTACGGTCCTCAAGAATCTGTTAACGGGCCGGGGAGATGGCTCAGTAGAATAAGCACTTCACTGGCAAGTGCAAGGGCCTGAGTTCAATCCCCAGCACTGAAAAAAAAAAAAATCCTGTTACAAGGTAGTAGTTCTCTATGATGAATGTGATCATTGTGCACAGCTAAAGTACCAATAAAATGTGATTTAAAAAAAAACAACCTGTTACATATTTTACAAGAGAGGAGCTCAAAGGCTCCAAACATGAAATAACAAGGAGGGAATTGCTGACTACCCCCGATTTGATCAGTGCACATTGTGTACGTCAGTGAATTATCACAGTGAGTCCCATCAGTATATGCAATGGGAGAGAGAGAGAGAGAGAGAGAGAGAGAGAGAGAGAGAGAGAGTGAAAGTATTACTGGGCCAGCACTGAGGAATTCCTAAGAGCTAAAGAGCCAATGAGATCCCTTGGTGAAGAAATGAGTGCGGACAAACTGCATGCCTAGAAGCCAGAGGTGAGGATGAATCCTACTCAAAAAAGAGGCCTGTTACCTAACTCAGGAGGGGCGCCACGCCAGCTGCCTGTTCTAGTTAATGCCTTCTTTCACTCCTAAATATGAATGGAAAAAAGAATAATGAAAAATAACTACAGGAATATAAAAGTGAAGGATTTAATAAACAGAATGATCTGCTCAATAAGATTCTAAACTTAGTCAAGTTACAGCAAAGATTCTTTAATTTTTTGAGGGCCGACCAGATACCTCAGCAGACTAAAGTGCCTGCTTAGGCAGGCGAAAGGACTGAGGTTCAATACCCAGTGTGCTGTGCTGGCCCTGCCCTCAGGGCATACTGAGACATTGATTGAGAAT
>NW_004524583.1:33140406-33150773 GCF_000260255.1 Octodon degus
AACAGAAATCCATAGAAGATACAAAAACAGACACAGAACATATGAAGACATAGATAGAGGAAGGACATGACAAGTCCAGAGCCAACAGGATTTTCAGAAAGACAACAGAGAAGACTAGAGGAAAAAAAAAATAATTCAAATAGTTGGGCTGGTGAGATGGCTCAGTGGTCTAAAGCACCTACTTAGAACAAGCTTAGCAAAGTACAGGGACCGCGGTTCAATCCCCCAGCACCACATGCCAGCCAGCCGAGCCCCCTGGTGGGCTGAGCTGCCTTGCCCCATAAATAAATTTTTAAAAAACCCAAAAAACATGGGGCCAGGGAGATGGCTCAGTGGAATAAGTGCTTGCCTGCCAAACACAAGGTCCTGAGTTCACTTTATGAAAAAAAGTTCACAATTATTATTTCTCAATTAAAATTAAAATAAAGGAGCAGAAAAAGAAAGCATTTCTTTTCTCTTTTTTAATGCATTTTAGGGAAGGGTCTACAGGGTGTTCGGGTCTCACTACTAGATCGGTCTTGTGATATCTGCCTGCTTACAGCCTCCCAAGAGCTGGGATTACAGGCGTGGGCCACCAAAAGAAAGCATCTCACAAGCTTAAAAAAAAGAGTATTTAGACAAGAGGGCCCAACAAGTCCCATGCTGGAGAGATGCACACACACGTGAGGAAGCAGGGTGGGTGCATGTGCTTTGAAGGCGCCTTTGGTAGCAGGAGAGAAACGCTGCCTGGTGTCCGAATGTGTGGCCCTGAAGCCCTGGGAATGGTCAGGGCAGGGCCGAGGCCTGAAAATCACTGAAGAACCTTTGGTGAGAGAAGAAGGGAGCCAAGGAGGGGACCAGAAAGGAGAGGGTGGAGGAGCGAGCCCAGAACAAGGCAGATGGACCCCTCTGCTCTTCCACGGGAGCCATCCTAGCTGTTGTCTTCCAGGAAGAGTTGCCTTTCCTCTTTTCCATTCTGGGCTGTTCTGGGCTCCCGCGGGCCAGACTGCTTTCTCCCTCAAAGTATCATCCACCTGCCTGGGGGATGGTTTGTAGCTGACAGGGTGAAAATTGCTCAGGGGAGTGGGCTGGTGGCTGCACTACTCAAATTAGCACATTTTCAGGTGGAAATCAAATCTTTATTCTTGCTGAAATAACCTGTCTCTCAACTGAAGCGGCTCATTCCAAACTACTTAGAGCACAGCGCATCTAATGATGGGAGATAGCATGCCCAGTGGTGAGGCATGGCAGTGCCCCCATCTCTGCTTGGTTTGTTTGAGGGGGTGAAGGTGGCAGCCAGAGGAAGGAGTGAAAAAGTGGATGAGGGAGGCAGCAGGAGAAAGGAGGACTGGATCCAAGGAGAGTGGCTGAGAGCCAGTCTGCTGTCTCTTGGCTGGCCACAGAGGGGACCCTGTCTGAAAGATGGTCACCTGAGCTTCAGGGATAAGGGGGGACTGGACAATGCCAAAGGTGGCTTTGAGAACTAGGTGTCTCTTCCCTTCCAAGAGAAGGCCTTGTCTTCCTCGCTGGGGTGCTTTGGGGCTGGGGTCTCTCTAAGACCCACAGATGAACAGCTTTGGACTTGGAAGTAATTGATAATGCCATGTCTCTGATATTCTCTGCCTCTGCTCTTTCCTGTGAGTCCTGCAGGCTGAAGGATATGTTTGTGTGTATCTCAGTATTTCAGCCTCTCTCTTACACATGCAAACACACACATGTATACTCTCTCTCTCTCTTTCTCTCTCTCTCTCTCACACACACACACGCTTTCTTGATGACCATGTTGCATCTACTCCCCCTCTCCTCAGCTTCACTGCCCCCTGCCCTAAATAAGCAAGAGCATCCTTCTTCCTTTGGGGCCTTTCAGAGGGGCCAGAGGAGGAGCCTCAGAAAGGAGCAGGCAGGAAGGTGACTTAGGAAGTAGCCAGTGAGCGGGTAGTTGGCCCTGGTTGCGAGAGGATCCTGATGTGACCTGCCTGGGGGAGTGGGATGCCCTGACCCCTGCCAGCTTTGGGGGTGGGGTGGACACCCTGCAAGCTGCAGAGGGAGGTAGCATGTTGTCACAGCCCAGCAGCAGGCCAGCTGCCTTCTAGGCCAGTTCAGCAGAACATACAGCCCCACTGCGCTCGCTGCCGCTGCTGCCCTCACTCTGTCATGAGGGTTAGTGACTGTCCATTAACTCCTGAGAGCTGGTTCTTCCCAGTGCTATGCCAATGGCTGGGAACCAAAAGCGCTGACGTGGGGAGGGGGACTGAGCCCCCACCCTGGCTGGGCACTCGCAGAGTAAGTCAGCAAGGTCACCAGCGTGGCTTACTCAGCTCTGCCTGAGTGCCAATTAGCTAAGGTTTTTCTGAGCATTGGCCCAGCCTGCCACAGTTGAGGGAAATTATTGCCAAAGGAACTCTTTTTTTTTTTTTTTTTTTTTTTTTTTTTTTTTTTTTATAAAGAGAAACCTCTCTATAGGGATGGATCTTTTCTGACTGCTCTTCAGTCTCCCTGAGGGTGACCCTTGCCAGCCAGGGTCCCAGGGTCCCAGCTCCAGGTCCATGGCTACTCGCAAGTGTTGTTCATGGCAGAGACTGCTTCCTGGCTTGAAGGCAGGGATCCTACCAACTCATCCACTGTGTTCATGTGTGACTTTCCAAAGAAAATAAGCAAGAGAGGGTTCTTAAAAATACCAGAGACATAAAGGCTTTCTTGGTTCCTATTGTTCCTTTCCAAGCCATTCACAAAACCCAGGTCTTCACTGAAAGGCCACCAACTTCCTCTGCAAGCCAGATTACTGAAGGAGGTATCCTGTATTCCCAGAGAACTGGCTTCAGGACAGCCTCAGAGAGCGCCAGAACACCAGCGGCTGGAACGTTAAAACCCATTGGGTCCAATTCTTTTCTTTTGCAGATGAGAAAACTGAAGCCCACAGAAGGGAAGGGACCTCCCTGAAATAGCCAGTGGCAGACCTGGGGCCAGGGCTCTGGGCTCCTGATTTCCAGTCAAATGCTTTTATTTTGACACATTTCGTGTTTCATTCCCTCATTTTACACCCAATTACTGAGTCCTTACTATCCTGTAAGTGCTGTGGGGGGTGTGGAGGGAAGCAGAGATGAAAACAACACAACCCCTGCCTTCAAGGAGCTATTTCCCTAGATCTGTGATTCTTGGGGGGGAAACTGTTAGAATCTCACTCTGTATTATCTTCTATAGGTGATGATGGAGGAGGAGAAGTGGGGCAAGGAAACCTTTTTATCTGCTCAAGAACTAGAACCTAAGCTTCCTGGATGCTACGAGCTCAGGGAAGCCAAGGACAACAGGAGCCATGACCAGGTCACTGCCAGCAGGCTTGGCTAGGGGACGGGAGCAGGAGTGGTGCTCACGCTGCTATGGAGATGCACTGGCAGGCCTGAACCTCTGGTCAGGTGCACTGCTTCTTTGAGTCTCAAGCCAGTTCCCTAAGGTAAGAAGGCCTCAGAGCTTGCACACCCCCCGTTGAACAATGAAACAGGTTCATAGAGACTGGGTAATGGCCAGAGCCAGAACTTGTTGGTGCCTGGGCAGGGCCTCCAAGTCTAGGGCTCTTTCTGTCATGGTGGCACAGGGGGGAAAGCCATGCTGAATTGGGGATGAGGCAGTGGACAGCGCTGCTCATGCACAGCCGTAAGCCCAGTCTTCCTCTACACCATTTTATTTTGATCACAATATTCTGCCACGAAGAGAGCTCTGCTCTGGAGAACTGGAAGCCCTTTGCAGCCCTGAATGAGCTCATTCAACACAGTCTTGCCAGAAAGAGGGAGAACTCAAAGTGGAGGCTCATTCTAGGGTCCCCAGCATTCTGGCCCAGAATAGAAGACAGGACCCAGGCTTCCCCTTCTTTGTCTGCAGCACCAAGGACACATGATGCAAAACTGGCCTCCTCTCATGGGAGTCAAGAGGGCCATGGGGAAAAAACCAGTTTCTTCTGATACCCACTTTCTTCCCTGGAGAAACGGGCTTATCATCTCTGAGAGGATGGGCCCTTTCATTGGTCCAAGGGCCATTTCCAGGGCAAAGAGATCTCAGGCTATGGGGGTGATCACAGCCACTTCAGTCACCCTGGTGACCAGGTTTGAGGCAAGGGGAGCTTCATGAACCCGCTCAGATTCTACTAATGTCGCAGAACCTTGGAGAAGATTGGGATGTCAGGAAGTCTCTCATCCATGTTCCTGCAGCCAGTGGACAGGCTGTCCCAGGGCTGCCTGAGGATGGGGTCAAGGCCTCGTGGAGTGAGGTCAGGGTGCCCAGGTGACTGTCATAGTTCTGATATCCCAGACCCTACCTAGGACCCCCAGACTTCGTGGTAAGGGAGGAGGAACGTAAGGTGAGACCAACTGGGAGTCAGAGCTCCATCCCTGAGGGGGCTGCCGCTCCCCTCCCGGCTTTGCGCTCCCCCTGTGCCACCCTCCCGGAGGGTCCCTTACCTGTCCTGCCGCGGACGGTCCCGCCTCCTCCGAGGGGCTCGGGGACCAGGCATGGGCCGGCGAGCGGCGGCGCCCGCGCCTCACGGCCGCGGTGACTCCCGGAGGGCTCCCGCTCCCCGTCCCCTGCCCCGCGGCCGCCGCCGTTCAGAACCGCGGACAGCGCCAGTCGTCTTTCAGCACCGCGGACAGCTCCCCGCCGCCGCCCGCCGCCTGCCCTCCCCGGCGCGGTCCCGGGAGCCCCGCATCCCGGCTGGGCCCCGCTGCCGCCGCGCAGCCCTGAGCCCGGCCCGAGGCGGCTCCGCGCCGACTTGGGGGAGCAGCGAGGAGGGTCCCTTTTTCTCTCCCCGCCTCCCGCCGCCTCCCTCTCGCCTCCGCGCTCCGTGCTCCGCTCCACGCTCCGGAGCCAACCCCCCGGCACTCTGGACCCGGCTCCCGGGAGGGCGGGGCGGGGCGGGGCGGGGCGGGAAGGCGCGGAGCCCGAGGAGGCGGCAGCGGGGCGCGCAGCTGGGCCGGCTCCTCTCGGCGGGAGCCCAGCCCCTTCCTCCGGCCCTCTCGCGCCAGCCTCCCGCGCAGTCCCCAGCAAGGGCGGCCCTGAGGCTTCTGGACGCGTGCTGGAGCGCCTGGGCTCCTAAGCCCTGAGCTTCAGTATTGATCTGCCCCAGAAAAAGAGAAACAAACAGGAAGTATTTATTGAGTGCCTACTATATACCAGACACCGTGCCAGGGTATTTTTTAAATCAACACAATCTCATTTAATTTTTTTGACAACTCTTTTAGGCATTCCCGCCCCCCCCCTTTTTTCTTTTCTATAGATGAGGGCTCTGGGTTCACAGACATTAAATCTCTGCTTGGTGATATACTGCGTGGGAAAGCTCACAGGCCTTAAAGACCATAGGCCCAAAATTTGAGGGCTGTGTCCCATTTACTTACTTAAGCAAGTTACCCAAGCTTTTAAAATCATGGGCTTCTAGTGGGCAAACAAGGAACTGTGGCCATCGATGAGGGGTCATTTGAGGACACACTATGCGAGGCATTGGCACCCAGAGGCCTGCTGGGTGAATCAGTGACCCAGTCCTCACAGTGGGAGGCTTGCTGTCTGAGCACCATGTTTTGCCCCCCCACCCCATGCTCTTCTTTTGCTGGCCCCCCTCCCACTTTCCTTTCATGTGGCAGGGGAATCCCCATCTGAGGTGCTCTGAGTAGATGGAGCTCCACTCCACCCCCATAGGGCTTGAGTCTCATCGCAGGATCCAGGGTGGGAAAGGTCACACTGTCCACACCTGAAGTTCAGGAGGCACTGACATGCAAACCCCAGGACAGGCTGGGGTTAGGAAGTGCTGGGACCTGGGCTCTGGCATGGGATGCCTTCTTCCCCATCCAAAGTCACCATGGCACATTGCGTGGTGGGCTGCACAGTACGAGGACATCAGAGCAGCTGCTTCAGCTCCCAGCATGCAGAGGAGCCCCTCCATCATGAGGGGCTGGGTCTCCTCCCCTCAGAGATGGGCAGAGAGTGTCCCACCCCCCCGTGTCTCTCTCGGGCTGGTGTTTAGCCTGTTGGGTGTGAAACACATGCTTGTCATGCTTGTTCTTCTTGCCCTTGCCCCACCAGGGCATCAGCCCTCGAGGCCAGGAGGCTCTTAGACCACACAGCAGCTGCACAGACTGCTTCCTGTGTCCACGCACCCTTGAGCATCCTTGCTTTCTTCTGGCATCTGCCACACAGGGGGCTCATGGCCTCAGCCCCCCTCTGTTTCCCTACCCTGGCATTGTTCCATGCCCAGGCTGCTTACTGAATTACTAATTGAAAAGATAATAAAAAAGCCAGTGAAGCAAAAGCCGCACATATATTCCAAATACTCATGTTGATAATTATATGCCGCTGCCCGAAGGGGAAGCTCAAAGCGCAAAGGCCCTGGCCTGGGTGCCGGGAAACCTCGGTGCCGGTTCTCCCTTTGTCCCTAACTGGCTGTGCCCCTGAAACAGTCACTGATATCTTCTTGGACCTCTGCTTCCTTGAATTCAAAGCCCTTCACTTTAAAGGAACTGTAGGGACAACGAGCAGCGTGTGAAATTTGTTACAGAGAACAGTCGGCCAATTCAGGGTGGGAGTTTCTTTAAAGGAAAGTGCCTTTCATCCCTCACCAGATACACACCGCAGCTCAGGGGCTGAGAAATCTATAATTATGCAAGTTTCCGTGCCATTTTCTATTCCCTCTCTGCATCTCTTCTTTCCCTTGTTCATTAAGCATTGTCTGCCGTGTAAGGAAGGCCAGCTTCTGTGTTAAACCCTGCGGATACAGAGTACAAGACCTGGCCCAGCTCTCTGGGGGAGCTACAGTGAAGGTAGATATGCTGGCCAGCAATTCTGCATCATGAGCGGGGCTTGGTGGTACACGCCTGTAATTCCAGCACCTGGAAGGCTGAGGCAGGATGATCATGTGAGCTGGAGACCAGCCTGGGCTACAAAGTGAGTTCGAGGCCAGCCTGTACTGCATAGTGAGACTCTGTATCAAAAAGACCAAATAAAATGAAATAAAGCCATCATGGAGTATGTGAATGATGCTCTGCCCTGAAAACCCCAGGAGGGCTTCCTGAAGGAGGTGGCATTTGGACTGAGTTTTATTGAAGGATGAGACATCCTTGAGGCAGGCCAGGAGGAAAGGTCATCCTGCCTAGGATGGCTGGACTGAAGGGCAGAGGCTGGAGGACAGGTGAGGAAGCTACAGCAGAGTCCAGGGAGAAGGTGGCGAGAACTTGAACAAGGCCAAGTCAGCAGGCTGGGGCAGGCAATGGGGCTGAGACATTTCTAGTTGAGAACAGAGAGGAGAGACTAACGGGGAGAAGAGCACTGGTGTCAGGCGGTAATGACGGGGCCTCTCCTTTCTGGGAAGTGGCGCCTCCCTGCCAGGGGGTGTCACCAGGAGGTAAGGATCCTGCAAGCCCCAGGGGCTGTTACTGGGTGTCGCACCCCACAGCGTGGCCAGACTTTTGTCCTTGCTTTTAAATTTTTATTCTCCAGCCAGGCATGGTGGTGCACGCCTGTGATCCCAGCACTCTGGAGGCTGATGCAGGAGGGTTGCTGTGAGTTTGAGGCCAGCTTGGGCTACATAAGTGAGTTCAAGTACAGCTTGGGCTACATAGTAAGACTGTCTCAGAACAACAGTCAAAAACAACAAAAAACAGAGAAAGGAAGTTATTCTCCCTTTAATAAGGGTAATAGGTCTTCAAAGCACCTCCTATCTCTTCTTGCTTGTCTCCCTGGAAAGGGAGAGGACCAGGTCTGGGTCAAGAGAGCTCGGGGAGCCAGCACAGCCCCAGAGGCATGTAGAGGTGGCAGCAGGTTTCTGGCAGGGATAGAGCAGACCATGGTGCAAGGAGATGCCTTGTCTGTCCCCTCCCAGCTCTCCTGCAGTCCCCAAGCGTGGTGGGTTCTGCTTCAGTAGCAGTCAGCTCAGCTGCTAATCTTTTTCCACCTGGGGACTTCCTTTCATAAGCTTTTTCATGCATAAACTCTTAGTTCTTTTTACAAGGGGTTGATTTCTTTACAGTGTTCCCTGGGGAATATAAATTGGCACCCAGTGTGGGGAGATCTTCCTCTGCTGATTCAATAGGCCACACATGGAAAGAGATGCTCCCCTGAGGAGGCAAGGCGAGCCCCCAGCTCCCCCCCAGCCCTGCACCCCCCAGCCAAGCTCACAAACAGGGCCATAAACAGGCTCTGACCCACAACATCCCAGACAGGGAGGGAGGGGGCTGACAGAGGACAGGGACAGGTGGGCCTTTGAGCTGCCTGCTAACCAAATCCCACACAAGGCTCCAGAATGTCACAGCTGCAAGGAGGAGTGCATTATGGGTGTAGGCGAGTAACAGGAACCAGTGCTTGACTGGGGACCCATAGGGAGGCCTGCAAGTCCTCACTGCTACGAGACAGGTCCTTTGATAGAGCTGGACCCCAGCCCTGCAAAGTGCTCCTACTCTGTCTCTTCCATTTCTCCTCTGGCGGGTGCTTTGGAAACACGTTACCAGCTGCTCACTTCCTCTTTCCATGGGCGGCTGCAAAGCTGAAGAGGAGCTGTGGAAACACACGGATTCATTCCAGGGAGAGATGAGGTGAGGTCTCGGCGTTGGTTCTGCCCAACTCCCTGCTCGCCTGCTGGGCTCATGGTCACCCAAGCATGGGGAAGGGAGTGGGTGGCTTATTTTGGCTCTGAGAAGGGGGGCAGAGCATAAGGTGGAGGAACAACTCAGAACCCCAGCACCACCTCCGGCTCCTGCAGGCTGCCTCGGGGCATGTGAGCTTTTGCTCCTGGTAGGGAGACCTACACGGCTGGCACTCTCACACTTTGGCAGAGCAGAGGCGTGTGAGTGTGCGCTTGGGGCCATGTGGGGTGCTGGGTGCCAGCGGTGGCAGGCAGAAGGTCTTTCACCTGACACAGTGACAATTACAATGCTTTCATTTGCTGTTCACTGTGCAGCTTTGGAGCGCCTACTCAGTGGATTTTCATAGATGTGCATCATCTGCATCTACAAACAAGGCCTGAAAAGTTACTTCCAACCTGGAATAAAAGGATAATCAGGGGCTGATGCCAAGCCAAAGGAAGAAAACGAATGGATGCGCAATCCCACCCGCTCGCTCCCTGCCCTTGACATCAGAGCCAGCTAGGTCTGCAGAAGGAAGCCCTCTGTGCCTTTACCTTGAGCTAGGACATTAAAGACAGGGCCCAAACAGCTGCAGGGCACCACTGGAGCCCTCTGAAGGCTAGAGGCTAAGGCTCAGCACCTAGGCCACACATGCGTGCGTGCATGCTCATGCCTGTCTGTGGTGTGTGTGTGTGTGTGTGTGTGTGTGTGTGTGTGTGTGTGTGTGTGAGACAGAGAGAGAGAGAGACCTTTGCTTCAGGGGTGACTTTTTTCTTTCTTCTGTATTTAGGACAGTGTCTACAGGATCTACAGGATCTCACTACATAGATCAGACTCATAGTGATTCTCCTGTTTTAAGCCTCCCAAGTGCTGGGATTACAGGTGTGCACCACCATGCCCAGTCTCAGCACACCCCGGGAGAGGGGGATCAAACCTCGGCCACTGTGCTTTGCCTAAGCAGGCGCTTTAGTCCGCTGAGCTATCAGGCTGGCCCTCAGCGGTGACTTTCTGAGCTAGGAAAAGCTTTCTGCCCCTGTGTGTAAGAGGACACTTTCGCTGGGTCTGCCTGAAGTATGAACCTGTCTGATACTCAGATGAGAGAAACGCTCCTCTCCTGCCCACTTGCTGCTTTGGGGAGACAGGCAGCTGGAAGACCAAAGGGTAACTGGCAATTGAAAGGAAGAAAGAAAGTCCTAGAGAAGCTGGGGAAACTTCGCGTTCTCGGCAGCCCAGGAGCAGGAAGAAGAAGGCCCAGCCAAAGGGCCCACTCTGTGTCACTTTAGCTTTTAATCCTCAAAACAGTTCACTTTGGCTGTTCTACATCAGGGCTCACAGAGGTTAGTGTGCCGGAGCCCACCTTCCCCAGGGCCAGGAGATGCTTGCCGGCCCATCTCCCCGCCTCCCTCCCTTCCCCCAGCAGTCTGGTTGCCTTCACTGTTTAGAGATTGGGGTGCCAGGGAGATGGCTCAGTGGAATAAGCACTTGCCTGGCAAGTGCAGGGGCCTTAGTTCGATCCCCAGTTCTGCCAAAACAAAACAGAGAGAGAGAGAGAGAGAGAGAGAGAGAGAGAGAGAGAGAGATTGGGACCGCTAATGTGGAAGCTGGAGAAGAAGCAGGAGGATGCACCTCAAGGCGCAGAAAGATGAGGCACAGGGCCCGGCCCATTAGCGCAGTTGTTTCAGTGCCTGTTTAAACAAAGCAGTCAGGCTCAAGGTACTCTGGTTCGAACCCAGTTTCTCACAGGAAACCAGAAACATCCTCAAGGCATCTTCAGACCCCCCCAAAAAAATCCTT
>NW_004524583.1:33151663-33152765 GCF_000260255.1 Octodon degus
CCTTGTGCTTGCCAGGCAAGGACTTATTCTACTGAGCCATCTCCTCAGCCCCTAAGGAATATTTTAAGAACATCAGATTACATGGAAGAATAGCGTGTGTTATGATGGTTTTCTTTTTCTTTTGGAGACAGGGTCTCGCTATGCAGCTGAGGCTGGACTTAAGCTCACTTTGCAGCCCAGGCTGGTCTCAGACTCACAGAGATCCTCCTGCCTCAGGCTTCTGAGTGCTGGGGTTACAGGCGTGCCCCACTATACCCAGGCGTGTTACGCTATTAAGTGGGAACAACGTGGGTTACAAAATTGCATGTATACAATTACTAGGATGCAAATAAACCCAGACCAAAATCCCAAGAGGAATGGGAGCAAAATGCTATAAAACCTTGTCTCTTGATAGTGGAAACTGGCTCATCTACCTACCGCTCTCTATTTCTCCCTGTATTCTATAATCCCCTGCAATATACATACATTACATCCTCTTAAAATTACTTGAAAGTTTAAGTAAAAGCATTCCCTGAGAGGGCTGGCCAAATAGCTCAGCAGATTAAAGCACCTGCTTAGGCAGCCAGGGGCCAGGAGTACGATCCCGGCCTGCTGTGCCGGCCCCACCCCCAGGGGGCACTGAGATGGCAATTGCGACCGGGTATGGTGGTGCACACCTGTAATCCCAGCTCTTGGGAGGCTAAACACAGGCGGATCACTACAAGTCCAATCTACGTAGTGCGACCCTGTAGACCCTGTTGACTCTGACTAAAATAAAATAATAATAATAATAATCCCTGAGAGAATGCCCATACCGTGGGTATCCTTTGAGACCCAGCTCTACCTCTAGTGGAGAAAGTGATGGGGTTGGGGTGACCTCACCCTCTGGGCTGCCTCAGTAGGAGAATTACAGCAAAGAATTACAGTCACATCTCTCAAGGATTATGCCCCCATACATCCCTAGCGATCCTCATGGCAAAAAGGAAGGCACAGAAGAAAGCAGCAGGGTGGAAGCTGAGGGTGGGAAGCAACACGGTGGGAGAGGAGCAGGCGGCAGAGGGGCTGGCAGGAGGAAAGGGGAAGAAGGCAAGCTGGCAGCTCAGGAAGGGCAGGGAGCTGGCAG
>NW_004524583.1:33154005-33160170 GCF_000260255.1 Octodon degus
TTTTTTTTTTTTTTTTTAAGGCAGCAAAACAGCAACTGAGAAAAGCATCACTGGGATGCCAACTGTCAGCTCTGAGCTGTACAGGAAGGGTTTTTGCTAAGTCACACACTTTGTGGAGCACGTCCAGCCCTGGAAGAAGAGGGGCAATTGCAACTTCTGCAGCAGGCTGGAGTCCTCGGGTAAAAGGTCTTCCTCGGGCAGGCAGTTGAGCGAGAATGGCGAGCACAGAGTGGGTGCGCTTCTACTGCGGCACGCTGCTTTCTCCTATGAAACCATCTGTGCTGCTGCCGTTGAGGCGTGTGAGGCCACCGCCACGGTAGCCACCAATGGAGCACTTACTGTGCATCTTCAGGGGACAAGCAGGTTCTAGGGCTGCCAGGGGACGTGAGGCTGCCAGAGAAAGGACTGTCTTAGCAGTAGGACAAAGCCAAGTCACCCAAATACAAAGAGATGACAGGTTGACAAGTTTGGATTTCCTCACAATTCTTGGGGTGTGTGTGTGCGCGTGCGTGCGTGTGTGCGTGTGTGTGTGTGTGTGTGTGTGTTTGATTGTGTGTTTCAGCTTCAGTACTGGGGACTAAACCCAGAAGCTCTACTTTGCTAGGCAAGCCCTCTCCCGCTAAGTGACATGCCCAACCCAAGCAGCCTGCCTTTGAACGCACTGTCTTGTCACCCCCTTTTTTTTACATAATTAAAATTTTTTTTTTTATATTTTTTTTTTGTCTTGTCCCCTTGAAATCCTTCGTCGCACTCCTCTGCATGTGGTTAAAACTCAGCCTGGGTGTGTCTTTCTCCATGTCACCTTGGCCTGGCATAGATGCCCCTTGTCTGGCTTCCTGTGGTGGCCTGCATTTTCTCTGCCATAGCGCTTGTCTCTCTCCTTCACCTGCTTCTGAGTTTCTGGGAAGGAGACGGGCTGTATCCTACTCCTGGTATCTGGCCTATGCCTGGCCTAAGTGGAAGTGCAATGAACATGTGCTGAATAAAAAACACTTGTGCTTCAAGGCCCCTGTGGTCTGCAGGCTACGCGGGTCTTGGTGAAAGGAGACTCAGGCTCAGACTGGACGTGAGGTTGCTGAGAAGGGAAGCGGGCCACCGCGTGCACCCCTTTCCTCCCCAGTGACCTGATGGTAACTCCACACATCGCATTAGAATGACCAGGGCTGGCAGGAGTCCAGTGAGTGCTTCCTGTTCCTTCTTAACAAGTTTAGCCATTTACCTGGTTGCCGGGCAGGTGAGGCTGGAAAAATCTAGGGGCTGGGCAAGCACAGAACTGCCAGGAAAACAAATTAGCCAGAAGTATTTGCAGATTAAAATGGGAAGGAAGCTTGATAGAAACAAACATTCAAAGTACCTGCCAGGTTTTTAATAATGTCAGAGGAGAAGGGCCTGGAGCCAGCTGGAGGAGAAAGATAAGAAACACATTTATTTCTTCTGCTAAGACCATGTCAACTGTCCCCTCACTCCCACCCCTATACGTTGTGTTTTACTATTAGAAAACAATTGGTTGCATTTCTCAGGGGAGTCTAGGCTCATCCTTCACCCAAGTTAGTAGAATCCTTCGGCAGCCATGAGGCGCTTTGTTGCTGTCCGTGGTGCTGACGTCTCTGTGGGACCCTGAGCCTTGTGTCTTAGGGGTTCTCTCACAGATGACACTGATGTGTGTGTGTGTGTGTGTTTGTTTTTCTCTGTTTGTTTGTTTCAGAACTGGGATTGAACTCAGGCCCTTGCACTTGCCAGGCAAGGACTTATTCTACTGAGCCATCTCCCCTACAGATGACACTGATGAAGGGAAGGAAGAAGCTAGCCTGTGGACACGACAGATCTGAAACCCACTGTGAAAATACAGGTCTACAATCTATGGTTTGAAATCCCTGGAGTTAGTTTTGTTTTATTTTATTTTTCCAAGAAGGGTCTCACTGTGCAGTTTGAGCTGGCCTTGTGCTTACTTTTGTAGCCCCCAGGCCGGTCTTGAACTCATAGAGATCCTCCTGGCTCAACCTCCTGAGTGCCAGGATTATAGGCATCCATCACCATGCCCGGCATGGTGGGCACCTGCATCTGGGGCTGAGAAGGCACACCTGGGGAGCCAGGCCAAGACTGCACGACATGTGGGGCTGGGAATTGAACTCGGGTCCTTGTGCTTGCCAGGTAAATGCTTAAGCCTCTGAGCTAGCTCTCTGGCCCCTAGTTAATTTTTAAGCATTCAGCATTTCTCTGATTTTATCAAGGTGGTATGCTATGGTGCATTTTGGTAAGCTGTAAAACCTTAGTGAGGTTGGGAATAGCACCATCCAAGCAAACACATCACTATTTACCCAGTAAACTGTAGGGCCAGTCATCCCTGTGTAATCAATAAAGACCTTCAATAATCTCCTGATGGGTCAGGTCAGGGTCTTCTTCCAAGTAAGTTCAATTCAGACTTACAAACAAAAACAAAGCTGGGTATGTTGGTGCATGCCTGTAATACCAGAACTCTGAGACAGGAAGATCACAAGTTCAAGTCTCTCCTGGGCATCTTAGTGGGGGAGGAGGAGAAGGAGGAGGAGGAGGAGGAGGAGGAGGAGGAGGAGGAGGAGGAGGAGGAGAAGAGAGGAAAAAAAGGAGAAGAAAAAAGACCTGTGGTGTGCAGCACTTCTGGGTTTGATTTAAGCTCCAAACTGCCAGCTTTAGGGTGCTATATTTCAGAAGTTTGGTTAAGGGGCTGCAGTCCACTGTGGTTCCAGCCTCACCTTGGTCCAGCTATCCTGGAAAGCATCCTATGCTTGATCAAGATCCCCACCCTTGTGAGAGCCCTGGCTGAGGCTGGAGGGAATGAACAACAAGCCTGGATCTCCTGTTCCTCACTATGCCCCCTCCTCCTTGAACACAGGCAAACCTAGCCCTCCTCACAGGACAAACAGCTGGTACCTGAAGTGTTTGGTGATCTTGGCAACCTCAGTGGTGGTGTGAAGACTAAAAATGCGAACGGTATTATCTCTCTTCTTTAGCGCAGCCTGCCCGCCTGCCCCTCGCCAGGGCAAACTCGCATCTCGTCACACAAGCTTAAGCACGGCTACAACTGCTGTGGTGGGGCTGTTTCGCCATCACGCACAACAGCGGCCCCACCTTGAAGCCTTCGTTTTGAGGCCGGGTGCTGCTCTGTAGTCCAGGCTGGCCTTGGACTCGAGGCGCAGCCCGGCTCTTCTCAAAATTCCTGCTCAGCCCCCAAGCCCTGGGATGGCAGCTGCGCGCCCTGCCTGGCCCTGCAGCATCTTTCTGGTCTTCACCACTGCTGTGTGAGCCGCTGCCACCCAGCTTCACCTATGAGGACGCGGAGGTTCGCAGAGGTTAAAGAAAGCTGGGACACAGCAGGGGCTGGGAGCCGAACCGTGGCCAGCCTGAGGGCAGGGCTCACGCGAGCGCCATCCTCCCACCTTGCCTGCACTGTCCTGGGTGCTGGCATGAGCAAAATGAGGCATGCTTCCATTTATAGTACATATTTTCATTCCCTGAATTTTCATTTTTTTTTTCGGAACCAGGGATTGAACTCAAGCCCTTGTGCTTGGCAGGCAAGTGCTTATTCCACTGAGCCATCTCCCCGGCCCTATGAATTTTAATTTTTAATTTATGTATTTTGCCCAGGGTCTCATTCTGCAGCTCAGAGGTGGGGCCCGCACAACATTCAATGCAGGGACTGAACCCAGTCCCTGGGCTTTCTGAGCCAGTGCTTAGACCGTTGAGCTATTTTCATGGCCCCTATAATATATATTTTAACTTACATTTTATGTTTTTTTTTTTCCAGAACCAAGGATTGAACTCAGGGCCTTGTGCTTGCCAAGGAAGCACTTATTCCATTGAGCCATCTCCCCAGCCCCAGTGTGGGATTTCTCTGAGGCAGGGCCTCACCAGGTAGTTCAGTGTGGCTTGAACTCACTATGTAGCCCAAGCTGGCCTCAAATTCATGGCGATCTTCCTGCCTCAGTCTCCTGACCGCTGGGATGACAGGTGCACACTGCCATACCCAGCCTATATTCTTTCTTTCTCTCTCTCTCTTTCCCTACTTATATATTTTAAGTTTTAAAAATTATACCGGTAGCTTGTAACCCCAGCAGTCTGGGAGACTGAGGCAGGAGAACTGCAAGCTGAAACCCAGCCTGGAAGTTTATCAACTCAGAAGACCCTATCTCAAAATAAAAGAATAAAAAGGGCTGGACTTGTAGTTCTGGACGAACACCCTGGATTCAATCACAAGCACCATTGAAATGGACAAAGGAACCAACAAGTCATAACTGTACAAAAAGAAAGGAAGCGCGGTGTACAAGGCTGCTCCCACCTTTGCCTTCTCAGCCAGTTAATGATTTACCATCTGCCCGCCCAGAAGTACACAGGTACCCCTTAGCGCAGTGGAGGATCATACATAGTCTGCATGCTTGCTATTATTATTAATTATCATTATTATTTTTTAAATTATCATTATTGTTTGGACATAGTAATACATCTGTCCATATCTGAACATAAAGAATATATTTTTGTTTTCATTACACATGTTTTTTTATAGAATAAAAAGATAAGTATAGTATGCAAATACTAGGGAAAGAAATAAGTTCGCAATTACTACACCTTGCTATGTGTTAGTGTGGCTATTTTATTTATTTGTTTGTTTATTTATTTATTTATTTATTTATTTTTCAGTACTGGGGATTGAACTCAGGACCTTGCACTTGCCAGGCAAGCACTTATTCCACTGAGCCAGCTCCCTGACTCAGCTGTTTGTTTTGGAAGAAGCACAACATAGTGGACAAGAACTTAGAGCCAGACCAGTTGGAGTCAAACCTCTAGTGAGTCCCTTGCAAACTGTGAATTCGTCTCTCAGCCTAGTTTCTTTATAAAGTGGGTCAAATCATGTTACTTTCCCCATGGAGTTGTACAAACTAGAAAAGAAAGACAGTTAATGTGCAACTGTATCAGTTTGTAATTGACAACATTGAAATGTATTTTTGATTGTTTTTTATTTCTTATTTATTTTTGTTTTTGTATTTTAGGGAAGGGCCTACAGGGTGCTCAGGGTCTCACTACTAGATCAGACTCATAGTGATCCACCTGTTTATAGCCTCCCAGGAGCTGGGATTCCAGGCGCGTGCCACCACGCCTAGTCTCAGTTGCCATCTTGGCGCACCCTGGGGGTGGGGCTGGCACGGCAGGCCTGGGGATCGAACCCCCGGCCCCTGTGCCTGCTTGCAGGTGCTTTAATATGCTGAGCTATTTGGCTGGCCCTATTTTTGAGGTGCTAGCGATGGAATCCAGGGCCTACACTGAGCTATATCCACAGCCCATTATTATACATTATTTTGAGATAGGGCTTCAAAAATCACCCAGGTTGGACTTGTGATCTTCCTGCCTCAGCCTCCCAGAGTTCTGGGATTACAGGCATGTACCACCAGGCCCAGTGAATGCTTAGTTTTGATCCTGGAAAGGGAATGGGTGGGTCCAGATATCTTTGCTCTCCTGTCCTGCTCCTCTTGGCAAGCCACAGATGGAAAATCTTCAAAACTTTTGGGGCCGGGGAGATAGCTCAGCAGCATAAGTCCTGCCTGGCAAATGCAGTGTCCCAAGCTTGATCCACAACAAAACAAAACAAAACAAACCCCGTTTCGAAGCCATAGTTCTTGGCCGGCTGAACCGCAGCCCCTGCCGTGGGAAGGGAGCCCCATGTGCTTGGTAGGGCTCAACTGAGAAGCGCTGAGGCTCCGGTTAAGAGGCTGGGCTCCCAATCTGCTGTCACTTCACTGTGTGGCTTGGACAGATGGTTTCTTCTCATCAGAAGATTTCTAAACCCCGCCCAGCTCTAGTATTCCAGGCTTCTGTTCTGATTCTCAGGATTCTGCCTATAATTTTTTTTTTAACTCCCCACCCCCAGACTACACAAATGTGGCTACCAGAAACTGCTGTTTTTAGAAATCTGCTAGTAAGTTTGATTTTCCTGTCTGGTCCACTTGAGGAAGCAGAATGATTCTTTTAACACTGTAGGTGCTGAAATCAGAAAGGACAGGGAGGTTCTTTTTTTTTTTTTTTTTTTTTTTTTGGCGGAAGGTCTCACTATGCAATTCAGGCTGGCCTTAGCTCACTTTGTACCCCAGGTGGTCTCGAAATTGTATCAACCTTCCTGCTTCAGCCTCACAAGTG
>NW_004524583.1:33160270-33162733 GCF_000260255.1 Octodon degus
TATATATATATATTTAGTGCAGGATCTTGCTACACAGCTCAGACTCGTAGTGATCCTCCTGTCTCAGCCTCCTCAGCACTGGGATTACAGGAGTGTACCACCACGCTCAGTTTCGGTGGCCAGCTCCATCACCAAGCCGGTACAGCATGTGGTACCAGGGATCGAACCTGGGTCCTTGTGCTTGCCAGGCAGGCACCTAGGCCCTGAGCTACCTCCCCAGCCCCAGCCAGTTTTCTGGGCTTGTTACTTACCTCTCTGAGGGAAGGTACCCTCAGGTCCTTCCTTACATAGCCAGGGTTCAGGTTCACCCGCAGGGCTAGATCACTTGGCTGGCGCATGCAAGGCCTAGTTCCATCCCCAGCCCAACGTGCCAGGGGCCCTGCTGGCCTCGGGGGCACACACCTGCAATCCCAATCCCAGCCCTTGGGAGGCCGAGGCGGGAGGTCACTGCAGGCTGGAGGCCAGTTGTGCTACTCAGACCCTGTCTCAACACGAACAAGCAAGAACACCTCCCCCCAAGTGGCCTTGACAATAGCACCCATTATTTTGATTCCATTCATTTCCAAATATTTGTTGAGTGCTCACGGGGAGCCCGGCGTGTGCCAGGTGCTCTGACGTAATTATGAGGAAAACCAGCTTGCAGTCCAGAGTGGAAAGTAAATAACAGCCGAGGAATCACATGGACAAACACGGGAGCTGTGCCAGCTTCTCCTCATAAGGCGGTAAATTGTGAGTGCCCAGCGCAGCGGCCGGGTGTGCTAAGGGATTTCGGGTTCGGGACTGGTTCCTGGCAAGGCCACGCTTCCGCTGAGCGCCAAAGCATGAAGACACGGAGCTAGATAAAGGGGAAGTGGGGTGTGCCAATGTCCTGTGGGAGAAGGTCAAAAAGAAGTCCAGGAGACAGATGGGTGGGACGAAAATGAAAGGAAACCAGAAGCAAGGGAGGGCAGGAACATAGGCAGGACCCAGGCCACGTCATGGTGGCTGTGGAGATGGCTCAGAGGAATAAGCGCTTCCCTGGCAAGCGCAAGGGCCTGAGTTGGTTGCATGTATTTATTTATTTATTTATTTATGTTTGAGACAAGGTCGCACTGGGCATCCTGGCTGGCCTTGAACTTGAGGTGTAGTCTAGGCCTCGTTGCACGCTTCCTGACTCAGCCTCCTGCGCAGTGGGATTGCAGGTATGTGCCATCACACCCTGCTCAAATTTTGTTTTTATTTTAAAGTCATCAAAAGGCCATTGAGGGGGCTGGAGAGATGGCTCAGTAGAATAAGCACTTGCCTGGCAAGCTCAAGGACTTGAGTTCAATCCCCAGTTCTGCCAAAAAAAAAAAAAAAAAAAAGGCTATTGAAGGCTTAAGTAGGGTTCTATATTCAGACCTGCTTTCTTTTTCTTTCTTTTCTTTTTTTTGCAGAACCAGGGATTGAACTCAGGCCCTTGCACTTGCCAGGGAAGCGCTTATTCCACTAAGCCATCTCCCCAGCCCCCAGACCTGCTTTTAAAAGAGTTCCCACTAGCTGATAGTGTATTTTGGAGTAGAGTGAATTCCAGCTAGGGGCCAGGGCTGTGTTCCAAGTGAGGTAAATGTCATTTAGCACTAGGTAGGCATGGAGACAGCTAGGAGCGAGTGGTTCCCAAGGTGGGGTGATGCACCCTTGTAATCCCCACATGACAAGGTCAAAGAGAGCCTAGAACTAGAACTAGAAAAACATTAACCCATGCCCCCCAGAAGCCAGCAAAAACAAAAACAAAAAGAAAATCATCTCAGCTGTATGAGTAACAACGTAAAATTTAAGACCAAAAAAAGAAAAAAAAAAAAAAGTAGCACAACCAGAGATAGAAGGAGTCACTGCATAGTAAAGGGGAAAGATGTATAGGGTCTGAAGAGAAACCAGAGCAGGAGTCACTGCACAGTGAAGAAAAGCGGAATTTAGCAGCCAAACTACAATAGTGACACTTGCAAACTGACATGTTCCTAAAAGCATACCTTCAAAAAGGGAATGTGCAAGGAAAAACTGGACAAATCCTCCGTGATGGTGGAGGTTTCGTCGTTTGGTTTGGTGCCTGCTTTGTAGTGTTGAGCGCCGAACCCCAGGTCCTCACACCAGGCGGCGCTTCCAGTCCTTCCTTGCACTGCCACTGCACAGAAATTTGGAGAAGCCTCAGGACTTTGCTGAATTTCCCAGGCTGGGCTGCAACATGTGACCCTCCTGCACATGTGACCCTCCTGCCTCTGCCTCCCAGGTACTGGGGTCAGAGGCCTGCACTGCCACCACGGCTGTAGTGCAAGATTTTCTTTTTTTCTTTTCTTTCTTTTTCAGAACCGGGGACTGAACTCAGGTCCTTGGGCTTGCCAGGCAAGCGCTTATTCAACTGAGCCATCTCCCCAGCCCCAAGATTTTCATGTTTTCAAGACTGATAAATTCAGAAAACAAAAACCTCAAGAATGTATAGGCAGGGCA
>NW_004524583.1:33164787-33166742 GCF_000260255.1 Octodon degus
CTGCTTCCACAATGCTGGCAGCCTCAGTTTGCTGTAGTTCGATCCCCACAACACTCCAGCCATGCAAAAGTGCCCTGAAGGCATTCAAGGAGCAAACCCCCCCAAAAAAAAATACCTTATTCCAAATGTAAATTATCTCATTTGCCTATAAAAGACAGATGAGATTAGATTCCTTCCCAGTCCCAGAGCTGTTCTACCACTGAGCTACATCCAAAGCCATTTTTCAATAACACACTTAATAATAGAGGTTTAAAATACATGAACTATGTCACAGTTGCAGGAAGAAATAGAGCCATGAATTATAGTTGGATTTTTTTTTCAATACTGGAGATTAAACCAGGGTGATTCTACCACAGCCTACTTATTTATTTATTTATTTATTATTTATTTATGAAACAGGGTCTCACTGTGTCATCCAGGGTGGCCTTGAACCTGCAGCGGTCCTCCTGCCTCAGCCTCCTGAGTGCTGGGATTGTAGATGGGTGCCAACGTGCCCTGCTGCCATTTTTGTTTTTCATCTTGAGACAAGCTCTGGCTGCATGGCCCCCGCTGGCCTCAAACTTTCCATCCTCTTGCCTAGCTTCCAGCGTAGCAGGCATTATGAACTTGTGTCATGGTGCCCAACTTACAGTTGGAAACTGTAATACTCTTTGCTAAGTCCAGTCAGGCCATTTACAAAGACAAATCAGATTCCAATTCCAAGCCATAGAATAGTCTTGATAGTATGAAAAAGATTCAAGTCACGTAAAGTTTGACCATAGCAGAATTTTATTTTCTAGAATACAAAGTTAGCAATCAACAAAAGAAAATATCTGAAAAAATCATTAAATACTTGAAAACTAAACAATACACTTCTAAATAACCCATGGGATTAAAAAAAAAAAACTAAATCAAAAAGGAAATTAGAAAGTGGCTTGAATCACCTGAACGCGACGATAGAGCAAATTAGCATTTGTGCAGTGCCACTGAACCAGTACTTGGAGCCCCATTTACAGCATGAGGCACTTCTGGCAGCAAAGAGAGAGCCGCACAACGACGGCCTCAGCTTCCGCCCAGGAACAGAGGGGAGCTAGGTGATGCGGCGCACCCCTGGGCCCCGCGCTCACGACGCTGAGGCAGGAGGCTCACTGTGAGCTTGAAGCGAAGCCGGGCTACACAGTGAGCTCAAGGCAAGCCTAGACTACACAGTGAACTCTGTCTAAATAAATAAATAGATAGCTTTAGGGGGTTTGGGGAGATGGCTCGGTGGGATAAGTGCTTGCCTGGCAAGTGCAAGGGTCTGAGTTCAATCCCCGGTTCTGCGAGAAAAAAAAAAAAGCTTTAAAAAAGAACAAACTAAACTAAAAATAAAAAGAAGAGATGAAGTAATAAAAATCAAAGCAGAAATAAATGGAATAAGAACAAGCAAAAAATGAAAAGCAGAAGAAAACTCAAGGAAACCAGATGCTGGCTCTTTGGAAGTGTCAATAAAATTGATTAATCTCCTGCCTGAAAGAGGGAAAGCCAAAATCACCAAAAAAGAAAAGTAAAGAAATATTTTGACAGGAAGATAGCTCAGTGGAATAAGTGCTTGCCTGGCAAGTGCAAGGTCCTGAGCGCGATCCCTGGTACCAAATACATAGTGATGTTATACCAGTAATTCTGGTGACTTAGAGGCAACTACCAGTTTCTTTACAGGACAAAGCTTCCAAAATCACCTGAAAAAAATAGGTAATATGAATATCTTTACATCTATTGGAGAAATTCATTTCGTACTTAAAAACCTTCCCACAGTAAAACTTTAAAGTCAGCTGACTTCGCTGGTGAATTTTATCAAGGATGCAGTGAAGAGCGAGGCGGGTTCTCCAAGCTCTTCCATCCGATGGGAAGAGGAGGGGCAATCCCTCAACCAGTTTGGGAAACCAGTATTACTGGAGCAGCAAAACAAGACATGGACGGTATAAGAAAACTACAGA
>NW_004524583.1:33167707-33170292 GCF_000260255.1 Octodon degus
TTTTGAGGCAGGGTTTCCCTGTGCAGCTCAAGCTGGCCTTGACTCACTGTGTAGCTCAGGATAGTCTTGAACTCCCAAAGAGCCTCCTTCCTCAGCTTCCTGAGTGCTGGGATTATAGGCAGGCACCACAATTCTACTCTTTGAAGGACACTGTAAAGAGGACAAAAGAAGTGATTGAGTGTGAGAAAATATTTTCAAATCATATCTGCTAAATCACTAATATATAAAATGTAAGAACTGTTATAGAACAATAATAATGAGATAAAAATTCACATTTTTAAATTGGCAAAACATTTAAGCAGACACTTTACCAAAGAAAATATTGAAATGGTAAGTGAGGCTGTATAAAGCTACTCAAACTTGAGTCACGCTAAAACCACAGTAGGGCTCTGGTGTGCCCTCCTGTGAGAATGGCGACAGTGCAAAGTGTTGATGCTCATGTGGAGGGACTAGAATTTCCTGCCCATTTGCGGGAGAATAACAAGGTGCAACCACTTTTGAAGAAGTGTGACCATGTCTTAGTTTTCTTGTTGCTGAGACGAAATAACCAACACCCACATGGATGGTAAGAAAGGAAAGGTTCATTTAGCCCAAAGTTTGTAGAGCTTTCTGTCCCTCATCAGCTTGCTCTAAGGCAGGGTGGCACATGGCAGAGGCCAGCAATTCATGCCAGTGGAAGACAGCAAAAACGAGAGAGCAAGCAGCAACAAGCTTTACATCGTGCTATACAAGCCGCCTGCCCTGGGGCAGGTGTGGCATTCATACCCTCAATCCCAGCACTGGATCATGAATCGATCACAAAATCTTTTTTTTTTTTTTTTTTGGCAGAACCGGAGATTGAACTCAGGCCCTTGCGCTTTCCAGGCAAGCACTTATTCTACTGAGCCATCTCCCCGGCCTCTCAATCACAAACTTTTGATTCTGCAGGCTCTGAAAAACCCACCTCCCCGGACCACAGGAAGGCTTGGGGTACATTCAGGCATGAACCGTAGCAGACTAGTTTTCAAGTTAAGCGTGCACTTATCATATAACATAGCCACTGCGCTCCTGAGAAGAGAGCGAGCGTCCCTCCAAAGTCCAGCCCTGACTTGAACCCTTTGGGGTCGATAATTAGTTGGTGGGATTATCGCCCTTCGAGTAATGAGTGGACAGGATGAGGCTCATTCCTGGAGGCACCACCTTCAGGAGCAGAGCAGAACAAGGAGGCGGTCACATGGCGTCATGAATTTCAAGGTGATTCTGCTGAGCCAAAGAGTCTGCCCTTTTCCCCTGAAGAGAGCGCACACAGTACTGTTTTGTTTTTGTAAAACTCTACAAATATGAACTGTGGTGACAGCAGGACAGTGGTCTGGGTGGGCAGACGGGCAGGGGCAGGGGTAGGAGGAAGAAACTGCAAAGCCTGGGACCCTGGGGGGCACTATGGGCAGGTGGTAGCCTTACCAATAGGGAGACCCGGGGTCAAGACTTACCAGCTATAGGGGCTGGGGAGATGGCTCAGTGGAATGAGCGCTTCCCTAGCAAGTGCCTGAATTCAGTCCCCAGTTCTGCCACACACACACACACACACACACACACACACACACACACACGACTTACCAGCTGCAGTTTAAATATGCAAGAGGGAGGGTGTGGCCATTATACTTCAATAGAGTTATTTGTAGGAAAAGGTAGAGAAAGAACAACTGAATAGAAATGAAAGAAGAAAGAAGAAGAGAGGGAGAAAGAGACACAGGGAGGGTGGGCAGAGGGAGGGGAAGAAGGAAAGAGCCACAGAACTCACATAAAGCTGGGGCTGCAGGGAATGGCAGGATGGGTTAAGACTCTGATTGGTCTGACCCCCAAGAGCGACTTTTGTTTTCTGAGACAGAGTCTTGCTCTGTGTCCTGGCTGGCCTTGAACCCAGTCCTCCTGCCTCAGCCTCCTGAGTGCTGGGAGTGCAGGCGCCACTACGCCTGTCCCTTCTTCATGACGTCTGTCCTCTCCAGTACTTGTTATGGTCTGGTTGATAGTTCTCTCCAATGGACTCTGTCAGCATGCAATATGCGTTTGTTCCAATTCCCAATAAGTGTATGTATTTCATATTGCAAACATACACTAATGAAAAGGTGGGAAAAGGATTATCAGTGAAAAAAAAAACCAGCCTCATCTCAGGCAGTAATTGCTGGGAAAACAAGGTTTTGATGAGCTGTTAGAATGTTTTGAATACATGTTAGGAAATAGTACATACCAATTAAAAGGAAAATCAATTCTCTCCGTGTGGTGGTAAATTTATGTCAGTTATAGTACCAGGCCATGGTACCCAGAAATTCAATCAGACAGTAATCTGCGCATTGCTGGGAAGGGTTTTTGTTTTTTTGTGAAGGTATTTTGATAAAAGGCAAAAGATTTATGAGATCTGAAGAGAAACCTGAAGAGTATACTTGAAAGTATTTTGGAAACGTGGTTGACATCTATAATTCGTGGATTTTGAATGATGGAGATTATCAACCATCCTGTGGGGGCCTCGTCCCAGGAGCTGGAAGGCAGGGGATCCTGAGGGGCACTTCGCCGGCCCCGCCCCGCCCCGCCGGCCCTGCAGAACTCAC
>NW_004524583.1:33170744-33207145 GCF_000260255.1 Octodon degus
GCGCGCCTGTAATCCCAGCTCTTGGGAGGCTGTAAACAGGTGGATCACTATGAGTCCGATCTAGTAGTGAGACCCTGAACACCCTGTAGACCCTTTCCTTAAAATACGAGAGAGAGAGAGAAAGTGGGGGTGAGGGGGTGGCTCAAGGGGGCCCCCAGGAGGACCCACCCTGTGCAATGTCAGAAGTGGCCACTCTCGGAAAGCAGGCTGGTGCAGGGAGGGCACTCTCCCGAGCACTTGGTTGGGTGCAGACCATGAAGAGGAGCACGGCGGCCCTGGCAGAGTTGAAGTCTCCAGAATGATGGCGCAGGGAGGGCCCAGGCCATGGCCGCCACTGCCACTGCAGGCTCAGACCCCTCTTAAAGTGGCAAAATGGAGCATGAAATTGCTGGCTGGGGACGTAAGTCTGGATCCTGACACGCCCCATGCATGGTCCGGGTGGCCACACCGAGGAAGGAGAGGACACAAGGCTCTGCTGGACTCTCGTCCCCTCCCAGCTCTAACTGCACAACAGAAGCACCTGGGGAGGATTGTATTCATTTTATTATTTTATTGGCACTGAGTATTGTGGCCCAGGCCTTTGCACTGGGCTATATCCCTAACTTTTTAAATTTTTGAAGGATCAGCCAAATAGCTCAGTGGATTAAAACGCCTGCAAGCAGGCACAGGGGCTGGGAGTTCGATCCCCAGGCCTGCTGTGCCAGCCCTGCCCCTGGGGTGCACTGAGATGGCAGTTGAGACTGGGCGTGGTAGTACATGCCTGTAATCCCAGCTCCTGGGAGGCTGTAAACAGGCAGATCACTATGAGTCCGATCTAGTAGTGAGACCCTGAACACCCTGTAGACCTTTCCCTAAAAATAAAATTTTGAGACAGGATCTTGCTAAGTCTCTAAATTGCCTAGGCTGGGCTTAAATATGCGATCTTCCTGCCTCAGCCTCCCAGAATCCTGGGATTACAGGAGGTCACTACTATGCCCAGCTCTGAGGAACATTTAAAAAATCCGTACCCGAAGCCAGTCTCAGGCTGATGCCACCCTATCTCTGGCACTATCGAGGCTGAAGCATCAGCATCTCAGAGCCTGGCTTGAGCTGGGCTGATCTGGACGGAGACAGGGTAGCCCAGGGCCAGTTTCACTTCACACTTGCTCCATCTGCTCCCACTCTGCCTAGAAAGGGCTAAAGGAAAAGAGGGAGGATGCACTGTTTCACCGCTGGCCTGGAATGTGGGGACTCAATCTGCCCAGACTTTTGGGTGAAGGCAGAAATGCCACTGCCCTATGAGCCCTGGCCTCGGACAGCCCCAGCCTCCCCACCTTCCTCAGTACCCTTCCCCAGCCTGTGCCGGTGTCCTTGCTCAATGGCGTCTCTGTGGCCCAGTTCTTCCTTTCTGTAGAAAGTGGC
The DNA here is from genome assembly GCF_000260255.1 of Octodon degus. NCBI lineage: Eukaryota > Metazoa > Chordata > Mammalia > Rodentia > Octodontidae > Octodon > Octodon degus. Next base: position 33,172,146 of record NW_004524583.1, read on the forward strand.
TCCCACCACATCGCTGCCCGGACCTGGGCTCTGGGCCTCACTGTGGGTGTTAGGGACTCCAGAATGAACCTTGGGCTACTGGGGTGCGGGGGGGGGGCAGCCTCAAACTTACAATACAAGCGAGGGGAGAAAGCCGCAGTCGCCACAGGGACTAAGACTGCTTTGTTCCCAGGCTTCCTGGAGACCCTACTGGGTGCCAGGCATGACTGAGGCACTGGCCTTATCCCACGGGCTTCCTAACCAAGTAAAAGGTAGGATTTCCTATGGACTAGGGGAGAAAGGGGACAAGAGCGAGGTGGGGAAAATCTCTAATAGTATTATTACAAGATGCCATCTTGTGAAATGATCCCCAACATGTGGTGTTTTTCCTGTTAGACAGAGGAGAAAGCTGGGATGAGCAAGGCTGATAGCTTCCTAAGGGTGCAGAGCTAGTACCAAGTTGGTGGGCGAGGCCCCGTCTTGGACTGCAGGCTCCAGAATGTGGCTCTTCCAAGGAGTCTGACTCTGACCTTGTACCTGACCTGTGCTCTGCCCCAGCTATGGGAAGAGCAGGAGCCCGCCTGTAGGCCCAGCTTCTTGCCTTGGGGTGGCTGCCAGCCAGCTGTGTGACATTGGGTAGTCCTGTCCCTTCTCCGCCCTTGCTTGGTTTTCTTACACATAAAGTATGGGAGGCAAGGTGAATCGTCTTAAAGATTCTTTGCAACGCTATGATTTTTTAAAAATTCCATCTCCTTTTCCCAGTCAGTTATGAATTCGCTTGGCTTTCATCTTATAAGAAGGGCCACTGCAGCTCAGAAGTGAGGTCACACAGCCAATTTCCTGCCAAGCAGGAGCTGGAGCCTGCAGTTCAGAGCCTGGTATGGTGTCCTGGGCTTTCATTGGCTACATCAGAGTAACAGGATGCCCGGGAGCCACCGTGAGGTCCCAGCAGCAGACACCAGAAGTGAAGGCCACTGCAGAGGGAAGGCAGTCAGCCAGACTGGAAAAGAAAGCTGGGCGTGGTGGCACACACCTGTTACACCAGCACCCAGGAAGCTGAGGCAGGAGAATCCCTGGGAGTTCAAGGCCAGCCTGGGCTACATACACAGCAAGACCTGCCTCAAAACACAAACAAAACAGCATACACACACACACATGCACACACACGCACTCATGCGCACACACATATGCAGCACACACAGGCACACACATCCACACATGCACACACGCATACACATACACACACGCACATGTAACTGAAGAACGGGACAGTCCAGAGCTTGTCACTGCAAACCTCCCCCAGCAGTTCAAGGTTTTGAAAGTAGCCCTGAGAGCTGCTATTAGATAGCGCGTTTAATGGGTTTGGGAAATTGGCTAATTTTGTCGCAATCGCCTGAGCGTCTTCTGGTGCATGCTAAGCACCCAGGGCCAGTGTGGCCTTGCGCCCAAGGCCTTCCGGGACAGGGATGGTGGTCTGTGGTGCCCAAGAGACCGCAGGTGACCCGGGCACTGAGACGCCCCTGAGCGGGGCCTGCCAGTCTCTCCGCCGCCCCTGCCCCCTGGCTGAGCCCTCACCTCGGGTCACCGGGGCCACCGACGCTGCTCGCACAGGACGGCTCCCATCCCCAATCCTCGGCAGGTCACCCTCGGCTTCCTGCCCCAGACCGTGCAGGTGTCCCTGGCTGGCTCCAGCTTGCTACTGATTTTCACCCTCTGCCACTCCTGGATGCCCCCCTCTTCCCGGTCACCCCCCGCGGGCCACGCCCAGCGCTCTGCAGGGCTGGGGTCCCGGAGACCAGGGGCTGCGGACGCCCTTGGAGCCTTGAAAGGCTCGAGGCCCAGGGTCCGAAGGCGTGGCCGGACAGGTCCTCCAGCCGCCATGCCTCAGTTTTCCCGTTCATAAAATGGGGTTGATTGCGCCTGTCGTTTGCCAGGCTGCCTGCCAGGTACTTGTAAATGACGGGATCTCAGCCAGTTACTGTGCTTTGTAAATGAGGCCGCCCTAGGCAACGCCTGTTATTACAGACAACCCCAGAACATTGTGCCTCCACCCACACGGCCCTCCTCTGTGCCCAGAAAATAATTAAATGAGCACTTTGGAATTGTTTTCTTAACAAAACTTTACATATGCCCCATCTTCTTGCCCTTGCGTGGTTGTGGGAAGCCGGGAGAGGCGCTGAGTCACCCATCGGGCGGGTGCTGCCCAGAGGAGCGGCGCGGAGCGCCCCCTGCAGGCCGGGGCGCGCGAGCAGCCGAGCCCCAGGCGGGGGTCTCCGGGCTGCAGGGACACGGGCAGGCGCGGGGCTGCACAGGGCCATCACCATGTCACACGACAGAGCATCTGCGCTCAGGGCTCTGAGTGAGGAACTCTGCTTACTGCGCCGCGCTCAGGCCAAACAAATCGCTTTCCCAAGCAAGGGCCTCAGGGTGCCTCCACATGGGCCACACTGTGGTCCCAAGACCTTGGGGACCCGGCAGCTCCCCTCAGGGAGCCGGCATAGTTACACAGTCGCGGTCCACAGCTACCTCCTCACCTTTCTCCTGCATCCTGCACCTGCACCGGGAATAACCACGCTGCTGAAGGCCTGTTGCTCTCCGCTCTGTGCAACAGTGGTCCGCTCCAGCCCCCGTGTTACTCCATCCAGGTGCTTTCACTGAAGGAGAAAGGGAGCGATTCCAAGCGGACTTAAGGAGAAGGCGGTGTGTGAGCGGATTATGGATTCCAGGTCCAAGGAAGCCCTTTTGCTTCCTTGACCAACAACCTGACTTCTCCAAAGACCAAATAGGAAAAGGTTAGGTTTTAACAATGACAGGAATGACAGATCCGGGTTAGAGATAGAGAAGCCTTAAATGTCAGGAATTAGTGAGCTACAGAGCTGTGGAATCTGATTAGCAGATTTTTAAAGTAGGCTGGGTTTGTGCACATTCAAGATGATCCCTGGTGCACCTAGGTAAGGGCAGGGTGGATTGGATCACCTGCTGCAGCTCGAGATAGACGTGGCCCTGCTGCGTGGGCACCAGGCGGGGGCAGGGGAGCTTGGAACCCCATTCCCGGCCAGTTTCCAGCAGTGAGGTGTCACTGTGACTGCAGCAACCACTGGGCCACAAGGTGGCCAGTGGGGCACAGGAGTCTAGCCACTGCTGCCTGGCTGTGCCAGGCCTGAGAAGGGCCGTGGGTAGCAAGATGAGAGGGAGGAAGGGCAGAGACTGGTGTGGAGGCGTTTGGGATTTTTTTCCTAGTGCTAGGGCTTGAACCTAGAGCCTCAAGCGTGCTGGGCAAGTGCTCCACCACTGAGCTACATCCCCAGCCCTAGCTGGTGTTTCCAAGACATGCAGTTAGGGGAATAACCTTGGCAGGGCAGGGCCTCCTCCTTTGGGAAGCCCTCTGTGCCCCACATTACGGCTCCCTTCTGTGCTTTCACAGTACCCTGAGCTATCTTAGTCTTAAGCTGAGTTTGGTGACACCGGGGCCACCAAGGGTGCTTCTGTCTGCTCACCATGCTGTGAGCGTCTTGGTGGTGAGAACTGTTTGGCCTGGAATAGTGGCAAGCACTTACTTCTCTTCTCAGCTGCTTAGGAAGCTGAGGCTGGAGGATTGTGAGCACAGGAGTTTGAGGCCAGCCTGCACAATATAGCAAGACACTGTCTATTAAACAGCAACAACAGCCCTTTGTACTTCTGTGAATGCTGTCTCTGGACTCTGGTGCAAGACATGGATTGCAGGAAGTGCTGGGGGGATGGGTCTTGTCCAGTGAACCTTCTTGGGGGATTTTGTGTTTACATCACCTCTAGAGGTAACTTCAGAATAGCCTAGCAGGAGGCCCTGGCCTTCTGGAATTGTATTTCAATAGGCAATGGAGGAGAGGGCTGGAGGAAATCTGGGTTCAGAACCCATGGAGCTACTCGTTGACAGCACGACCTGAGTGGCACCTAACAACGCCGTTCCTGTGCCTCAGTTTCCTTACCTACTAAATGAGGGTGATGTTCCTGCAGATTCACAGGGTTGTCTTGAAAATAAGCTGAGCTCTTAGGTGTGCAGGCGGTAAAAACATCTTGAGAAAGGTCTTTAAGACTTATACAGAGGTAAGAAGTTATTAATAGCTTCATTATTATTCTTACCCAGAATGCCCAGGGACAAGCAGCATGTGGCAGCCCCAGCCCCCGCACCCCACCTTTCCATCCTATTTCTGTACCTGGAAAGCAGGTTCTTGGAGTGTTAGTCCTCAGTTTGCCACTGTGGGGGAAGAGGGTGAATGTCTGGGAGACGGGCCTCCCCGCTGGCAGGAGGCCACCAGGCAGCCGCAAGGCGGGGGTGCGGTGTGTGTGTGAGGGGTGGCAGCTCCTCTTGGTCACTGCTCTGCTGCTGCTTGGTACTGGTGAGGCGCTGTGGGACCCCTCCACAGGGAGGCCTGGACAGGTCAGCGTCTGGAAGGCCGCTGTGCTCACCGTTACACACCAACTAGCTCTAGGTCAGTCTTTGGGCTATAAATCCTGGGCCACCTCTCAGCAAGTCCAGTACACAGGGAAGCCTCTTGTATTCACCTCCTACGCTTCTGAGGTAGAGCGAGTAGCTCTCCCTCCCTCTTTCTACAGCTCTCCATGCCAGAAGCCCCCATCCCTAGAAGCAGAGAGCTCTGGGCAGAAGTGGAAAGAAAGCCAGGTTTCCCCCTCTCCCACACCACCCCCTTCCCTGCCTTGCAAGGGGAGCAGCAGAGAAGCAGGTAGCCCACAGGTGAGAGAAGGAAGCCGGTGGCCAGGGCTGGGCGTCCCTGTGCACCACAGCATCCTGCAGGCAGCACTCAGGCTTTGTGAGCCCGCAGAGCCCCACAGAATCCCCCAGGGTGGGAGCTTTTTTGGCCTGGCCCAGTGCTAACCTAACCTATGGAAAGCAGCCCGGGAGAGGCCCAGATCTGTAGAAGTGGGGGTCTTCTCTGGCTGGGGGAATAACCAAGCCCAGGTCAACAAGCAGTATGAAGGAAAGCAAGGATACTCCCTAAGGCCCAGAGAGGGCTGGAGTTTGGAGGGAGGTGTCACGCTGAGGCCCCACCAGCCACGCCTGGGCCTCCGACCTGCAGGAGGAAGACTCGAAGTAGCTACTGCCAGCCCTGTGTTCCATTATCGGAGAAACGCAGCGTGGCCACCCTGAGGAGGTCTCCTGCTCCCCACTTGGCCAGCCGGGTCTGCTACTGCCGACTTAAAGCACTGCCCTCAATTCTATCTTTAGCTCGGGCTGCTGGGAGCCTGAGTGACAGGCAGGGTGGGAAAAATGTGCAGCTACCAGGTTTGCTGAGAAGGTGGCACTGACTGCAAGGAGCAGGGCCCATGTAATATTCATTGCTCCATCTGAGACCAGGGTCGTAGCAGGACACAACTCCATTTGCTCTCTGGGCGAGGACAGAAGGACGAATGGACAGATGGATGGATGGGTGGGTGGGTGGATGGATGGATGGATGGACGGATGGATGGAAAGATGAATGGACAGATGGACAAGTGGATAGATGGGTGGACAGATGGACAGATAGAAAGGTAGATGCATCCATACATGGATGGAGCAGAGGCCCGGAGGAGGTGAAGGCAGCAGGCCAGCTGGTTCCTAGACCAAGAAGACAAGGACCTTGAAGGAACTCTGTATGACTTCAGGCGAGTGACTCCCACTCTTGCCTCCCTCTCTTTATTCACAGGAGGGCACCAGATAATTAACTTTCATTTTTGTCCCTGGACCACCAGTACCTCCACTGTCAGCTGTCATCTTTGCCACCCTGCAAGTAGAGGCAGAGAGTATAGGATTGACAGGGCCCGCCTACTGGTTCCTTCAAGGCTGAACTTTCTGAAAGGATTCTGTGGAAGTGTCCTGTGGCTACAGAATGTGACTAAACCTTCATTAGCTTTGGAAGCTGTGGGTCACTCACACACTGGAGTGAGCTGGCTGGGGCTCCAGGCTAACTCTGTTTGTGTGTGGTGGGGGGCTGTTGAACTCCAGGCTTTTGCACTGAGCTACATCATCTGCCTTCCTTATTTTAATTTTTAAATTTTAAGACAGAGTCTCACTCATTGCCCAGGCTTGGCTTGAATTCCGATCTTCTTATCTCACCTTTCCAGGATGCTGGACTGCCAGGCATGGCCCCCAGAGCCAACTGGGGTGGGGCTTTGCAGCTCTTAAATTAGTGTTGTACTGGAGATAGGAATAGGAAGTCCTCTGCATTACACTTTCTCCCATCCCTGAAGCTCTCTCACACTCGGTAGGAGAGACTTCCTTGGACCTTGTTGCTTGCAGATTATTTTCAGATTATTGGCTTTGGCTGTGGAATGGAGTTTGTATTGTACATAGTTACCTCACAGCTTTCTCCCTGTTATTTAATTTATCTTTGCAGTGCTGAGGATTGAACCAAGAGCCTTGTGCGTGGCAGGTAAGCACTCTACCACTGAGCTCCATCCCTTGCCACTATTGCCTTCTAGAAACTTGGGCACCACCCACCCTGTCCCTGCCAGTGTAAGGGTCCTGGCTGGGGTGGGGGTGGCTGAGCAGCCCACTCCCAGCCTGCGCCCTTAGGCGAAGCTCAGCTCCCTGTCAGCCCCAGGTGAGGGGCAGCAGCCCTGGCTGTGGGCTTCACCCGCCCCACCCCGACCTCTCAGGGTGGCTCAGTTCTCTTGGCCTAAGGAGGTTGCCTCTTGCAGTGGGTGTCTGTCAACTTCTTCTGTCAGGACCCATGTGAAAATCCCTCCTCTGAGCCATGAAGCACCGGCAACCACACAGCCAAGTACTTTGCTCCCATAAGGAAGAGCGAAGGGTCCGAGGGAGGTGGAGCAGAGGTCGTGGGGAAGCCCTCGCAGGGTAGGAGACAGGGTGGAAGGGGTTGGGGAGACACTTGCGCTGATGCAGGGTCTCCAGGAGGCTCGAGACCGCACGAGAAGACAGCAGGAAGAGAGAGTCAGGACACTCCCCAGGGAGACTCTAGGCCCAGCAGTGGCCAGCGGCCCAGGTCCTGGGAACTGGGTGTCACTTGGAAGGCGCTGACTGAGTGAGGCCCAGGGCGTGAGGGCCCACCGAGCTCCTTGGCTTCCTCCTGGGATGCCCAGGGATAGGAATGGGCTGGCGCGGACCCTGGGGGGTCACTTCACCATGGTGTCTCCATCACCTTCCCTGTTATAGGCACGTTGCCTCTGACCCTGTCTACCTCACTGGGATGTTCTGACCACTCAGACCACAGTGTAAAGGAATTTTTTTCCAGCTGCTGGCCCTGTTTCATGGGTGCTATTCCGTAGCGGGAGCCCCAGGTGTGGCTGGCAGGTGTCTGCTTCTTCTAGGCTCCTGCTCTGGCAAACCTGTGCCACTGAGGCCCTTGGTGCCCTGTACTTTCTTCTAGTGTCTTCCCTCCACCTTCTTTTCTGAAGTCTTCTCCTATCCCCCTTTCTCTACAGTCTGTGTCTTGGGCCTGCTCCAGCCCTAAGCTCCCTGTTGGACGCTGAGCCCCATCCTCTGCTCTCCCACACACTGCCTGGGCTCTGGGGCCAGATGTGTAGCTCACCCTGCCCAGCTGCTGTCTGGGGACTGCCTGGGCCCCATGCTTGCTGGCCGACCTGGCACCCCACGCTCGGACACTGGCATGGCTCCTCCCACAGACCATCAGCTTTCTGCTTCCTGCTTCCTGCAAGTGTCCTGTCCCCCACCATCTGCAATGGCCTCCCCTTTCTCTCTGATAAATCAAGTCCGTACGCTTTGACTAATAGGTCAGCTGTCTCTGCCCCCCCCCCCCAGGAACCTTCCCAAGAACCCTTGCAGCAGTCCTGTTCTGTTCACTGCCACACTTTTCAGGCTGAAACAGGCTGGCCTCTACGTAGGATGTGCACGCAGGGCGGCTGTGTCTGTCCCTGGGGGCAGCCTTCCCAAGCGACCATGGCTCCCATGGTGAGGTGGCCTGGCTGCTGTCTGACCGGTCGCTTTGTTACGAGGAAAGGTGGCCAGTGCACATTTGGTATTTGCAAGATGGCAGAACGGGATCAGGTGTGGGGATCAGGTACAGTGACCTTGACGGCAGGCTTCGGGGCCCTGCCGGGAAAACGGGCCCGCGTGGTCTTCCTCTAGCCCCCGCTCTACAGCCCTCCCCACTGCAAGCTGTGGCAGGCGTTTTACGGGAGGCACAGACATGGCCACCGGGCCTGAGGGAAGCTTGGGTTGCTTGGGCTCCCTGGCACTGCTGAGGGGGAGGGCCCAGGGGCCGTTTTGGGGACAGATTCAGCTTGGCGCACGGTCCTGGGCTGCTGTGTGGTTGTGCATGCAGAGGGGGCAAGGAGAGCGTCGCTGTGCTGCCCTCGGCTGGCTTCACTCAGATTAACCTTTAGGTGCTTTCCAATCCGAGATCTCTTTGTTTATTATCCTTTTTAAAATTTTTTTTTCCATGATTTTATTTTATTTTTATTTTTTATTTTTTATTTTTTTGGTGGAACCAAGGATTGAACTCAGGCCCTTGCGCTTGCCAGGGAAGCACTTATTCCACTAAGCCATCCCCCGGCCCTGCATAATTTCATTGAGAAACAAATAGCAATGAGACAGTTTCAAACCAAATTCATAGGACAGTTTCAATAATTAACACATTGCATACATTCTTCCTAGTGGTTAACTGCTGTACAGGATGCGGACATGATATCCTATTTACAAACACCATTAGAACAAATCCCTCTATTCATTAAGAGAATGTAACTATATATCTATTCCAACCACTTTGATGTTTATTATTCTGGTTAGAAAATGAAAAGCTCTCTCTGCCAGCAATTAATGTACTGAAATAGGGCTGGGGAGATAGCTCAAGGGCATAAGTGCCTGCCTGGCAAGCCTAAGGTCCTGAGTTCAACCCCCAGCACCACAAAACAAAACAAAAAAATAAACACGATTTCTGCTTTTCATGACAAAGTCTGTCCCTGAATGCCAGTCTAAGGCTGCTGGACTGCATTCTGGGGGGGCAGGGGTTGGCCAGCATGGTTACAACTTGCAGGGGATGCACTGGGGAGAAAATGAGAAAAGTCAGTGGGTGGAGCCAAGACTGCCCCAGGGGCCTCGCCTCCTCTCTAACTTTTTGGCCACAAATCTCCCTGCCCTCGGTCTCTGCCTCCTTTTTGCCTCTGCAATGATTCTTGCGTTTTCACTCCAGCCTGTTTGGTTTCTTCCCCGCTCTTCCCTGACAGGGGTGCCGCCTGAGTCTTGGCTGCCGGCCACTTGGCCGCCCAGGGGCATCCTGCAAGTCTTTGCCATCCGGAGCCCTTAGCTGCTGCGTTCGCCCAGTGGGTCTGGTCCTCTCTCTTGAGAGCCGCTCCTGGGGTCCTGGGATGCACGGTAGGCTGACGGCAGGCCCAGCCTCGTCCGTCCTCCAGGCGCTGCATGTGACAGGACAGGACGGGCGGGAGGGCCTGCGTGGGCTGAGAGGCAGAGCTGCCTTAGCAGCTTAGGAGGATAGGAGTGCGTGCTCAGGTAAGCAGAGCTCTGAGAGGCGCCAGCCGGAGACCATCAGCGATCACACCGATCACACCGGGGGAGGTCAAAGCAGCGCGAATTAAGCCTGAGAACATTGTCTTCTCCCTCTCTGCCCTGCTGGGAATCAGCCCCTGCGATCACAGTGGGACCAGGAGCGCGACTGCTGCTTCCCAGCCTCAGCACCCTTGGCAGGCAAGAAGGAGGCAGAAGGATCGGCCGCGCCGCAGACGCCGGCTCCCGGCGGCCTGGGCCTCCCTGGAGGGCGGCCCCTTCCAGCTGGCAATGCCATGGCCTTAGGCCTGGCGTTAAGGTGCCCAGTGTTAAAGACAGACAGCCCCAGCTTCAAGGTACTCGCCTAGCTCGGAGTCCAGATAACACAGTAACAAGGGAAACACGCAGAGAAACTCGAGAGTCACTTCCCTGAAGGCAGCCCCTGGAAGTGACACTCTCCCTGCTCCGTCTGCTTTTATCTCACTCTTGTTGTCTCTGTTGCCTCCCTTAGAATTCTGTCCCAGAGCAGTCTGGTCACAGCACCCCGTGGAGTCCTTTTATCTGAATCCTTCCAAGAGATACAGAAGTGGGCCCAAGTCTCTTTGGAGGGTGGCTAGGAAAAGGACTGTGGATTATAGGATCTAATTAACAATTTACAGCGCGGGCTAAATGAGCTGTTTGCTGTGGATTCCGTTCAGAACCAAATGCCCAGCTACTGGGCCCTCTGGGGGCCTGTGCTGTCCTTGCTGGAGCGGTGTGGGAACAAAGCGAGCAAGAAGTTTTCCCAGTAAAGAACCCGTCTTGTGCACGCCTTCTTCCTCCTCTCCTTTCCCTCTCCTCCTCTTCCTGCCTTCTTTCTTCCTGTCCCCCTCTCTCCTCCCCTCCTCCTTCCTCCTCTTGCAGTGCGGAGAATGCGACCTGCAGTCTTGGGTATGCGAGGCAAGTATTCTACCACTATGCTACACTCCCAGCCCCACGCATTTTTTCTTTTTATTTTCTTTTTCTTTTTTGGCAGAACCAGGGATTGAACTCAGGCCCTTGTGCTTGCCAGGCAAGCACTTGTTCTACTGAGCCATCTCCCCGGCCCCTTTTTCTTTTAGTGTATTTGGTTGTTACGGGTCTCACTATGAAGCTCTGATTCATGATGACCCTCCTGTTTTCAGCCTCCCCAGCACTGGGATCACAAGTGTGTGCCACCACGCCAGGGCTCAGTCCTAGCTCAGTCGGCCCTGGGGGCGGGGCTGGGGCGGCACGTGGTGCCAGGGATAAAACTGCAGTCCCTGTGCTTGCCTAAGCTTGCCTAAGCAGGTGCTTTAGCCTGCTAAGCTATCTCACCAGCCCCATGCATTTCTGATAGCATTTGATTTCAAAAATGAGTTTGTGGGGCCGGGGAGATGGCTCAGTGGAATAAGCACTTCCCTGGCAAGCATAAGGGCTGAGTTCAATCCCCCGTTCCACCAAAAAAAAAAAAAAAAGAGTTCGTGAGGAATACTTTGGCATGTAATGCTTTTCTTCCTTTGCATTCTGAGACATGGTCTTGCTACATAGTCCAGGCTGTCATTCTGGCCTTGAACTCATTCTGCAGCCCAGGCTGGCCTCGAACTAGTGACAATCTTTCTGCCTCAGCCTGCTGAGTGCTGGGATTACAGGTATGCATCACCATGCCTGGCTTGGTATGTACAGCAGTACTGTGACGTACTGAAAATTCTTGAAGTCGTTTCCTGAACTGTTTGTTAGTCATGGCACCAAGGTCTTTAAAACCTCACTTGAGTTTTATAGTCATAAGAAGTTTATATTCCATTCTCTATATTGCTCTTACTAAGAAATGAGCCTCCTTTTCCCAACTCCTTACTCTTCAATATCTAGTTATAACCCGAAGCAGCAAGAAAGTAGGCTAATTTGATTGTCTTTTGTATTTGTGAAACATTATCTTATACCCAAGACATAAGTACCCCTGAGCTTCAGCTATGTGTCCTCAGTTCTTACTTGCTGCTAGATGTAGTGGCAAATAATCCCAGCTCTGGGGAAACTGAGGCAGGAGGATTGCCAGGAGTTCCGGGCCAAGATGAGTTATATAGCAAGACTTTGTCTTTTTTTTTTGAACTGGGGATTGAACTCAGGCCCTTGCACTTGCCAGGGAAGTGCATATTCTACTGAGCTATCTCCCTGGCCCCAAGACTTTATCTTTAAATAAGTTAATTAATAAAACCCCTATTTACTGATTTAAAGACCCAGAGAGATAGCAGGTAGCAGGGCCCCAGCTCCCTTGCTCTCTGCCTGCCTTCTAGGGCTGACCTTGCCAAGCAGCTTCCGTCTTTCCTACCCTGACCTTCTGCTCGAGTCCGAGTCTCCCTCCCCGCGGCCTTCATTCTGTGCCCTTCTCAGGGGAGGCTCCTGTTCAGTTCTGACTTTTGCTTTTCTTTTCTTTTTTGCGGAGGGGGGGAACCAGGGATTGAACTCAGACCCTGGTGCTTGCCAGGCAAGCGCTTATTCTACTGAGCCATCTCCCCAGCCCCACTTTTGCTTTTCTGTGTGGTAAACTGTCTTTAGCTGGGGACACACAGCCACTTAGGCCCAAGGCAAACAGTGACAGAAAGGCCAATCATTCCATGAAGTATTCCAAGAAATGTTTATCGGTTACCAGCTCCTTGGGATAGAGGGGAACACAGTTCCCAACCTGTCAGATGTCAGATGGGCATGGTTCATGGTCCTACAACATGGAGGGACGGAACAGTGAACCAAAGGAAGAAGTTAGGAGCATTTTATTAGAAATAAGGAGAGAACAGCTCCTGGATTGCCAGGAGGGTCCTGAAGGGGGCGGCCCCGAGTTCCTTTGTTGGTAATTTTTACAGCACAGTCATGATGTAGGTACAATCTGGGTCAATTTGTAGGATTACCAGTATAGCTGCTTAGCCAGTAGTGACTCAGTGGGAAAATGAGTCAGGCGGCAGGGTACACAGAAAGGACAAGGGAAGGGAGGGTCCAGACGCGCGCCCCTCTGCCTGCACTGCTGCTGCCTACCGGGCCAGCGCGCTAATTACCGTATAATTTCAAGTTACTGCTCAGCCCTTGGGGAGGTGTGCAGGCAGCGCAGCATGTGCAGGAGCCCCGTGGCTGGGGACGTGAGGACCACTCACCTGGGGACCCAAGAGGAGACCTGTGTGGCTGGAGAAAGCAGCCACAGAGAAAGCAGAAGTGGTATGAAAATGTGCCAGAGACTCTACTAAAATCTCAGCAGATAACTATAACTAGGCATTCACTGGGGGCACAGCCAGGACGTGGCCACATATGCTCACTAAGTTCCAGAGCAAATTAAGTAGGAGGAACCGGAGGTAAAAACAAATTAACCAAGACTAGCAGTTCACTGAGAGGTCCATTCACCTCGGTAAATATTCCACAAAATGTTAGAAGACAAAGGCAGAGAACTGTTTATCGAATGAATAAAAGAATAGATGGATAATGGATGAATAAAGACTGAGTACCGTGTTGGACGCCTCCACGTCCAGCCATGCTCTAGATAGAAGCCTACCCTGGCTCTTTCCCTTCCAGAGCAAATTACCCACAGTGCTCTTCTTCCTTGTTGCCATGGTGTTCGGTGCACACGACTGTCTCGGCATTGCCTGACTGTATTGCAGCGACAGCTTGCTGCTGGCTTTCTCACTAGTCTCTGAGCTCCTTGAAGACAGGGACCACACCCTCAGCACCCAGTGTGCTGAGCACATAGTAGGTGCTCAGGAAATGTTGGCGAAGAAGCCACATTGTCCCATCTGTTTAGAATCAACTAGATGGCACTGTGATCAGAATGGCCAAAGGGCAGCTGTCTAAGCTTGCTGTACCTTTGGGACTGCCAACAAATGTTTCAGAAGAGCCAGCTGAACTGCAGTTCTGTTGTGTAGCCAAAGAAAAGCAATCTTAACTTTATTCTTTTTTGAGACAGGGTTACACTGAGTAGTTCAGGCTGGCTTGCATTTATTTATTTATTTAGCAGGACTGGGAATTGAACTCAAGACCTTGGGCTTGCCAGGCAGGCACTTATGCATCTCCCCAGCACTTAAGCTATCTCCCCGGCCCTCAGGCTGGCTTTGAATTCATTGTGTAGTCCAGACTGTCCTTGAACTCACAGTAATTCTCATGCCCTAGCCTGCCAATGCCAAGTGCTAGGGTTGCAGACCTGTACCACCGCACCCAGATTTTAATCTCATTTTTTTGTGTCACTTTTTTTTTCTCTCTCCAGGAGACAGGGACTTGCTATGGTGTTCAGGCTGGCTTTGAACCCATTATGTAGCCTATGCTGGCTTTGAACTCATGGTGATCCTCCTGCCTCAGCAGAAGGGTTTGAAATTTTGATCCTGTGTGTTTATTCCAGTGAGCCATTTCCCCGGCCCCTCTCCCCATTCCCCTTCACTCTTTTTTTTTTTAATTTATTTGTGTGTGTGTGTGTGTGTGTGTGTGGCCAGCTCAGCCCACCAGGGGGCGGGCTGGCTGGCATGTGGTGCTGGGGGATCGAACCGCGGTCCCTGTGCTTTGCTAAGCTTGTTCTAAGTAGGCGCTTTAGACCACTGAGCCATCTCACCAGCCCTCCCCTTCACTCTTGCAATAAACTTTTGTCGCTGTCTTTGGCTTATTTCATGCAAGTCTTTGTTTTAGGTGCGGAAGGCCTGGACGCAGCTTAAGTGGCAAGAACTTTCTAATGGAACTGTAAAAACAAGGCCCTTGGCAGATGAGTCAGGCCTTTTCTCCCACTTTCCATGGCTTTACCTCCTAACCCCAGGGCTTCTACCCAACCAAGGGGACTTGGGTCACCGCCAGAGCTGGGAGACACTCGGCGCCTTTGGGCCTCCTTCCTGCTGAGCCAAGCACTGCCAGCTCTGGTGGGAAGCTGAGGGGGTGCAGGGCCGCGGACATCCGGTACGGAGAGGTGCTGCCGAAACCAGGCCCACCTCTGCTCCCTCACAGGTGCAGAGGGGCGGGGCCCGGGCCAGGGAGCCTTTGGCTGGAGACCAACAAATGCTGTCACCAAATCTGAGACGAGGTGATGGCTGGCATCTAGAAGACGTGAGCCCGGGCCCTGCTCCAGAGCTGCTCATCGGGGACGGGCAGGGCACTGCTGTGCCTCCTCAGGAGCAGGAAACCAAGTGAGCATCACTCTCCTCCCCTGGAGACAAGGCTGCCATTGGGTTAATGGCAGCTTCAAAAGCCCCAGAACAGATTCTTTCCCTATTAAAAAAATTCATTAAATAATTGCTGAGTACTGAGTTCTAGGCATATACTCGAAGATGAAAGTGCAGTCTCCATTCTCAGGGTGTTTATGGTTTAGTAGGAAAGGAGGGAAGTAAGCTGACACGCAAAACTTGCACATGAAAAAGAACATGGTCAAGCATCTGAGAGGATGAAGTACTGAAGGAAAGCAGAGTGGGGTGCTGGGGGGCTCGGCCTTCTGAAAGGGGCCTGGAATTAAATTTGGAAGACAAACGCATGACAAACACCTTGGATTCTAGGCTACCGGCAGTTTCTATGGCCACAGCCTTCCTTTCTTATCTAGGGTGGCGACAATAGCAGCAGTGACCTTTCTCAGGAGCTTGCTACTTCATGGTATCATTACCACCACCCAGAGGCGGGCGTCCTACCATCCTGTTTTATAGCTGAGGCAACTGAGACCTTAAGAGGGTGAGTAACCTAGCTGAAGTCAATCAGCTGGAAGAAGTTGGAGGTGAGGCGTGAACTCAGCTGAAATTAAATCTATAAATAACTGCTGCTTTCAGAAGTGAAACCGTCTCCACAGATTCTGGGGAAATGCTCAATTGTCCTGGAGAGCAGCCCACATTCAGGCAGGGTCTGTCTGTCTGTCTGTCTGTCTGCCTGCCTGCCTGCCTGCCTGCCTGTCTGTCTCTGCTCCTTGGAAGGGGCTGGGACCTGGGCTCTCACCCAAGTGGCTTGGCCTCGCTCTTGGTGCTAAGGCCCTCTGGCCTCCAGAGACTTTCCCGGCCCTCACAGCTATGGGGAACTCTGTCTGCTTGCCTGTAGAGATGCACCCCTCCTCCAGTGTCTCAAGGACCCGTGAACTGTTAGTGCTGATGGAAGCCTTGGTGGTGACCAGGTCCTTGCACTTCATAAGTACACACATGAACAGAGATTAATGGCAGAGCCACCAGGATGGCTTGGTTTTTAGTAAAATATCTTGTCACTAAACACCTATTTAAGGGGCCGGGGAGATGGCTCAGTGGAATAAGCACTTCCCTGGCAAGCGCAAGGGCCTGAGTTCAATCCCTGGTTCTCCAAAACACAAAACAAAACAAAACAAAACAAAACCCCCACCTATTTAAGAGTCCTTTCCCTTAACTATAAAACACAGAAAAGAATCTCACACCCATCACGTGCACATCTGAGAGGCCCCGTCAACCCTCCTCCTTTAGCCTGGTGCCCCCTGTGTGGCAGGGGCTTGAGGGTGGGTGGGGCATGCAACAGGGCAATGCCTTCCAGTGTGAGTGAGTGCAGCCTGGCTCTGCCCTCTGAGCTGCTCAGGCCAGCGGCCAGCTGTTTTGCCTGCCAACTTCCTTACTGCTCTGAGCTGCTGGCAGGCAGAGCTGAGTGAGTTTTCACCTGCTGGCTGCTTATCTGAGGCACATGATTGGTGGAGATGGGCCTTCCAGAAAGAGCGCTGCAGAGGAGGGGGGCAGCTCTGCCACAACAAGTCTGCTCCAGCCTCCCGCCTTGACCTTGACCATTCATTTAGAACAACAAGTACCTGTGCTTGGTGGCCACCAGGGCCAGGAGCAGGGAAGGCAGGGACACCTGCGGGACATGGCAGAGGGTACTTGTGAAGCCGGCTGCGCCTGGCTCAGGCCCCTAGCCCCTCAAATCATACCCGGTCCAGTTCTGGGGCTCCCCTTTCCCTCTCCCACCTTTTTTAAGCAACCTAATCTCTGGTCTGGAGAACATGGTAGGTTCCCATAGCAATGGTCCTTTTAGCTGTTTCCATGGCAACCAACACCCAGACCACTTCGTTGCTAGTCAACTGACAGCTGTAAGTGAATCGGTTTAGAAGCCAAGGGATTGGCCCAGGGATTCTCTGCAGAGAAAAAGAACCAACCACCCAAAGGACCCAACTCCTCTCAAGACTTTCGGGCAGGATCTGTGGAGGCACCGCACACATGCCAAACCTGCTGCAGCTGGCTAGCCCGAGCCTCTAAGTAAAGCACATCCCAGCCTCTAATCTGGTTCTGTCCCCTTCCGAGGGCCCTGGGCATCACTAGTTTAATGCGATTCGTAGCTGAACAACTTTCATACATGTAGCTCTCCCTTGCAGATGGTTTCAGGGTACCATGACTTTGTGCTTCTACCATCCCAGTTATTGGAGAGTAATTTGCTTTTTGGATTATAGTGGTTAATCCAGAATGATCCTAACTGCATTGACCTCATCTATTTTAAGCACCTCTCCTATGCCTGTGGGAGTCTCAGAGACCATTCTGCTTTATGAATCTTTGCAAAGCATAATCAGGATCACTCTGTTTCTTAAAAAAAAAAAAAAAAAAAAAAAAACTGGCTGAGATTACAAAATCAAGCATGTAGAATCTGAAATTACTCCATGCTCTTTGCCTTTTATTATCATGGAGCCCTCATGCTTAACTTTCCCCCAAACTGAAGATCTGAGGTGCTGTGTTCCTTTATTTTACAAGAGCTTCTCAATCTACTTAAAATTTTTTTATTAGTGCATGATTGCTATACATCACAGTTACATTTGTTTTGGGACACTGTACAAGTTTATAGCATATTTTTGTTTTGATTTATACCAATGGGAGTCTGACATCTGTCTGCCTTGGATTTGTGTAACAGTTGGGTCTCAGCCTCCAAGTCATGCAGAGGCATAGAAAAGTGATGTTGGAAACAGCGTGATCCTCCCTGTATGCCCAAGACTCAGCATCTCACCATTAATGACTGTGAACTTTCTATAGAAGACAACAATTCAAATTAATCCCCCCATGGGAAGGCCCGTGATGGCTGATGGCAGGGAGGTAGACAGCCCCAAGTAGGTAGGTCCCGCCCTTTTTTTTCCCCCCCAGTACCTGGGATTGAACTCAGGACCTTATGCTTGCCAGGCAAGCACTTATTCTACTGAGCCATCTCCCCAGCCCCACCTGCTTCTGTTCTGATGGAAGGCTACACAGTAGTTGTGCTGCCTTGCTCGGTCTTTTTTTTTTTTTTTTTAATTATTTATTTATTTTGTGTGTGTGTGGCCAGCTCAGCCCACCAGGGGGCGGGCTGGCTGGCATGTGGTGCTGGGGGATTGAACCGCGGTCCCTGTGCTTTGCTTAGCTTAGCTTGTTGTACATAGGTGCTTTAGACCACTGAGCCATCTCACCAGCCCCTTGCTTGGTCTTTTAACACAGGAGGGCAGAGGAGTGTGA
Source organism: Octodon degus (assembly GCF_000260255.1). Taxonomy (NCBI): domain Eukaryota; kingdom Metazoa; phylum Chordata; class Mammalia; order Rodentia; family Octodontidae; genus Octodon; species Octodon degus. Next base: position 33,189,987 of record NW_004524583.1, read on the forward strand.
AACGCAGGCTAGGTAGCTGTTAGCCCCGAAGGCTTTTTAAAATTTTTTTTTTTTTTTATGTAGAACAGGGTCAACAGGGTCTCACTACACAGATTGGATTCCTAGTGATCCTCCTGTTTTCAGCCTCCCAGCGCTGGGATTACGGGCGTGTGCCACATGCCCAATCTCAGTTACTGTCTCAGCACGCCCCACGGGCAGGGCCAGTACAGCATGCTGGGGATCGAACCCCAGTCCCTGCCTCTGCCTAAGCAGGTGCTTTAATCCACTGAGCTATCTGACCGGCCCAAGAATTTTAAAATGTGAAGACTCTTCTGTGATGAGGGAGTCCAGATACACAAAAGAAATGAGCTTTTCTAAGCCAAGAGTGGTGGCACACCCCTGTAATCCCAGCACTTGGGACGGTGAGGCAGGAGGATTGTTGTGAGTTGAGACAAGCTTGGGCTACAAAGTGAACCTACGAGGTCAGCCTGAAGGGCACAGTAAGACCCTGTCTCAAAGTCAAAAGAAAAGGGCTTTTCTAGACTCTCCGAAAGTTCCTGTGCACCGAAGATGGCCTTTTTTCCTTTTCGTGAGGTGTGTCTTATATGTAGTTTAGACTGGGTTCAAACTCACAGCATTCCTCCCGCCTCAGCCTCCTGGGTGCTGAGATTACAGGTGTGCCACCTTGCCCAGCTGTTAGCCCTTTTTCTGAGGCGCAGTACCACAAACCAGAGTGGACCTCCTGGTTTTTCTGCTATTTCTAGGTGAAGAGCAGCTTGTCTTGGAACAACAGCTGAAGATAAACAGAGTGCAGGCCACAGGTCATCGAAGCCTCTTACAGCCTCACTGCCTTCCACCCTCACCCCCCGCATCCTTCTAAAGCTGAAGCACAGGAGGAGTATTTTTATTTATTTGTGTACTTACTTACTTTTGATACCGGTGATCAAACTCAGTACCTCGTGCTTGTCACGGTGCACTTAGGCCCCTGCGCCGCCTCCTGGCCCTAAGAGGAGGTGACTTAAGGATCACACTGGGAGTCCAATATGTAGCCAAGAGCCAGGATGCAACTAAAGGCTGTTTGAAGTCAGAGATTACAGAAGTTCAGCACCTGTGGATCCCCCGATTCTGATGCGCCGAGGGTCTGCACGGGGAGAGGGGATGGCGGTCCCTCTAGACTGCACGCGACAAGTGCCATCAGCTGTAGTCCTGTTGAATGGCCGCAAAACTTGGCTGCAGAGAACCTCATTCCTGGCCCACTGCTGTCCCCTGGTGGTTTCCTAGGAAGCTCACAGGTCCAAGAAACCAAAGGTCTAGGGAAGCCAGTGGCTTGAAAGAACCAGACCACATCAGTTACTTGCTCCTGGTGTTTGCTGAACTCCACTTCATGGGAAGTGAGAAAAGTTTTTTCCTTCTACCTCAACCTAATGACACGACTTTCCCAGGTCTGGATTACTTAACTGGGTCGTGACTCGCGGGCCACCTAAAAGCCACAGTACGCAGATACAAGGCAGCCAGCTGTGTGTCCTGAGATTATACCCGTTACTCCGGGACCTAACTGGTATTACTGGGCTTGCCGCCACTTCCAGGCCTGGAGGCCTTTCTGGCCATGCTGACGGCTCCCAAACAATCGCTCAGCTGTACCCCTTCTGATGACACTACTCAGCTAGAGCACCTGCTTGCCGTTCAGGCCTGCTCAGTGGTATAGGGTTATGCACCATAAAGGAAAACAAGCTTATCTTGTTAAAAGACTAAGCAAAAAGGAAGAAAAGACAGTTTCTTCTTCTTTTTTTTTGGTGTTTTGGACACAAAGCCTCACTATGCAGCCCAGGCTGGCCTTGAACTTGAGGCCACCAACCTGCCTGCGCCTCCCGAGTGCTGAGGCGTATGCCACTCTGCCTGGGGAAATGGCAGCCCCTGAGAGTCAGGTCTTCTCTGGAGCCACAGAGCTGGGTGCCCTCCTCCATGGATCTAGGAAGCTTGTCCGAAAGAAGCAGGTAAGCACAGCCCAAACGCAGACAACTTTGCTTTTTCTTTATTTAAAGATTCAGATACAGCAAAAGATACAAGTTAATATTGTTAAAAAAAATCAAATTCTGCTAACCAAGCATTGTCTTTAATGAAAACTAGCAAAGACAGAACAAGAGACACGAGACAGCCACAGAAGAGCCAGCCAGCGGAGCGAAGTTCCTCTGTCCCACCTCTCTCCGCGGATCTCTGGGTGCACGGAGAGCAAGTCACTACTGCTGAAGCCACAGGGCTGAAGATGCTGTGTAGAGCCGGATGCACTACACTGTGAGGCACTTACAGCGGAGGGACCTGCAGGTGCAACAGCCCCAGCTGCAGAGGCGGCATGGAAGCCGCTCCCCACCGCGGGCGCCACTGCCCCAAAGCAAGCTGTCCGAGACCCCTGAGCCACTCGGCCTCGCCCCCAAGCACAAGCCATGAGGCAGTTATACCCACTCACGGTCCTACTTCCTGTCCTTGCTTTTAACTCCGCAAAGGATGCTACAAAGGCTACAGGTCTGAGCTCTCAAGAAAATGCGTCTTGGACGTTTCTGGACGTTGTGGGCATCAAACAGCAGCTCTGACTCTCCCCGCCTGCGGCACTGATTCAGCTTCAGGCCTGACTCCCCCCGTTCCCTCCCCCAGGCCCTCTTACCCGTGTGGACATAGCGGCATCACAACGTCTAGCCTTTGATCGCTACTGGGATTTCCCAGCAGAAGAGATTTTGGCTTTTGTCATCCAGAAGTGCCCATTTCACCACCAGTTTTATCTGGAGAAAAAGAATGGGGAAAAGTGAACTAGGATTGACCATAACCCACAATTGGCTTAATCGTGTTTCCCAATTATAATGAGCCACCAAATCCCTCACCCTTTTCTCCCTAAACCGTCATGAAGCCACCTTAGCATCTAGACCCTGTGGCCTCAAAGCAGAGCAAATCACTTGGGCAGCAAGCACAGAGACTGGGGTTCGATCCCTGGTACCACATGCCACGCTGGCCCTGCCCCCAGGCACACGGAGCCAGCCATGGAGACAGGGCATGGTGGGCACTGCTGTAATCCCAGCACTGGGGAGGCTGCAAACAGGAGGATCGCTACAAGTCTGAGCTGCACAGAGAGACCCTGTACAAAAACAAACAAAAAATAGTGAACCAAAAGGCTTTTCTTATGAGTTGGTGTTACTAATCTCATCAAGAATTTAGTCATGAGGGGCCGGGGAGATGGCTCAGTGGAATAAGTGCTTCCCTGGCAAGCACAAGGGTCTGAGTTCAATCCCTGGTTCCAGAAAAAAAAAAAGAATTTAGTCAATGCATCAAGTATTTCTAAAGCATTCTTCTCCTCTTTGATCAGTGGCATGTAAATAAAACCTTACTAGAATAATTTTACATTTAAATAATTTTGTGTGCATCTCACAACTGCTGGGATTACAGCACTGTTCACTCCTGTCTTTCATACTGGTTCACTCCAGTTCTGTCTGCTCACAGTGCTTGGCAGGAAAACGGGAGGCAGAAGAGGAACAGGTTAGAGGTGAAGGTAGAGCTTGGCAAAGCAAAGGGGAGAGAGCAGAGCGGAAGAGTCGCGTTTGCAGCGGTGCCTATCCCTACTGCTCTCCCCCTCGGCATCTGATAGACCAGGATTTCTGAGGATGACGCTACAGCAACCTGCATCTTCAACTATTTGGGACTCGCCTAGAGTCTTTTACACTGTCTAGGCTTTGGAGGTAGAAGACCTAGCTCTAAATCTACGCTGCCAGGTTCCTTTGTGGTGTGAACTCTGAGGCTCAATTTCTTCACCTGTAAGACAAGAGAGTACGGCCTCGGCGCAGGCAGCCGTGAGGCTCAAGCCCCTCAAGCCTCGTGCGGTGTGCACAAGTGGCATCACTAGGCTCCCAGCTAAACACCAGGCTACGGTGTAAGGACGAAGCACAGGACAGATACTACCTGCCCGGCTGCCAGATTCCTAACAGTCCCCCTCATCGCTTCCTTCCCGACAGCTGCTTAGCACCACAGAGATGAGGGCCCTTTTGCCCCTTCTTTGCTTTCTGCTCCTTGCCTCAGACTTCTAACCCAGCCCCAGGCCGCAGACGTCCTCCACAGCAGTGGCTCTTACATCAGGGTATTCACCCTTCACGGGCAGCTTATTCAGGTAGCTATAGGTCTTGTCTCTTTGGATGGGACAGCTGATTCCACTCTTACAACCGTCGGGCTCGGGAATGGGAAAGGGGATGGCGACGGAGAGCACGATGCCATGCACCACAGCCGTGCTATTTGTAGACTGAGTATCTACAAGAAGAAAGAGAATTGGGCAAGGAAGGAGTGTGCTTATAAATTCTAAATTAAATTTTCAGATTTATTCTCAAACAGCCTGGTTACTAGAAAGTCCGGAAGCATCGCCGCCTCCCCGGTGCCGTCGCCGCAGTCGTGTGAGGCTCAGCACGGTGCAAGCCCCACCAGGCAGAAGCTGCTTCCCCCCATCCACCCTGCCCCCACGCCTTCCGCTTCTCAGGAGAATCCGAGCTCCCTGGACGAATAACCTTATGCGGTGAGGCAACTGACTTTTGACGGCAAACTCTCTATTTGCTATTTATACAGGCTTCTATTAAAGTGTATCGTGTGCTTTAAATACCAGGTTCTGTGATGACACTGAGAGAGGGAACATTTCAGACACCTGGATAAGATTAAAAACAGGTACATTTCTCGGAAACCTCTAACCTCCACATCACAAGCTGGGCAGGAGGCAAAAAGCACCATGGAATTAGGGCCACCAGACCCAGGCGCTGACAGGGCATTCTGGAGGTGCAGGGCTTTTTTGTTCCTGCCTGTCTGGGGATGACTTCCGTTTAGAGAGCTCGTCCCCCCAGCTTGGCCAGGGGTACACAGCCCATGCCTCTCACTGGAGGCCTGGATTCAAACTCCAGCATGTCAGCGGCAAGTGGAGGGGAGAAAGAAAAAAGAAAGCATATACCTCCAGGTTACAGGCCGGGAGAAAAGCCAGGGAGCTCAGAGCTATAAAAGGACTTCAGCCTTCTGAACAAGACAGGGTAAGAACTGGGAGGGTCAGCAACAGAGTAGCTAGTTCCACAGGATGGAAAACTAGGAGATGACTGAGGTAGACATTCTGTCCAGAGATTAAAAAAAAAAAAAGACATTTATCTCAACTCTTGGGAATCTAGAGGCGATGGACGAAGTATAAGAGAACACTAAGCTTCAGCACTAAGTCTTCATGTAAAGAACACAACTCAGGTTTTTTGGCTGTTTCTTGGGTCCCGGGTGAGTTCCCTAACTCTCACAGGGCCTGTAAAATATGAAGTGCACCTGTTGAATGGTAGATTTCTTAAAATAACACTTTTTCCCCTGGGTTTTTTTTTTTTTTTTTTTTTTTTTTTTTTTTTTTTTGTGGCCAGCTCAGCCCACTCGGGGCAGGACTGCAGTGGCATGTGGTGCTGGGGATTGAACTGTGGTCCCTGCGCTTTGCCTAAGCAGGTACTTTAGACCACTGAGCTATCTCTCCAGCACTTCCCCTGGGTTTTTGAGGCAGGGTCTTACTGTGTAATTCAGCTGACTTTGAGCGCACTATGTAGCCCAGGATGGTCTCAAACTTGTGGTGATCCTCCTGCCTCAGCCTCGAAGTGCATGTGTCAGGATGCTCGGCAGAAATGACATTTTAGAGGAGTTTCAAAGCTTACAGAATCGGGGGCTAGGGAGATAGTTCAGTGGAATAAGTGCTTGCCTGGCAAACACAAGGTCCTGTGTTTGATCCCTGGTATCACCAAAAAATAAGTAAATAAAATTTTTAAAAACTCATTAAAAAAAACCCCAACAACGAAGCTTACGGAACCGGGTCTACAGCCATACCACCCTGAACACACCTGGTCTGGTCTGACCCTGGAAGCTAAGCAGGTAGGGCCTGCTGTGCAACAGGAGCCAAGACAGGAGAGAGACAAGACAACCCTAGGCGGGAAATCCCTCAGTGGAAGCCCATCTGACCATGGATCTGGAGAAGGGGGCGTGGGGACCCAGGGAGCAAAGCGTGGCTGAGGCATGGGGAACGCTGGAGGCCAGAGGGCCCGACCGCCACCTTCTCGGCGCGCACAGCCCCTCGGACCTCTCAACAGTTGATGCTCACGTTCTGCTTTCCTACAAATCTCAGGGCAAAAGCCATGTGTACTCACTGCTGGTAAAGGTCACATTGACACTGTAGGTCTGTCCTTTGTTCAGTTCACACGGTTGGGTGGGACACGGGCTCACATTCACCTCCTTTATAACTCCAACCTGAGATCCTAAAAAAATAAAAGGCATTGGACTAGGAGGAAGGGCAGACCAGGGAGGCCGTCCACTGCCTCTGGGCCGGTGCGCCCCTCTCCTTTTGGAGTGCATTCATTCACTTCTGCTTCTCTGTGACGGACCTTCAGGACAGTGTGCAATTCAAGGAAGAATGTGGCAGCGAGGTGGTGGCACACACCTGTAATCCCAGCACTCGGGAGGCTGAGGCAGGAGGGTTGCAAGTTTGAGGCAATCTACACAGTGAGTTCCAGGCTACCCTGAACTACAGAGAAAACACTCAAACAAATCAACACAAAATGAGAATCTTGGTTTGCCTTATTCCAAAAATCATAACCTATAAATTAGACCAAATGGATGTGGTTCATTTCCTGATGAAGACGAAGTTAGTATTTGTCAGATATCCAGAGACCATGTGCAAAAGATTAAAGGGATTAAATTATAACCCAAGAAGGGTCCGGGAGATGGCTCAGTGGAATAAGCACTTCCCTGGCAAGCGCAAGGGCCTGAGTTTAATACCTGGTCCTGAAAAAAAAAATATCTATATCTATATCTATATCTATATCTATAGATATCTACACCTATATCTATATCCCAAGAAACTCAGAAGGGGCCTAGATGTTTAAAAGTTTTATTTGTATTAGTGCATGTTTGTAGTACACAACGATTACATTCGTCATGGGGGGTTGGGACATTTATATACTATCTCTTATTTCTTACTTCCTTTTTTGCTCCCTGCTCCTAGATTGTTCTTTTTTAAAATTCTTGTGGCAGTCTCACTTGTACTTCAGGCCAATCCTGCACTCACTAGTGAGGCAGCCTAGGCTGGCTTTGAACTTGCAGTGATTCTCCTGCCTCAGCTTCCCAAGTGCTGGGATTATAGGCATGCACAACCAAACCTGGCTGCTCTAGAATCTTGTATTGCATTCCCTCCTTTTTTTTTTTTTGTACTTTAGGGAAGGGTCTACAAGGTGTACAGGGTCTCACTAATAGATCGGACTCATAGTGATCTGCCTATTTACAGCCTCCCAAGAGCTGGGATTACAGACACATGCCACCACGCCCAGTCACCTCCATGCACAGTCTCTCAGCGCACCCAGGGGGCAGGGCAGGCCCCAGCCCCTGGGCCTCTCGCAGGAGCTTTAGTCTGCTGAGCTATTTGGCCGGTCACTGTATTGCATTCCTAATGCTAGAGGTCATGGTTTAAACTCAAACCTTGAACATGTTGTCATCAGCCAGGTGGCTCGCACCTGTAATCCCACTACTTGGGAGGCTGCGGCAGAAGGATCTTTCTGAGTTCAAGACCAGCTTATACTACAAAGTGAGCTCAAGGCCAGCCTCAACTGCATAGAGAGACTGTGTCAAAAAGATAAGAAAAAAAAAGATGAGTGTAATTATCAAGCATTGAAAACATGTACTAGTTAAAATAAAGAATAAGAAAACTCAGTAAGAAAAAAAAAAAAAGATAAAAAGACCGGAAAAAGAAAGAAAGAGGGCTGGTGAGATGGCTCAGTGGTCTAAAGCACCTACTTAGAACAAGCTAAGCTCAGCAAAGCACAGGGACTGCGGTTCAATCCCCCAGCACCACATGCCAGCCAGCCCTGCCCCCTGGTGGGCTGAGCTGGCCACACACAGACATTAAATAAATAAATATATTGAAAAAAAAAGAAAAAAAGAAAAGAAAGAAAGAAAATGCTGGCCTCAATCTTCTTCTGAATGTCTTGTTAAAATATTCTTGTGGAGCCGGGGAGATGGTTCAGTGGAATAAGCACTTGCCTGGCAAGCACAAGGACCTGAGTTCAATCCCTGGTTCTGAAAAAAAAAAAAAAAAAAGGAGAAAAAAAAAAAAAAAAAAAAAAAAAAAAAAAAAAAAAAAAATTCTTGTTTTCCATTTCATTTTCTACCAGAGATGAACATGAAAATCTTAACTGCAAGCTGTATGCTGGGGGCTGGGATGAGTGCATGGGCGTTTTATGCAAAAACAGCTGGCAGGCAACCCTGGTGGCCCAACTGCACCAAGGAAGACAGAGAGCAGGGCCCATCTTTCTACCTCTGCAACAGCAAAGGCTGCCTTAGGGAGTTTGGAGCTTGTGGGAAAGTCTGACAGAACCTAAAATAGAAACCCCCTTACAGTTTTGCTCCCCTCTCCCAGTCTCAGCCCCCACCTCACTCATGTTTAGGCCCTAAGGAAGCTGTACTTTGGGAGCAAAGAAGAAGGGGAGCTGAAGCACTTGATCCTTTTTTTTTGGCAGCACCAGGGATTGAACTCAGGCCCTTGCACTTGCCAGGGAAGCGCTTATTCCACTGAGCCATCTCCCCGGCCCCTTGAAGCACTTGAGAAGATCAAAAACCCTACAATCTACCCTCTTTATTTTAGAGGTTAGAAAACAAAAGCATTAAGACTATCACGACTTCAGAATCAAAGAAAACAATCCTAACATTAATTTGGAGCCAAAAAAGACCTAGACTAGCAAAAGTAATTCTGGGCACCAAAGGCAAGAAGGGGCGTCACCATGCTTGACTGGCAATCATACTACGAAGCTATCACAATGCGCATGGCATGGCACTGGCAAAAGACAGATTCAAGGACAGCTGGCACAGGCTCGGAGATGCAGAAACAACTCCAGACAGCTTAGCCCCCTTTCTCTGACAAAAAAGCCAAAAATCTTTACTGAAAGAAAGCCTGTTTAATAAATGGTGCTGGAAAAACTTGCTTTCCACATGCTGAAGATTAAAACTAGATCCACATCTTTTACCATGCACTAAACAAAAATTGAAATGGATCAAAGATCTATATATTAAGACAGAAACGATTTACTGGAAGACAAAATAGGTAGAACCTTGAAGACATAGGTGTAGGCAGACTTGATGAATAAAACCCCAGTAACATAGGAACTTTTTTCTTTTTGACATAACCGGGGATTGAACTCAGGCCTTTGTGCTTGCCAGGCAAGCGCTTATTCCACTGAGCCATCTCCCCCGCCCAACATAGAACTATTACAAAGCATCAACAACTGGGATCTCATCTTCTTATAAAGCTTTTACACAGCAAAAGAAACCACCAATAAAGGGTAAAGACCACCTAATTTTTTTTTTTTTGTGGAGCTGGGGGTTGAACTCAGACTCTTGTGCTTGCCAGGGAAGTGCTTATTCTACTGAGCCATCTCCCTGGCCCCCTTCCTAAAAATTTTAAAACAAAAATTACTGTGCCTTTTTCATGTTTTGGAACAGGCAGATCTAAAACTCAATGTTTAATGTGGAAATTACTTTTGCCAGGTGTAGCTCCGATAAAGCACTAATACATAGAATATTTAAAGAACTCAAAAAAATCAGACCCTCCAGATTTACAGACTCATTCCAAAAGTGGGCCTCTGAAATGAACAGACACTTCTCAGGTGAAATAGAAATAGCAAATAAATACATAGCAAAAATGTTTAATGGCACTGGTCATTCAAGAGATGCAGGGCCGGGGAGATGGCTCAGTAGAATAAGCGCTTGATATCGCTTCTCGGCCTTTTGGCTAAGATCAAGTGTAGAATAAGCACTTGACTGGCAAGTGCAAGGCCTGAGTTCAATAAAGAGAGAGAGAGAGAGAGAGAGAGAGAGAGAGAGAGAGAGAGAGAGAGAGAGAGAGAGAGAGACAAACTAAAATAGTGCTGAGATTCCATCTCACCCCAGAAAAAATGGCTATGATCAAGAAATCAACCAATAACAAGTGCTGGTGGGATCGTGGGCAAAAAGGAACCCTTTTCTACTGTTGGTGGGAGTGTAGCCCGGCGCGACCACCATGAAAATCAGTGTGGAGACTCCTCAAAAAGCTAAAACTAAAGGTCCCATTCAATCCAGCTTTTTCCTTCTTAGTATTTTCCCAAAAGAATTAAAAGCATCATACCCAAGCAATATATGCACACATGTTCACAGCAGCAGCCTGCAGTTGCTAAATCTTGGAAACTGCCCACACGCTCATCAACCAAAGAGTAGGCTTGAGACGCTTCTAGCTGAATGGACGCACCTTGAGAACACACTCTCGGGTGAAATACAGACACACATGTATAAATACTGCAATTATATCCTTGGTGTGAGACACCAAAAGTGTCAATAAGGATGTGTGACACGTACTGTGAAATAGGAAGAAAATGTTCAAAGGGAAGGGGAACTAGGGAGGAGAAATGGGAAAAGAAAGGAAGGGGAAGTGGGGCCGGGGAGAGAGCTCAGTAAAGCTCTGGCAAGTGCAGGGCCCTGAGTTTGATCCCCACGTACCACCACAAAAAAAAGGGGGGGAATTAGAAAAGGAAAAACTGGAAACAAAGATTTTGTAAATGAGGGAGAGGCTGAAAGGAAGACAGGGGTATGGGAAAAAAGTAGCAAGCTATATCACGCACAGGTACAAAGTCCCTATGATGAATGTGATCGCTGTATATACCTAAAATGTACTGATAACAATTTTGGGATTTTTTTTTCTTTTTTTTGCTCCGAATGCCTTCAGGACGGGTTTGGCTGGCTTGAGTTGTGGGGATCAAACCGCAGCAACCTGAGCCGGACTGCTTTGTTGAAGCAGCCACTTAAAGAACTGAGCTAAGGGGCAGGCCCCCTAAAAATTTTAAAATAAAAAAAAAAAATTACTGTGACTTTTCCATGTTTTGGAAAAGGCAGATCTAAGACTCAAGGAATTGGCCTCACTTGGCCTCCCCTTCTTCCCCCTCTAGGACAGGTGACGCAACAGAGCCAGCTCTCAGGGAAGCGTCTGGAGCACCGGCGGCGTGCGGTCGTCCTTATCACCGCCCTGAGACGCAGCCCATGAGTTTTAACCTGGAGCAGCTGCTCTAGGACGGCCAGCAAGTCCCCTTGTAACACCAAGGCTGAGCTGCTTTCTCTGCAAGACTTCACCGACAGTGACTCTATTTGTCCCTAGTAATATGCACTCCATCTCCAAAGCAGAATGCATGAAGGCAGCAGGCGGAGGGTACAGAGTGTGCTGTGCAGCCACTGATTAGCTCCACACTGTGAAAGCACAATGGGAACAGAGCCGCCCATGCAGAGCACCTCGTCCATTCGGCCTGTTCCTGCCCTTAGGCTCAAGAGTCCCTCAGAACCACTTCTACCATCGCGTGACCAACTGCCCCACCTTGGTCTGTACAGGACAGTCTAGTCTCCTGCCCTCTGGCTTTCTCCCCACAGCAAAAGTTCACCAGCTCTCACTCTCACCTGTCCCATCTTCCCCAAATATTATGAAGCTGTTGAAAATCATTGCTAAAAAAAAAAAATCCTTTTCAATTTGGGCTGGCCAAATAGCTCAGCGGATTAAAGTGCTTGCTTAGGCAGATGCAGGGGCCAGGAGTTTGATCCTGGGGCCTGCCCCCAGGGTGCACCTGTAATCCCAGCACTTGGGAGGCTGTAAATAGGAGGTACGAGTATGATCTCTGCAGTGAGACCCTGTAGATCCTGTAGACCTTGTCCTAAAATGAAAAAAAAGAAAAAAAAAAAAAAAAGAAAATCATTGCTTACATCATGCGTCCAGCTTCTATCTGCTTATTTAAAGGCTGTGTAGTGCTTACAGCTTTTTCAATTTTTTTTTTTTCCCCCTAACAAGAGGTTCCTGGACTTCAGTACAACAAAGCCCTCTGCTCTAACCTGCAAACACTGCAAAACTAAAGTTGGCCTGGTCCCTCTCATTTCTCACTTGAGAAATCCCACTCTGAAGAAAGTGGGTTTAGAGTGGACTGTAAAATCTTTTGATGTGGGTGCACAAGTTTTTACATTGTATTTCTCAATTCAAAAATAAACGGGAGAGTCTAGTGTGGTGGCCCATTCCTGTAATCCCAGCACTTGGGAGGCTGAGCCAGGATGATCACTTCAAGTTTGAGGCCAGTTTGGGCTACATAGTGAGTTCAAGAACTATATATAAAAAACAACAACAAAAAAGACCCAAAAATGTAAATTGAAAATCTATGATAGGAATTCTTCAAAAAGGTCATTCCATAGGTTGTATTCTGTTCTTTTTGCCCCCAAATAGAAAAAGTTACAATTTCAGTTTTCCCCCCTTCCCTCCCTCTCTGCCTCCCTCCCTCCCTCCTCTTCTCCCTCTCTGCCGGCCCTTGCTTTCCTTTCCTTTCTCCTTTCCTTCACAAAGACCCACCAGTTTCCTGCTGCTCATGAGCAGTGAGATCTTGGGCAAGTTACTCTGTGTGCCTTTGCTTCTGCTTCTGTAAAAGGCGGAAGACTGAATGAGTTAATAAAGTTAACAGTGTTGTCTTCCAAACGCTGGCCCCTAGGTTTAGCGGAGGGTGAGGCGGTAGGCAGACACACAGATGCCTCTTTCCAGCTCTGGTCTCCTGCCTCAAGGAAACAGCATCTCTTAAGCATTAACAGGCCAGAGGTCTTTGCTCTTCAGTCATTCCGATCCCCCTCTCCCCAACCTGGATTTTTTTTTTTTTTTTTTTGTCTTTTTGAGGCAGAGTTTCACTATCCAGCTCAGGCTGGCCTTCAAATGATCCTCCTGCCTCAGCCTCCCAAGTGCTGAGATTACAGGCATGCACCACCGCGCCCAGCTTCCAACCTCGTCTTGGTTACTTTGCTATGTGACTTTAGGCAGGTTAATGATTCTGGAAATCAACGACTGACTAGCTGACTTTCATGTTTCCTTTTGGCTCAGGTATTTTTACAACATCAGTATCATTGCACCTTTCCACCTCCAACACAACTGTACAGTTCTGCTCCAACAATTAATTCTACAGACTTGACTGACTGAACTCAGAATTTCTATGCCTGCTGCCTTTCTTGCTTGTTTTGAGAAAAGGTCTCACTATGTAGCTCTGGCTAGCCTAGAACCCACCGCCATCCTCCTGCCCCAGCCTCCTGAGTGCTGGGATTACAGGCGTTCGCCACCATGTCCGGCTGCTTGTCGCATTTTCCGACAAAGATTCCAACCACAGCGTTGAGAGGGGCTGATGCGTCACAAGACATGGTCAGACACATGAGCTTTACAGGGGGAGAGCTAGGAATCTGACTGATCCAGCAAACTGACCCCAAACTCCTGTCTAAAGGAAGATACTCTGTAACACAATAAATCATGAAAACAGGAATTGAATTCCGACTTGTCAGCAAAAGGGAAACTAAGAAAGGCGGAGGGATCGGGGGCGCGGGTGGGGAGCGGGCGGGCTAACCCCAGAAAGGCGGGCGTAAGAATCTCAACTCCAGCGCCGGGTTGAGACGCCTGCCCTTCGAACTTTAGACAACTTCGGCAAGAGGTCCACTTCAGGGGCGACCAGGGACCCCCAAAGCACTCGCTGCCAGCAAAGAGCCACAGCTGTGTGCCGCCGCGTTTCCTCGAGGCTGGTCCCTTCGGCCCCCGCCAGCCCACCCGCTCCGGGGAACGCGCGCCGCGACGGCCCGGGCTTCCGGGAGCGCGCGGCCGGGGCTCACCGCAGTCCTTGTACTGCACGCGCTCGGCCCGGCCGGCGGAGACGCACACCAGGAGCAGGAGGGCGGCGGCCAGGAGACCCATGGCGCACGGCGAGGACCCCGGCTCCAGGAAAGAAGCGGCGGCCGCGGTCACAAGATAAAGTTGTAGGGGCTGGCCCGGGGAGGAGCCCAGTCGGGCCACCGGTCCCCAGCGAACACCACGGAGGCCCGCCCCGGCCCGCCCCCGGCCCCGAGCCCGCCCCGAGCCCGCTCGCGGTCTCCGCCCATCGGCCAATCCGCGGCTAGGCGGGCGAACTCGTAGCCCCGCCCCGACGCGGCTGCATTGGCGCGCCTAACTTCCGCCGGGGGCAGCTCTGACCAATCAAGCCCCGGTTTGCCCTGAACTGACCAATAGACATGCATGAGGGGCGGGTCTCCTTGAGGTCCCGCCCACAGACTTCCCCCTTTTCCTCCGAGTCCCGGCTGAGGCAGGAATGAGGGAGCTGCGCGGGGCGGGGTTTGTGGGGCAAGATGGCGGCCGCGCGGGCTCCGTCCCTAACGGCATTGGTGCTGAGAGCGCTCGTTCCCTGGCGGAGGGGCAGGTGCCGAACACTTGTAACTTGCTCTCAGCAGAGATGGGAGGGGAGGGCCTGGCGCGAGACAGTCAGGCGGAGTATCGGTGTGCGGGACGCCGTCGCGTTAGGGTCTCCGGCTGCCCCTTCTCCCGAACCCATCTTTCCTCCTTGTGCGACAGGGTCCTCGAGGCGTCAGCGGAGCGGCAGGCGCGTCGGGGAGCGTCGTCCTCCAGTCCCGAGGCTGGCGAGGGGCAGATCCGCCTCACGGACAGCTGCGTCCAGGTAGGCGGACGCGGGGCCCCCGTCGCGCGCGCCTCGCGCTTCGCAGCTCCTCATCGGCTTTCTGCTTTTCAGAGGCTTCTGGAAATCACCGAAGGGTCAGAGTTCCTCCGGCTGCAGGTGGAGGGAGGTGGATGCTCCGGGTTCCAGTACAAATTTTCCCTGGATACCGTTATCCACCCGGACGACAGGCAAGGAGGATGGGGTGGGCCTCGGGGAGGGGTGGGCGCGCCTCCAGTTCGGCGCGGACTGCTGCGGCAGATCCAGAGACGAGCTAAAAATAGCGTCCATCGCACGCCGAGAAGTGGCCGCTGCCTAGGTCGCGGCAAAGACGGGAGAGAGCCCCGCTGGACTAGAGTGAAAAGCCTGAGTTCTTAAACTTGTTTTTCAGTATTCAGTCCATTGATCCTAAGGAGAAAATCCGCGCCTCTTAGCGGTAACAAGGAGTGTTTGCCCTGTACTTCAGAAGCGAGAGCGGCTGCGCCCCTGGCCTGGGCCGGCTTTGGTGTCCGCCGCGTTCACTGCTGTCTCCTCCTGTCTTTGCAGGGTATTTGAACAGGGTGGGGCGAGAGTGGTGGTTGACTCTGATAGCCTGGCCTTCGTGAAAGGCGCCCAGGTGGACTTCAGCCGAGAGCTGATCCGAAGCTCGTTCCAGGTGTTGAACAATCCTCAAGCGCAACAAGGCTGCTCCTGTGGGTCATCCTTCTCTATCAAACTCTGACAAGATGACAGGGCACCCTGAGATTGTCAGCCGCTGCACTAAGCTGAGAAACCCAGGGTTAGTAGAATTCTAGAAGTTTCTAATCATATCCTTCTCTCAGTGTTATTTTCCTTAATTTAAGAGTGTGTGAAGCTTTCACACTTGGCCAGAATCACCTTCCTCCATCTGCCCTCCATATGATGCTAAGGCCAAGCTTCCAAATGTTGTTACCTCGGGTTTAATTACTGGTTGAAACCCAATACAGTCAGGCGTGGTGGCACACACTTGTAATCCTAACACTTGGGAGGCTGAGGCAGGAAGATTGTTGCTAGTTCAAGGCCAGCCTGTGCTACATGGTGAGTATAGGACCAGCCTAAACTACATAGCAAGACAGTATCTGGAAAACAAAAAGACCTAATATTATGTACAGAGCCTCAAAGCCTCCAGATTTGGAGTGACTTCTTCGGCCTTCAGAATTGCTTGTACATATTTGTATAATGATATATAAAAACCTCATTTTAAAAAAGGTTCTTACTGTTTTTTAAGTCACAATCACAAATTAGTTAGGTTGAGCGTGGTTCGAAGGCCCGAACAGATGAAAAAGACAAATGAAATGTAGTCTTACGTTTTACACATCTTGAGTGTGTTACTGACTTTCCTGTTTTCTAACCGCTTGGTAGGCAGATACCATACTTAGCGTACTTGTCAGTCTGTAGGACTCATGAAACCAGGAGCCTATCCACCAGAAGTCTTGGACCAAACCCCTGCTGATACCTGAATTACTTGAAAAATAGCTTCTCTGTGCCCAGGATATGTTGCTTCACCCATCTTGTGGAAAGTGCTTTGGTCTTACCCAGAGCAGGAAGTAGTTGCTTCACTATTGTAGATAATAGGTAATGATCTCTTGGGTTACCGGATGAAATGCGGGATGCCAAGTTATATTTGAATTTCAGAAAAGCAGTCACCTTTTCAGTGTGTTTTTAAAAAAATCTAATATATATTATGTCTCATCACAACTGGGTTGATTCTGGAAGTTATTTGATAAGTCCATCTTTTCCTTGGGACCCTAAAAGTTTGTTATAGCAAAAATGTGCTGAACTGGGTAAGAATTAAAGTTATTTAGTAAGAAAACTTGCCATTAAAAAAAAAATGGAAATGTGAGAAAACCTAGACCTCCTGGCATGATGGTACACCTGCAGTCTCAGTGCTCAAGAGACTGAAGCGGGCTGGCCTCACATTTGAGGCCAGACTGAACTACATAGTGAGGTCCTGTCTCAAAAGAAGAGCTTGAATTTAGTGGAAACAACCCCATCATGTAGTTGAAGCAGATTCTTTATTTTTTGTTTTGGTACTGGGAATTAAACTCAGAACCTCTTGCTTGCCAGGCAGGCACTGTGCCCCTGAGATATAGCCCCAGTCTGCAGTATTTTTTATTAAAAATTAGTTCTTTCATTACTAACCAATCCTGGTTTTTAATACAGGTAGTCCCCCTTATCCAAAATAGTGGGACCACCCAGATGCAGAGACGCTCGCCTTCTAATCCCAGCACTCAAGAGGCTGCGGCAGGAGCACTGCCGCCAGTGTGAGGCCAGCCGGGGCCACTATGCAGTGGGTGGAGGGCACCCCATCTCAGCAACACAAGTTGGGCCCCTAAGTACTTCGGATGTGCATACACGTATGTGATATGCTGGGCATGGAACTGCAGTCTAAGCAGGAAATTCATTTACATTCCCGAAGGCGGTGGGACGCAGTGATCCTCATCACGTTCATGAGCCATGGTTGCGTGGCGTATTTTCCACTCAAGCCATCACATTGGTGCTCCAAGTTTAGGATTTTAGAGCATTTTGGATTTTGGGTTAGGGATGTTAAGTCTACTATGCCTTGGCAAGGTAGAAATGTGATTTTTTTTGGTGCTGGTGATTGAACTCAGGTCCTGCCACTGA
>NW_004524583.1:33208403-33230080 GCF_000260255.1 Octodon degus
TGTGTGTGTGTGTGTGTGTGTGTGGCCAGCTCAGCCCACCAGGGGGCGGGGCTGGCTGGCATGTGGTGCTGGGGGATTGAACCGTGGTCCCCGTGCTTTGCCAAGCTTGTTCCAAGTAGGTGCTTTAGATCACTGAGCCATCTCACCAGCCCCTCTTTCATCATTCTTAAAAAAGAGATTTTGGGGGCCGGGGAGATGGCTCAGTAGAATAAGCGCTTGCCAAGGGCCTGAGTTCAATCCCTGGTTCCACCAAAAAAAAAAAGCAAAACAACCACACTGTACATCTGGGGGCCTGCCCATTAGCTCAGTTGTTTAAGTACCTGCTTAAGCAAAGCAGTCAGGCTGAGGAGTCTATGGTTCAATCCCCAGCTCTTCATGCCTTACCAGACCTGCTCTTACAGCATCCTGAGCCGGCAAAAAAAAAAAAAAAAATCCTTCTGAAACTCCAAATTGTAAGCAACATAACTTTAGTTGCTAAACATATATTTCCTAAACTGCACTGATCAACTAGGCAGAAAAAAGGTCCCTTGTTTAGATAAATATATCTACCATGAGTGGGAGAATTGGAATTCCATGTTTAGAAATAGGTAGATTTGTGTGGGGCATGACAGTTCATACCTGTAATCCCAGCACTCGAGGCTGAGGCAAGAGGATCGCTGCAAGTTTGAGGCCAGCCTGAACTGCACAGTGAAAACTTATCTCAAAAAAAAGGGTGGATTAGGCTGAAAGCGCTTTCACTGAGAGGACTTCGTGAAGAAACACGTGGTAAGAAGGCTTCATGTATAGGGCAGGGATAATGACAGCAGCAAGAGGACATTGGGCGTTGTCAGCAGCCTTTGGGTCCTCTGCAGGCCCTTTCTGGCCAGATACACTTACCAGCAGGCCATAAAGCCATCGGATGTTTCACAAATTCTGCTCACTGTGCAGATTCATTTAGGACAACTTTATGCTTTCTCCATGTCAATTGCATGATCTTTCGTTTCCCATTACTTTCCAGGAGGGATTGTCAAGGCCTTCTTTGTCACAGAATTGGCTTTAACGTTTTATGCAAACAAGTCCCTAGGCACGATGTCCCTCCGCCCCACATACCTTTTCAGTGCTGGAAGTTGTACCCAGGGCCTTGGGCATGTTAGGTGGTACAAGCCATCTCTTTTCCTCTTCTTTCCATTCCCTACTTTTCTCCTTTACTCTCTGATTAAACCCGGGGAATATGTGGGAGTATTTTAAGGGATTAGGAGAATATCTATGCAGAGATTGAACTGGACATAGTAGATCTGCTTACAGTCCCAGCACAGTGGAGGCTGAGATAGGAGGATCATCGTGAGTGTGAGACTAGCCTGGCCTACAAAATGAGCTTAAGGCCAAGCTGAGTTGCTTGACCCAAGTAGCAAGACCCAGTCTCAAAAAGACAATCCCCCCAAAACACAAAGCATCGAGTCTTGACGTTTGGCTGAACAATCAGGTGTGAGGAATGGAACTCTAGCCCCAAGGTAATGCTGTCAGCTGGCCTTGAGCAGGGCCTACCACTATCCAGGGCAGCCTTGTCATTTACATATTTGTCCAAAAGTCAAGAAACACCTTTATTTTTCTTGATATCTAGGATTGATGCTTACAATTGCTCTCTCAAAAGCTGACCACCTTTCCCCCTAAAAATGCTACTGGACTCTTTAATGAAAGTTTTTTTTGTTTTTTGAGACAGGGACTTAACTATGTAGACCAGGCTGGTTATAGGTGTGTGCCACCATGGCCAATGAAGGTTTGCTTTATAAAATTTTTAAATACTTAATGCATGGCTTTAATTGTAAAGTGTAATAAGATAAATATACAAAGTGAGGGGCATTCAAGCAGTCTGTGGCCAGCAGCTATATTTAAAAATATTTTAATTTCTGAATAGGTAATACATGTAATGTTTTGAAAGACAAGGGCTTACAGTGAAAAATCTCCCAGTATTAATTCCATGCACCCTGTCACCCTCCCCACAACCACAGTTGTTTCCAAAAAAAAAAAAAAAAAAAAAAAAAAATGTATCGGAGGGGCTAGGGAGATAGCTCAGTAGAATAAGCGCTTGCCTGGCAAGTGCAAGGGCCTGAGTTCAATCCCGGGTTCCACAAAACCCCAAAAAACCCAAATGTATCCAAGATACAATATGAAAACATGCATAATAGTCATTACAGCATTATAAACAAGATAAACTATGGGAATGTGTATCAATGAGGAACTGATTAGTTACAGTGTACTAGCTGTGAAGTAGAATGAGACAATCTTTATGCGTAAGTATAAAGAAAAAAGCAAAGTACACAGCAGCGTGCATAATACACCATTTGGGTTCTCGCGTGCCTACATGTGCAGCGTGTCCAGAACGAGTGGCTGGGTTGGAGGGTGGAGTGGCGGAAGGAGCGGCAGGGTGTGTGTGAATGGGGGGCGCAGGAGCACAAAGGGCCAGTCCACAGCCCCACTGCTGCAATGTGCAGCAGTGTGTTACCCGCTGGTGGGTAAGCTGCCCTCTTAGTCTCTTTTGGGCGTCTTTCTTAAGGCATTAGAGCTTTTTGTTTCCATAGCAATAATCTTTTGCTATTACAAATAATACTATAATAAATAAGCTTTTACACATATCATTTCACATTTGGTGAGGAAGTTAACATTTGAAAATTAAGTTCCTGGAGGTCAGTACTGTTAGAATTTTGAAAACACTGTCATGTTGTCCTCTTGAAAGGTTGCACCATTTCTCATGCCCAGCAGCCAGCAATTTCCCGAGATGCTTGCTTGCCAACTAGGAGTCTTAAAGGTCTTCATCTTTGCTAGCCTTTTAAGAAAGCATATCAAAAAAAAAACAAAAACAAAAAAAACGTATCGCTGCATTTTAAGTTAATTTCCTTTATTAACAAATGGAAGAATATTTTCACATGTGTAAAATCATTTCTTTGTCTTTTACAAATATAAACTACTCAAGTGATTTAGAGCAAATTATTTAAACTTTTCTTAAGCCTCAATTTTCTTATCAGTGAATTGGGAATAAAAAGAAGGGGGATCTTTGGATGATTAAATGAAATTTGTGCACAACATGCAACAGAGGGCCTGGCGTGAGGTGGCCGACCGTCAGCACAGCAGGCAGACCAGGACAGAGTGAATTAAGAAAGTAGCGTTCATCCCCATCTCCATCACATGCAGCCTTGTTTCCGGGCTGTTCGTCAGAACACAGCCAGATTTTTCCTGGTCTTCAAATAGTAAAGGACTTTTTCCCTTGGAGCCAAATAGTATGTGTGCCGCTGGCAGAGCTGGCCTTATCTCTGGTTTTTTACTTAACCAACGTTGTAAAGAAAGTTGGTCTAATGTGAAGTAAAAACAGGAAACAGAATTCAGGATGTGCATTTCTTTACCGTGGTGGTGGGAGAGTCCCCGTGTGAGTTCAGAGGGATTTGGGAACTCCATTTTGTGACAAGGAGGGGCCCAGGCTCCGAGCGAAGAGCCCTGGAGATCTGGCTTCCTCCGCTCAGGAGCACACTAGTGAATTGACTGTTGATTGCTAACAGAGCAAACTGGCTTTCCCTAAAAAGCCCAGTTAAGTATTTCCTATAAGAAATTATATTTAATAAAGTTCTTTGCAGACAGTCACTCTTGCAGCAGCCAGTACCAGGGGCTATGATTTACCCAAAGCTACTGAGTCATTCTTTACTCTTGTAAAGCCGTGGCTCCCCTTGCAATCAGCTCCCCATATTTTCACATTGCCTTGTGCCTCTTGCTGCTTTGTCCTGCTCTTTGCTCCTCTTCATTTGTGTCTCTTACACTCTGCAAGCTAGTCTCAGTCTTGCTTCTCAGAACAAGGTATCTTCTGTCCTTCTTGTGGAGATGTTGCAGAGTCAGGGCCCAGGCCAGACTGGCTGGGTGGCAATAACAGTTCTGAGAGGGGCGCTGGAGTCCTCAAACTCTCCCATACCCCTTCTTGCTCCTCAGGATCCAAGGGACCACCCCCGGGCAGTGTAGCTTCTGTCCCAGTGGCGGAGTCCTGGAGATCGCAGCCAGAAAGGGGTGCTTACAGTGTGAGACCTTCCATGTGTGTACAATCTTTGGGCATCTGACAGCATCCCATAGCAAGGCCAGGACAGGTGGTGGCCTGTGGCCAAAGCACTAAAGCGTCTGGTGGTGGTGGAGCCAAGCAAGGGCACAGGGCAGGACAAGCTCACAGCCAGAGCCTAAGTGAGAGGCGATGCGGGCGCGCTGGTGGAGCTGGTGTCGCGGTGCCGTCCCAGCTAGGAAGGCACCCTGAAGGCTTCTGCCGAGGCTGTGGCCATTCCCAGCTAGCTGCCTACCCTGAGCCCTCACTGCTACTCCTCTGCAGCACAGTGGGGCGGGTCAGGCCTGGCCACGTAACCCGGGGAGCAGCGGCAGCGGTAGGAACCCTCCGTGTTTTCGCAGTGACCGTGGGCACAGAGCACAGCAGGGCCGTTCAGGTCCTCACATTCGTTCACATCTGAGTGGAAGGAAGGGAGAAAGATACAGGGCTGTAGCCTCTGCCCTGTGATGGAACCCTGCACGTGACGGCAGAGGCTGAATCTCCCCTCCCCCCAAGCCGAGCGGCCCGAGGAAGGTCCAGAAGCGAGAGGAGGTGACCCTGCAGCGAGCCCAGGGCCATCCTCTTCCTTCGCCTTTCTCCCCGGGAGGTCCGCTGAGCCGCCGAGGAAGCCGGTGAGACGCACCTTCTGCCAGGCGCCCACTAGGGGGCAGCAGCGGCGTCCTGGCCGCCCGGGGTGCTCGTGTCCTTCAAGGGCCCCTTACCAACGCAGGCCATGTGCGCTGCGTCCAGCTGGAAGCCCTCGAAGCAGTCGCAGGTGTAGCCCTCCTGCACGCGCACGCAGCGGCCATTCTCGCAGCCATTCAGGATGCCGCACTCTTCTGCCTGCAACCCCTCGAAGGCGGCCAGGGACTCTGGGGGTCAGAAAGGAGCTGCTGAGGCCCTGGCCCTCCAGACCAAATGGCGGGTGATGTGGGTGAAGGTGGCAGGGCAGGGTGGCGCTCCCACGGCACGACGCACTGCCCTGTTCTACATGAGAGGTCCTGGTTTGGGGTTTGATGTGAAGTAGATGCTTCACTGACCCAAGATCCCAGGTTGAGGGGGCGTCTCACCGAACACAAAGCAACCTGATGTGCCCGACCCTCTTCCCTTCCTGAGCACCCTGCACCTCCTAAAAATAACCCCATCCCTGCTGTGGTGGGGTCTGAGCCAGTCCTGTGCAGTGGGCGCCCACCACCCCAGCGCTGTGCCTGACTCGCTCTGGAGGGTGTGAAGTCTGAGTGCCAGCGTCAGCACGGTGGGCCACTAAAGCTACTAGAAATGCTTAGCTCACGTCAGGTCGCGAGGTCAGCTGCCTGGTTCCCTGGCACAGGCAGCTCTGCGTCCTGTGAGTGCGTGCTGAGTGGAGTGGGGGAGAAGACAGGCGGCCCTGTGCCACTCCCCCAGGTTTGTTGAAAAATCTTTTTGAGATGGCTCACTATGCAGTTCAGGTTGGCCTTGAACTCACTTTGTAGCCCAAGCTGGCCTTGAACTCAGCGATCTCCTACTTCTGCCTGCTGAGTGTTGGGATCACAGGCATGAGCCACCATGCCTGGCTAGGAGATGTTTTTTGTACTGGGAATTGAGTTTAGGACCTTGTGCTGGCCAGGCAGGCGCTGTGCCGCTGACCTGTGTACACCTGGCCTCAGGGAGACTTGAGGTCAGAACAGTGTCCTTTATCTTCCCGTATCTCTGTCCCTGTGCTAGCTCATCACGAAGGAGTTGGCAGAACCTGACCCAGGCATGGGAATTCATGTCTTGAGTGCCCCTAAGCAGAGATGTCTAGCTCCCTTCCCTTCCCCTTCCGAGAGCCTGCTGCCAGTGGCTGTTGTCGGGTGGGGGAATGAAAGGGAAGCAGCTTCTGCAGCGCACCTGGATGGATGGCCACGTGGTGGGGCTGGAGTTCGGAGGGCTGGAGGGGTGGCTCAAAGGCAAGGGTGGGGTCCCCTGGGTGTCTGGCCACACTGGAGAAGGGGGGCTCAGGGATGGTGTCCTCGGGGCCCAGGTCGTTGTAGAAGGGGGTCCCATCTGGGCCATACAGACTGTAGTGCAGGTCGTCTGGGCCAGGGCCATACTCATAGCCTGGATGGAAGTGGATCCCGGCCTCCCGCTCTGCCTCAATCCGGGCCACATTGCACAGCTGAGCATAGACCTCTGTGGGGAAGAGGGAAGAGGGCGCTGGGCTCCAGCTCCTGCTGGTAGAGCCTGACTCCCCCAGAAGTGAGGGAACAGAGGGGACCGGGCAGACTCCCCACTCTCCCCAGACAATGCAGATGGAAGATAAGGCCACTTCCCTCTGCTGCCCAAGGTTAGGGGTCCTCCTCAGAGTCGCCTCACCAGAGCTCCTGGGGGGGCACAGGGCACACTGCTGGCTCCAGGCCTCGCCGTCCTGACAGCAGCACTCCGTGTAGGTCGTCTGGCGCCCACGCAGGGGGTGGCTGCACACATCACTGGTGACTTGTTTCCAGCAGATGTCCACGTGTATGTCATGGTCAGGCAGGTCCTCTGGTGGCACAGGACCCAGAGACCCCTAAGTCTTAGCCGGGACCCACGTCCCCTGTGGCCCACGCCACGGCCGCTGACCTGCACTGCTGGTGCTGTTCACACAGCGCTGCCCACTGCGGTCGAGGGTGAGAGGGGGGCTGCAGAAGCAGTGGAAGGAGCCGTCTGTATTCACACACTCGCCGTGCTCACAGGCCAGGTCCTGGCACTCGTCGTGGTCTGCAGTGGCAGGGCAGGGGAGGTGGGGGGAGGGCAGCCGGTCTCACCGCTCACGGAGGGAAGAGGTGCGCCTCCCATCTGCCCAGGGACGTCCTCCCCAGGAAGGGGCCCCCAGCAAGAGGGCCGGCTGCCCGGGACGGAGGGGCAGGACCCAGTCAGTCCTTACCCTCGCACTGCCCGCGGGCGGGGGAATAGTGGTAGCCAGCATTGCACAGGCAGATATAGCCTGGCACTGTGTTGAGGCACCTGCCGTTCCGGCAGAGTCCGGGCCCAAACAGCACACACTCGTCAGCATCTGGAGGGCGAGGGGAGAGGGAAGGAGGCCGTTCCCGCAAGCAGGGGTTCTAAACTGGATGGTCAGTTTGAGTCCCTGCCCTGCCTCTGAGGAGTTGACTGACTGATCAAGTTGCCTGAGTTCTTGGCTTCAGTTTTCTATCTTAAAAATGTGTCTACTTAACCTTTCCTTTTTTTTTTTTTTTTTTTTTCGGACCCGGGGATTGAACTCTGATCCTTGCATTTGCCAGTCAAGCGCTTATCCTACTGAGCCATCTTGCCGGGCTACTCAACCTTTTCTAATCATGGAGAGTTAAGGCTGGATGATCTGTAAAGTACTTGAAATAAGTGCTTGGCAGGAAGCTGCATGCAAGTGGCTTCTGCGGCTAGATGTAGGTCAGTGTAGAGCACCCGCCTCGTGTGCCGAGGCCCGGGTTCCATCCCATGCCGTGTCATACACACGCGTACATGCACACCGTTTCTGTCTCTGTTACCCCCTTCTTAGGACTAGCTTTAGGACACCAGAGGGCTCCTGGGATTCCTGCTGCAGTCATGGAGCCAGGGAAACAGCTGCCCCACCTGGCCTCTAGGCGGCAGTGTCCCCCGCGCTGCCCCTGGCCCGCCACAGCGGGGGTGAGGGTTGTCCAGGCGCCACTGTTTGTTCCGGGATGGCCCAGCCCTGAGCAAGCAGGAATGAAGACTGTGGCGCTCCGGAGGCTCATGGTCGGAGCCTCCTGCCAAGGCTGCAGGGAGCCAGCCAAGAAAGGGTGGCTGGCTGTGTTGCCCAGAGGCCTCCTGAGGACCAGGCCAGGACCCCTGCAGCACATGGTGTCTGGGAGGCTGCGGGGAGTTTACCTGTGTACATGGTCTGAGTAAACGGCCAGTCTCCTTGCACAGGGATATAGCCTTTCCCGCTGGGGCAGAGCTCGCCAAATTCAACTGTGAAGGAAGGGACCTGGGTTTGGAGAGGGAGGGCTGCCCCCTTCCTCCCTCTCTTAAGTGTCACCTCAAAGAGCTGACTAAGAGGATGTGGGTCTTGGGGTCGTACCAGAATCCTCGGATGGGCAGAGCTCACAGCTGTCCCCCCATCTGGCTCCCTCAGTGCAGCAGCATTCAGCCTGCGTGGAGTTTTGGCCCAGGACACTGGAGCAGGGCAGAAGGCCGTCCTGCGCAGAGTAGCAGGCCATGCGGGTGTGGCCTGGGGCGTGGTCCCCTGTCGGGATCTCGGAGATGCTCTGAGCTGTGTGATAGAGACCCCTCGTTACCCTCCTTGCATGACTGTCTCAGGCACCCCAGCTCTTGAATATATCTTTTCAATGTAACATTTATACAGCACTGCAGTTCACACAATGCTGTGACCCCTGGTAGCACGCTAGGTGCTTCCATCCATGCTGTGAGTGGGTACTGTTATCTTCTGTCTGTGACAGTTGAAGAAACTGAGCTCAGTGAAATCAGGTGCTTGCTACAGCTGCGGAGCTCTAGGGGTGAGGCTGGGGTCTGGCTTCCTCTGGTACCCAAGCCTCTTTCTGCCCCACTGCCATCCTCCCTGTGGGCTGCTCCCTGCACCTGGCATATTGGCAGCGTGCTGACCTCCCATCTCCTGGGTATGTCTCCCTCCTCTGCCCTTATTCTGTACCAGGTCCCCTTCTCCCCAGCACGCTGGCGCCAGCGGAGTCCTGGCCTGGCCTAAGCAGAGAAGCCACCTGGACCTGGGGTAGGGAGGCGAGGGGTGAGTCCTGTCCAGCTTAGGTTCAAGTCCTCCTGCGTCAGACAACTCGCGTGGGGTTGAGTGGTTTAGGGACTCTAAGGCTCGACCTGAGGTCCCTGGGGCCATTCCACTGAGCTCCCTTGTTTCGCACATGCCGGACTCAGAGGCCCCTTCACATTCATTCCCCATCTGCTCTTCAAGACTAAGCCAGAGGGCTGGCTAAATAGCTCAGCAGGTTAAAGCACCTGCAAGCAGGCGCAGGGGCCAAGGCTGGATCCCCCAGGCGTGCTGAGATGGCACTTGAGACTGGGTGTGGTGGTGCGCGCCTGTAATCCCAGCTCTTGGGAGATTGTAAACAGACGGATCACTACGAGTCCAATCTAGTAGTGAGACCCTGACCACCCTGTAGACCCTTCCCTAAAAATAAAAAAAATAATAAATTAAAAAAAGACTAAGCCAGGTCCTGCCTGGTCTCCCTCTCAGTGCCAAGGATAGGGGAGGAGATACCCTCTGTAGGCCATGGGGCCATCATGAGTGAGGACAGGTGGCAGGGCATCTGAGAGGTTCCCGGATCTCACCTGCAGCCTCCCGAGGCCGGCAGAGCCCTTCCTTGGCATCATATTCCTCCATGTCACTGACGCAGAGGCACAGGAAGGAGCCCTCTACATTCTCACAGAGCGCCGCCCCACACACGGCAAGCATGAGCTCACACTCGTTCACATCTGCCAGGTAGGAGGGAGGACAGGTGTGGGCACAGGGAGGCAGTCGGGCCTCCCAACCCTTACCTAGCCACTGCAAGTGTTCTTCCCCAGAGAACCACACTACATCTGGCCAGAAGGAGACAAAAGTGGGTATGAATTAGCAGAGAAAAGGGACTGTGGGCAAAGGGGCCAGGAAGAGGAGAGGAGGCAAAAGAAGGGTTGTCCTTTGTTCTGTGAACACAGGCTGCTAGGCTCAGTCCCTAGGGAGAGAGAGGTGGCAATGGGGCTGTGGGGGTGTCCTCCACCCCTTGCTCCCCCTTCCGGCCCAGCAGAGATGGCAGCTACAGGGGCAGATGAAGTTCTTCCTCCAAGCTTCACTTTGCCCACCCACTGGGGACCGACCCATCATGGAACCACGAGGCCCTGATGCTTCTGTTCAGGACAGTCAGGGCCCGTGGAGATGAGTCTGAGGCCTTCCCTGCTCAGGGCTTGGTAGCCTGAAGGCTTCTCACCAACACAGTCCCAGCCTGAGGGTGAGGTCTCAAAACCCTGGTCACAGAGGCAGCGGAAGGAGCCGTCCGTGTTGTCACAGAAGCCGTGGTGCCCACACACGGTGTTACTGGCACACTCATCTACGTCTGGAGAGCGGAGGCCAGGGCAGAGGGTATGAGTGGTCTGCTCACAGCAAGACCTGTTTTTCTGCTCTGTTATACTAAGATGGGTGAAAAGCAATTTCTGAGCACAGGACACTGGCACTGCTTTTCAGTTTTCGTAGAAAGTCTGCTATATGGAAAACACAGCCACAGGAGAAAATTGGAGCAGAGGGTGGGCCCCTGGCCCTACCCCGCGGCTGCTCACCTATGCAGGCTCCAGTCGGGGCCGCGTAGAAGCCAGGCTGGCAGCCTGGGACACAGCGGTAGGAGCCAGGGCTGTTCTCACACCTCCAGGCCCCACACACTGGGTCCTTGTGGTCCTCACACTCGTCAGTATCTGTCCCCAGAGCCCAGAGAGGGCACGGCTGTGACCAGCTAGCATCCCAAGGTCATGTCCCACAACCTCTGGTGCCCTCAGTTGCTCCAATTTACTGTGCTCATCCCGACTCCTCCCTGCCAGGTCCTCTTCACCCCCAGCCTGAGCATCTAGGAAGGGAACTGTACCCAGTTTAGAAAGAGCTCCTGGCCGCCTGTGACACCCCCTTCCCTCCTGTCTCCTGTCCCAGCAGCGGAGTGCTTAATACTTCTGTGTTTGGCACTTGCCACAGTGGGTCGCAAAACCCACTGAGAAGAAATCTGGCACAGGCTTCCTGTTGGTCTCCTTTGCCTATAACTTGGTCCCAGAAAAAGACCCTGAGCCCAGCAGGTGTTTAATGTCTACCAGTCTGGCCCTTAGAACGAGATCGTGCGCTCTGCTAGCACAAAGATGGGGGTCGTCTTCATTTGTCAGACAGTCCCTGAGCCAGCAGAACTGAATAATGATTAACTCGTGCACGGCCGCCTGCTTCCCTCCTCAAGGGGTCCCGGGCTCTGTCCTTCCCCGGTGGCCCTTACCCACACACTCCCCGCTCGCTGGGGAGGGCTGGAAGCCAGCTTCACACAGGCAGGTGAAGGAGCCCTCAGTATTGACACAGCGCCCTCCCAGACAGGGGTCTGCGGCCGCACACTCGTCCACATCTAGGGTAGAAACCTCCGTCAGCTCCCCGAACAGCCCTTCGGAGAGACCCAGGAGGACCAGGGAGGGGCTGAGGTACAGAAGGAAGATCCTAGAGGGCCCGGTGCTGGGGCTGGGGCTGGGGAGCTGGGCATCAGGGACAGAGGGCGCGTGCTGGCTTCCTCCGTGGTGGAGAGGCCCAGGGGCTCCACGTCCCTCCCCAGGACCCTGCCTCGGCATGCGCGTGAGGCTGTGAGCCCTGGGATGTCTCAGTGCTGTCCTCAGATAGACCCCTCTCGGGTCTCAGCCCTGCACCCCCGCCACCCTCTGGCTGTGTGGTGTCTCACCCTGGCAGCTTGTGCCTCGCTCTGCACTGGCAAAGCCGGGTGCACAGAGGCAGAAGAAGGACCCGTGGCTGTTGAGGCACTCGCCGTGGGGCGCACAGTGCTCCTGCCCCGCGCACTCATCCACATCTGAGAAGAAACAGCAGGGGGTCTCGGGGCCTCTCCCCCCACTTGCTGCCCCAGCCTGGCGGAACAGGAGTGCTTACCCTCACACACGGAGCCATTGGCCAGCCGGAAGCCCAGGGCGCAGAGGCACTGGTAGGAGCCTGCCACATTCTTGCACTCGCCTCCCAGGCAGCTGCCCTGGGGATCTTCACATTCATCCACATCTGTAGGGGAGGGGCAGCTGACTGGTGCCACCCAAGGCCAGGATGCAGAGCCAGGCGACCAAGGGCTTGCCGCCTTCCTGGGGAGACTGGGCCGTGGGGCTGTCCCACCCTCAGAGCAGCCCCCGGATGCCCAACGAGCCCGTGAGGACACAGGCCAAGACCCCTCCAGAGCCAGAAGTTGGGTCCAGACAGGACCAGGAAGTTGCATGCTGAACGGTGCCCCCCAGTGATGCCAATACACATGGGAGCCTGGGAGCCTCGCTGGCTCAGGAACCTCGGTCTATGGTCACCTTTCTTTTTTTTTTTTTCTTTTCAAATTTTATTGATAAACATATAGCAATGAGACAGTTTCAAATCAAATATGGTCACCTTTCTGAGAGGGGTGAGGACAGGTGTCCCTGGCCAGCCCACCATCCTCAGAGACAGAGGGCCACTGCCCATCTGCCACCTGAGTGTCAGGGTTGCTCCCTCCTCCCAGGAAGACTCACCTTCACAGGTGCGGCCCAGGGGCCCGGGCCGGTAGCCCTCACTGCAGTCTTTGCAGGAGAAGGAGCCCACCGTGTTGGAGCAGACGCCTGCCGGGCAGACTCCGGGGAAGGCACACTCATCCAGGTCTGAGTGACAGTGTGGTCAGGGACCCTGAGAGGCCACACCGCACCGCACCTAGTGCCTTCTAAGTGGGCAGCCCCAGCTGAGGACCAGGGCAATCCCACCTCTCCTCCCTAGAAAGCTCTTAGGTAGCTCTAGCCTCAGTTTCCTCCTGTCTCTGACCTTATTTCTCCCACCCTTTGGGACCTGGAGATTAAGACAACAGAAGCAAAGGCCCCTTATAGGACTCTAGTCTTGGCCAGAGCCCTCCTGCTGCCCACTTGTCCATCCCGCCCTGCCTCACCAGGCTACCTTCACAGGCTGTGCCTTCCTCGTTCACCCAGTACCCGCTCTCACAGGCCAAGCAGGTAAAGGAGCCCTCGGTGTTGAGACAGAGGCCTTTGGGGCATGAGGCCCGGCTGGCACACTCGTTCACATCTGAAACGGGCCATGGAGTTGTGTATGGGACTGCAGGACAGGCGTCCCAGGGCCACCAGAGATGGGCACAGGGGCTGGGTGGGGGGTGGCGTGGTTGGGGGTATGCGTGGGGTATATGCAGAGGAAGGAGCCAGACAGAACTGCCTGTGGAAAGAGGGAGCTTTGGCTTCTGTACCTCGGCAGCCCTTCTTGTCTGAGGTGACCTCGTAGCCCTGTTCACAGAAGCATCTAAAGGAGCCATCCAGGTTGACGCAGCGCCCGTGGGCACAGACCCCAGGGCTCAGACACTCATTCACATCTGTGGGACAGCAGTTGGGGTGAGGGCGGCCCCCTCCTCTGCTGCCACCTTTGGCAGGCTCCGAGCACCACAACTGAGAGGCCAGGGGATCAGCCGTCAAGAGGGGCACTGGGCCACTCTGGAGAGCCGTGAAGCCACCTGCCTCCTTCCACCCAGGCGGGGCAGGGTCCCTTTCCCCAGCCCCTCAACCCCATCTAGAACACCGAACTCGAGTACATCCTAGAGCAAGGGGCCAGGCCCCAGGCTTAGGGCCGGTTTGGTCTATCTGAGGACACTGGCAATGAGGTGTCCAAAGACCTTGGCTCTGTGGGCCTGATTCTCTGGTCTCCCACCTGCCACCAAACCACCCACGTCCCCAGCCCAACAGTCAGCTTCAGTAAGTGGTGGCAGCGTGAGGAAGGCCAGCCACGCCAGCGCGGCTGTAGTGGTCTCAAGGGCCTGGGAACCATCTGCCCTCTCAGAGCCTCAAAGCATCTACTGAAAACATGGTCCCTCCTGGCATTCTGAACCCTGGTCCTCCTTCCTGCGGGGGCTGAGGGGAGAGGAAACAAAGTCCTGCTCACATGCACCCTCTCCGGAGGAGCAGGACACTGCTGTTCGCAGCCAGGACAGAAGAGCAGAGGGGCCTGGCTGCCAGCTCTCAGCCCCGTCCCAAGACGGCTGCTCGCCCACTGCAGAGGAGCCAGCCAGACACTTGCGACCTTGGGCGGTAGCTTCAGACAGATGTGCCAGGGAGAGAGGGCCAAGAGCATCCTGAAGCGCACCCATGTCATGCCTGCGGTCATCTGGCAACCCAGCTGGATATGGAGGACAATAGCCTCCAAGCCACATCCCAATGCCTGCCTCTGGCCCTGCCCGCGTGTGGGATCAGGCAGCATTCCCAAGGCCAAGCAGCCCTCTCAGTGCCTTGGCAGGCGGCCCTCACCTACGCAGCTCCCGCTCTGGCCCCGGTAGCCCTCCTCGCAGGCCAGGCAAGTGTAGGAGCCGGCGGAGTTGACGCATCTCCCATCCGAGCAGGTGCCAGGCTGACGACATTCATCAATATCTGAAAAACAACAGCCTTGTCTTGGTCATCTCAGAACCACAGCCCACTGCAGCTCCATGACACAGCAGATCCCTGCCCAGCCCTTGGTTGAGGAGAAGGATGTCACTGTCTGCACAGAGGAAAACGGAAAAAATGCGACTCGCCCTGTGTTCTCAACTCCACCTCCCACCCACTGTCCTGGACAAAAGAGAGATGGAAGAACTTAAAAATGAGAAAGGGAAACTCCCTGAGTGGGTGGGCTGTGATCACCACTGGCTGTGGGAGGGTCAGAGAGTGGTCCTGTGAGCTGGCCTGTCTGGGAAGGGCCTTCATTACTCCCTTGGTGAACTCCTAGACCTTTGTAAGCAGTGGCCATTGTGGGGATTGGTTGTGCTTGATGCAGGAGCCTGTGGGACTGCTGCCACAGCTCACCAGAGGGGTCGTGGAGGAAAAATGCACTTCTCTTCCTCAGGAAATGGGGACCAGGGATGGCCCTCCATTGTGGACAGGGTCTGGCTCAGCTTTGAAGCTGAGGGTAGACCACAGGGACAAGGCTGGTGCGTATTCCTACTGCAGCACTGAGATCTAAGGATATCAGACAGAAAGGATGAGCCTGGGCTCCAGCCAGACGGGCAGGGAGGTGAGCAACAGTAAGGGGAAGGAGGGGAACTGTTCCCTTGGGAGTGGTGTGCATTCCTTCCCTGGTGACTTGGCTTGCTGGAAGCCCACTGTTCAAGGTACTAAGGGCTCTGGACCAAAGTCAAGGCTGAACTGCTGGTTTAAACTGTGGGATATTATGTTCCTCTTGCCCATTGTTGGGTCTCCTGCTCACCATTTATGACAGATTGACCAAGCTCCAAAGGAAGCAGGAGGATTTATTTTTCCTAAAACCTTCAGCAAAGGGGCTAAAGCCAGCAGCTGACACTGCAGAGCGGATGCAGACCCAAGGATGGAAGGTGAAAGCTGCTTGTTCTGCAGAGCTCAGGACACACGGAGTTCTCTGTCTAAGGGAACTGGGACCTGCTTGAGCCCAAAGCCTGACCCCAAGCATCCAGAAAAGGGATTTCCAGGGGTGAGTGGCCACGGAGGTGAGAACCTACAGAGAGATGCCCACAGTTCCTAGGTAACGCTAGGATTCTGGGATAAGGCTCATCTTCAGACAGTAGAAAAATGTGAACCCCTATTGAGTTACGGTGGCCCCAGGTTAGGTTGTTCTAAGATGTAAAGACAAGATGAAGGCATCGAGACAGAGATGGAGCAAATGAAGGGTTCAGGACCAGCAATGTAGGCTGCTCTGGAGAGAGCACTCAGCACCATGCTCCTTGGGCTGAGCTCCCGGAAGGAGGACCACAAAGTCATCAATCACTTCAGGGATGCCAGACCTTGGGGATGGAAAGACACTGACATAGAGATCTTCCTAAGTCCATAAAGAAAGTCTTGGGCCTCTCCTGCAGAGACCAAATGACAGGAGAATCAGGGCTTCCCAGAGGAGAGGTCCCTGAGTCTGTCTGACCCCCGAGGTGCCGGGCATGTCTGCTGGAAGTGACGCGCACGGCACCGGCCTGAGCATTGAGAAGGCACGTTTCACCCCCACCTCCCGCCTCCTGGGCATGGGGCTTGTGCCCCTCGGTTCACGTGGTTGGCGGAGCCATGAGCCTAGGGCCGGCGGGGAGCTATGAGCGCTCCCCATAGCATAATGGCAGGTGCCATTAACGGGACAAAGCCCTCAGTTACAGCCCGCAAAGCACAGCTTTGCTCCATGGAGACTGGCCACGTGCTAGCAACTGGCTCTTCCTGTAGGCTACTTCTAGA
Source organism: Octodon degus (assembly GCF_000260255.1). Classification (NCBI taxonomy): domain Eukaryota; kingdom Metazoa; phylum Chordata; class Mammalia; order Rodentia; family Octodontidae; genus Octodon; species Octodon degus. The sequence goes on from NW_004524583.1 coordinate 33,224,335, forward strand.
ATAAGGAACCGGGCAGAATCTCACCGACCCGAGGGACACACACAGCACTGAGCAGATACAGGCATGGCTGCTGTGTCCCTGAGATGGGGGCTGCTCGTTAATGCAGCATCTACCTCAGCACGGCACTGCCAGCTCCTTCCCCGGTCCAGAGCCCTGGACAGCAAGGCTGCCATATGAGAGTGGAGAATTTTAATCTAAGATTAAATGAATTTTAATCTAAGATTAAGAAGTATGTTTTAGAAGGTTTAAATTTTCTGGTTGATGGCAGGAACTATCCGTTTATTGCTGTATTCCCAGCCCACTGCTGGCACACAGCTGGGACTCAACAAAGGTTTGCTGACCAAATAATATGCCCAACACTCCCATCATGCTCTTGGTACAGGGCTTCTAGAGAGACTCCAGAGGGACCCATAGCAACAGTCGTACCAGAGGTCAGCTTGCCAGTCTGCTGTCCCGTGTGGCTGGGAGGATCCCTGAGCTTCTTGCCTAGAGATCAAGGAGATGTAACAGTGCCCCGTCTGTTCTTGTGGGAGCACGGGGTGGGGAGGGGGAGGCCACTCAAGCAGGGACTAGCAGCTCAGGGGACCTCCGATGTGGGTGGGGGACAGCGGAAACCCTGGCAGCCTGCAGGAGCATCTATCCCTGTCCGTGGGAACCCAGAGTCCTGGTTCGGCGTAAATGCCATCAAGACTGTGGATGGGCTGCTGTCCAGACCACTCAGCCTTTCACCAGAGCCTTGGGTTTCAGTGGAGAGAGTGGTTTCTTTGTTGGAGAAAGAAGAAAGAGGAAACTGAGTGAGCTCCGGGGTGATGGGCCGGTCTGTGGTTACTGATGGAAAGCTGGAGAAGTGTGCAGACTACGTCGTTCTCTTGACAGTCTGAGTGTCTGCCCAGGGCCAGGAACTCTGCCTGACCTCCCAGGCGAGGTGCATGTCTAGAATCTTTCCTCTAGATGGGCAGGATGGCCCAGAGGAGGGCGATGGGAGTGCAGGAGTCTGGACATGACAAAGGACAGGACTCCCTGACAGTCTGTCTGCCTGCTCACTTGGGGTCTATGCATGCGGGATGGGGCAGAGAGCCCGTGTATGTTAGCTTAACCCACCCGTCTGGTACAGCTGCCGAGACGGACATGATAGTCTCCATTTCCGGACAGGAGACGAGCCAGAGCCAGACCTGTGTATGCCAGAGCCTGTGCCCTTAACACAGACTGGTTCGGATGTTGTATCTGATACTTTAATGTTCTGGTATTTTCTTAATTCATTTCCTTTAGTTTTTCTTGTCAGTGAAATCTAATGTCAAAGCCATAATATTGTGGTACTTAAAAGAGATTATCTGCCAAGCACAGAGCACAGTACCAGGCACATGGTAGGCACCCTAGGTGGCGGGGTCCTCGCTCTCCATTCGCTTGGAAAAGGCCAAATGTCTTTTCCCCTCTGTCATGGGGACATGGGGGGGCAGGCTCTGGCTTTGATCATGCAGTAGCCTGAGTTTTACACAGGGAACATCTAAAAGGAGGCATCAGGAGAAGAAGGTGACACTGTAGGGAAAGACAGGTGTTGGTCCACACCTGCAGCCAACTCTGCCCTTGCTAAGACCTCCTAGGACTCTGGACTGTGCTCCCATGGTATTGGCACTGGCAAAGGGGCACCATCCCTTCGCAGCTACACAAAGTCATCCCTTACCTCCAGGATCCACAAAGTCCCAACCGGGAATGCTAAGCTTGAACCCTGGGCAGACTGTTTTGTTTTGTTTGTTTTCCCAGAGAGCCTTGATTTACCCTCATTTATTCCTGTGCTAACTATTCTTAGCATAGATGACTCAGTTCTTCTGTAATATTTGACACCCCAGCCTGGCAGGAAGGTGGTCATGACACAGGTGCCAGGAGGTTTTCAGAGCTGCTGTGATGGTGGCAGACTCGAGCCGTTCCGTAGAGACCAGCTGGCTCCATCTGGGGAGGGGAGAAGGATCTGGGACCTGTCCCTCCACCTGTTCACCTGCTCATCATTTATTTGTTGGGTCAAGTGTCCGTGCAGGGGTCACCTGAGGGTCTGGCTGACCCCCAGGAGCTCACAGTCTAACAGGCTCTAGCAGGGAAGCCGAGGCTCCCAGCTAGGTGGATTTGTCCTCTACCATGTCAGGAAAGCTCATTTTTCAAAGTAAGGACCAGAGATCCTCCCTGGTGACATGTAGGGGACAGACATGGCACCAGAAGAGTAGCAAGGCAATGCAAGGGCTCAGGAGTTCCAGACACAGTAGGGGCCCAACATCAACGGACCGAGGGAGGGGCAAGGTGGTGGGGCACTGCCCATCCCCTACCTGCCTGCCTTCCCTTGGCAGTCGCCTTTCCTGACCTGAGAGGGCTGGGATTGTGCTCTCAGGGTCCACCCCATCCTGCACACCCCTGCCACTCGTACCACACACACACACACACACACACACACACACACACACACGAGGCCTGACCCAGAGCCAGCCCTGACACCTCTGGCAGAACAAGGACACGGTGCTGAGGCCTAGGCGAGGAAGGCAGGCTTGCTGCAGCCCATGGCAGGCTGGAAGGGGAAGGATGGGGACTGGCCAGACTCCTGCCAACTCCTGATGTGTGTCCCCCATGGGTCCTGTGACCACGGCAGACCGGCAGGCAGGACCTGCAGAAGCCAGCAGAATCCCTGCCCCTCCTGACTCCAGCACACTGAATGTACTGTAGGGTTCTCAAGGACCTTCTGAAAGGTCATTATCTCCCCAGCCCCTAGGCAGCCAGGAAGCTGCGTGGCATGGTATGGGCCTGTCCACTGTCCAGAGGGTGCTGGGGCCCCACGGTGGGCACGTCACTCCCTGCCTAATCCCGTGCAACCTGGCTCCCAGCCTGGCCTCAGCCTGGCTCTAGGCGTGACGCGCCCCGCAGGAAGGCTTAGCTATAACAGATTCCCACTGGCCCAGCCTCCAGCTGCCACTGCCGCAGTCCTTCCTTGCCCCAAGAGTGAGCGGATTCCTACAACACTTCAGACTCCGCGTCCTGTGACTGCTTTCCCTTCCCCGCCCCTGGAGGCATATTCACCGAGACCTCATTTTTGCTCCTCCCAGAACTGGTCTGCTTCACAGAGTCCTAACTGCAGATCAGGGGAGAAAACGCAGGTGAAAAGCCTAGCGCGGCTCCTGCCCAGCAGCAGTGAGAATACCTGCTGCTGCCATTATCTAGGTCTAAGCTCCTCAGCTTGGACTCCTGTGCCCAGGAAGTACTGAAGACAGGTGTAAGACCATGATGAGGCCTCCCCCTGAGCAACGCCCCGAGGGCTGTCAGGCGCGGCTGAGCCAGGCACCCCCCACCCCTGCACCCCTGCAGCAACGCGGGGATAAGTGGTCTTCACTTTGAGAAGTTCTAGTCCTGGTGAAAGAATCCGGAACCGCAGGCGGAGAGCTGCGCGCAGGGACAGGACAAGCGCTCTAGGCGGGGCGGGGCAGGAAGAGCTCCAGGTGGGGTGGAGGACGGCGCGCTGCACTTGAGAGCAACGGAAATGGCGCGGGGTTCGTGGTGACCCCCGCAGAGGGACCTCAGAGGGGCTGCAGCAGCCGGTACACAGCAAAGCAAGCACCGCAGTGAAAGAAAGTGTAGGGTGGCTGCGGGGAGGGAATTACGAGTTCAAGTCCTGCTCTGGCAACTTGGCAGGGCTTTCTTTTTTTCTCTTTCTTTCTTTCTTTCTTTCTTTCTTTCTTTCTTTCTTTCTTTCTTTCTTTTTGTATTTTTAGGGAAGGGTCTACAGGGTGTTGAGGGTCTCACTACTAGATCGGACTTGTGATCTGCCTGTTTACAGCCTTCCAAATGCTGGGATTACAGGTGTGTGCCCAGTGTCAGTTGCCGTCTCAGTGCGACCTGGAAGTGGGGCCGGCACGGCAGGCCCGGAGATCCAACCTCCAGCCCCTGCATCTTTTTTTTTTAAAGGGCTGGAGATGTAATTCAGTAGTAAAGCACCCCCAATTCAATTTCCAGCACTGAAAACAAAAGTGTATCTTATCTTTATGACTTATAGGAAAGACTTTTTGTGGGGCTGCTGACACAGGGTATCCCTATGCCATGCAGGCTGGCCTTGAACTCACTATGTAGCCCAGGCTGGTCTTCAACTCACAGAGATCCTCCTGCCTCAGCCGCCTGAGTACTGGGTTCCAGGTGTGCACCACCACACCATGAAGGAAGTGAAAGACTTCTTAACTAAAACCCCAAAGCATCAAAAGTAAGGCCAAAAGCTAATTTCAATAGAGCCAAAGTAAAGGTTCTGTCCAAAGAAGGGCAGGGATGGGGCTGGTGAGATGGCTCAGTGGTCTAAAGCACCTACTTGGAACAAGCTCAGCAAAGCACAGGGACCGCGGTTCAATCCCCCAGCACCACATGCCAGCCAGCCCCGCCTCCTGGTGGGCTGAGCTGGCCACACACACACACACACACACAAACAAATAAATTAAAAAAAAAAAAACAAAGATGGGCAGGGAGGCAGTGACAGTGCAGGGCGCAAGTGGGTGAGTCATATAGGCTCAGCTGGGTGCTATGCACACCCCAGGCCTCCTGAAAAGCCACAAGAAAAGAAAAGCCATGAGTTTTCCAGCTGCTCTTGGAAAAGTGAGCCAAAGACAGGGACAAGCAATTTATAGACAAGGAAGCCCAAAGGTCAGTTTGTCCAAGATGCTCACACTTACTTGGACATGAATATTCACATGATTTACATTGATTATATATATATATTTCTGTTAATTATACAAGTTAATTCATAGTTGTAAATTACATAAAAACTAATTCATAATTAACTCAAATTTTAAGTCACTGAAATAATGAGGTATCACTTCATGAGAATGGCAAGATTGAGACAGCAGATCCTCATGCCAGTCAAGGGCAGCCAAGCCCCAAAGGCGAGAGCACTTTGACTGACCTCAGCCTCCCTCCTCTTCAGCTGTTACCCGGGCTGACTGGGCCAGGCCTGGCAACGTGGCGTACCTGGGCCAGTTCCCGGGCTGTGTCTGCAGACAGCAGGGCTGCTGGCCACGAACTGGCCCCAGTGCCCTCGGCCCACATAAGCACCACTGTCAAGTCACCGCCTGGTGGCCAGCTGACCCAGTCACCGCTCTTCTGCTAATAGACTCTCCCAGCTGCCACTGCCTGCGGGACAGCATCCAAGCTCCTCAGCCTGGTACTCAAACCACTTCCCAAACTGGCCTCAGCTCCTGTCACTTCCTGCCTGGACCCCACGCTGTAGTCACCCTGATGTCATCCCTGCTCCCTGGCCTGCCAGGCCTGTTCAGCCTTCGGTTTCATGGAGATGGTCCCTCCACTCCCTCTAGTGCCACATGGTGGAGCTTGATACCCTGCGTACGAGGGCATCTGTTGCCAGAGGCAGACCGCGCTTGGGAGCTGGAGTGACTTTGATTCCGTCTCCAGTGAAGCCATAACCAAGTGTGAGTCTCTGGCTGTGTTGGTTCACCTCTCTGAGCTTCCGTTTGCTAAACTATAAAGTGGGTTAGAATGCTGGGCTTTGTATCAGAAAGTTCTGGGATATAAGTGCTCCTTAAACAGCAGCTATTATTATGTGTCCTAGTTTGAGCACCCTCTCTGGGGAACCTCCTGGAATTCTCTCCTTGGAGCCCAGCTGTTGCTCATCTGGATCCCTCTGTGTCCCCATTCACGCTCACTCATCCCAGCATTCTCAGAGCTCTGCACAGTGCCCGGCACACACACACACACACACACACACACGAGGCCT
>NW_004524583.1:33231181-33273036 GCF_000260255.1 Octodon degus
GTGGACACGGCAACCCCACGCTCATGCAAGTGCACTGGGTGGACACGGCAACCCCACGCTCATGCAAGTGCGCAGCATCTCCTCTACTTCCTCGCCCCATAGTCGAGTGAGAGGACCTGGATGGCCTTGGTTCCTGTAGGATCCTCCAGATCCTTGGGCAGGTCAGGATTGAGGGGACTCTGGCATGGGAGGATACACAGTTGTCCTGGACGTCCTGGCCAGAGCCAGCAAGTGACCCCCAAGAAGAGACAGTGCCATGCTTGAGGTGAAGTCTTCCCAACTGTTTAGACCTTTTTTTGGTTTCTTTTCTGTTGTTTGAGATGGGGTCTCAGGTCTTGCTACACAGCTCAGGCTATCCTTGAACTCATAGCAATCCTCCTGCCTCAGCCTTCCGAGTGCTGAGATCACAGGTGTGCACCCCTACACCCGGCTCCTGGTTAGAAACCTTAAGGCACTGCTTAGAAAGCATTCCCTTATGTTCTTTGTGAATGCATGTATAAAAATGTAGGGACACTCTTTGCTTTTCAGCCTGGAACATTTCCTGAATTTGTACGTCAGCGTTGCGCGGGGCCACGCTAGCCCTTGGTGCCGCAGTGAGCACCGCTCTGGTCCTGAGGGGTCTGCTCTGCGAGTGTGCTCCACAAGGGTCCCTGGCAGGCCCAGGCTGCCCCAGGAGAGTCAGCGGCCTTGCGTGTCTTGAGCTGCTGGGCCTGAGCTCTCTCTCGAAGGCCTGCTTCCCAGCCTGCCAGGAGCCCCAGCTCTGCCTCCGCCCTCCCCACGTGAAAGGTAGCTTCCTGCCACTGAGAGTTCGCGACCTGGCCTTCAGCCGTCTCCAGCCAGATCCCTTGACGCCGCATGGATGCAGCCGCGCTGCCTGAGGCCTCCGCCAACACTGCTGCCTTTTGGAGTCCTCTCCTCCTTGGGGCCAGGGCGGCCTCTGCCCACTCCCACACAGGTCTGTCCCTCTCCTCTCACCTGAGGGCTGGAAATGCTGGTTCCTCTCCCTTCCTCCCTCTGTGTGCAGCCTGGCCCAGGCCTGCTCTTCTGTGCCCGCTCTTCTGTGCCCAGGGCAGGCTCCGCTCACCTTCGCACTCCTGCGCAGCTGCTGTGGTGGCCTGCGTGTAGCCAGGGTAGCAGAGGCAGGAGTAGGAGCCCACACTGTTAACACAGCGCCCTCTTCCTGCACAGGGGTCCCTCAGACACTCGTCGTCATCTGGTCAGGAGGCAAGAAGCGAGGTTAGGGAGGCCAGTGTACCTTTCTCTGGGCACCTGCCAGCACCCTGCCCACACTAGGGGACGGTGCTGTGTGGCATGGAAGGGTGAGGGGACAGAGGGAGCCAGGGAGACGCAAGACTCTAGGCTAAGCCAGGCATGTAATCTCAGCCCTCCGGAGGGTGAGGCAGGAGGATCGTTGGGAGTTTGAGACCAGCCTGGGCTACAAAGTGAGCTCAAGGCCCGCCTGAACTGCATCGTGAGACCGTGTCTCAAAAAAAGGAAGTTGCTGGGCTAAAAGCCACGGGCTTGGCCCATCACACCCACGTGGGCACTATGATCCTTAGGCTCCTGCAGTGACTGCCAGCACCCACGCCCTGTTCCTGGTCCCCTTCCAACTGTGACCTTGAAAGGACTTCCTTTCTCCTTCAAAGCCACAGTGGATGTTGCGTTTGCATAAAAATATTGCCAGGGGAGGCATGAGGCCCACACTCGGCCATCGTGGCCCCAGTCCTCTCCTCTGGGTGTGGCCCCCACCCAGACCTCTGTCCACTCTGCAGGCAGCAGCACAGTCGGTCTGAGGGGGCTGACCTCAGGCGAGGCGGAAACCCAGGTCCGCCAGGTGGCTTCCCACTCCCTGGGGCCTGGAGACTCGGCAAAGATAAACTGGCGTTGTCCGGGGGGCCACACTCCTCAGCGCAGCAGCCATGCAGCACTGCCCAGACTGGACTCTTGCCTCGGTCCTCTGCTCCCGCTCTGATCTACCCCAGCCTCTGCGTAGGCATGAGACACCCAGGTGCATACCTGTGCAGTAGGCCCGGCTGGGGTGCAGCCGGTAGCCGGAGTTGCAGACACATCTGTATCCATCTGGGAGGGTCACACAGGCTCCAGGGCCACAGATGTTGGCTCCGGCAGCACACGTGTCAGTGCCTGTGGGAGATGGTACAAGCACAGGTTACGGCACAGTGGGTGAAGGCAGTGGAGTAGGGTGGGGAGAGTGCCGGGGCAAGGACCTAGGGTCCTGGAGGACCGCCAGGCATCTGCCCACCTTTGCCAGGCCTCTACACCCTCCCATATCCACAAGAAGCATGGCCTTGCATAAGGCCCGTGGGGCTTCTAGGAGCCAGGGCCCTGAGCTCTGCCTAGGATGGAGCTCACTGCTGCTTCCCCTTGATGAAGGCCTGACAGGATCTGGCCGCCCTGCTGGGGCCTGCAAGCTGCCTTCACCCTGAATATGGGCCCAGGGCACTGCCTCCAGGGACGCCTGCCCAGCTTCTCCCAGACAGAGGACAGGGCTGGGGAGGAAGGTGATGGTAGAAGTCTGGGGGCGAATGACAGGAAGGCCTGAGCTGGGTGAGTGGGGCCGCAAACGCCACTGAGACTGGCCCATGCACTGGCAAGACCCAGAACTGCCCTGCTGAGCCTTTTTGCCTGGACTGTGCCTCTTGGTCAGCATAGGACCCTGCCTGGAGCTCCAGGAGCCTCTGAGCCCAGGGCAGGGGCATCCTGGGAAAGGTCAAGGGGCATATTCAGGAAGATTGACCCCACCTTGACCACCGTGCCCTGGCCTGTTCCACCGGCCAGCAAGGGCTCTCTGTCTGCTGGAGAAAGTCCAGAACTCCCTTCACCCTTGCCTCTTACTCAAGGGGCCTTGACCCTTGGGATGACGGTCAGTGAGCCTACGAGCACACCCAACCCCTGCAGAGGGCAGCCTGAAAGAGCACAGTGCACAGGTGCAGCTGTTCACACACCTGCCTTGCTTCCCAAGCGCCCCGAGAGTGAGCCCATGAAGAGGGCACACTCCAGAGCATGGTAGACTTGCCAGGGGCCTCTCCACACTGCCCCCGTCATTGTAGCTGAGCAGAGGGGGTAGGATGCAGGTTCTTGGGCACTTACACAACTTGGGTAACAACTGTGTTCCTTCCCAAAACAACCCTCCTCAGGACAGGTGGCCACTGCTGCTGGAGCTCCCACTGAGCTCCCGGGAAAGCCCCGCCCCCTTCTGTGTGTTCCCCGCTTTGGGATTCTCCCAGAAGGCCTCTGCCCCAGAGAAAGCCTAGATGGAGTTTGTTGGAAGTGTCATCTGGTTGGACAGGCAAGGAAGGGGTTCTGCTCGTGCTCCTGCCCTGGATTTGGCTCCAGTCAACCACATCATAGGGGTGGTGGCAGATAGCCTACAAAGGCTGGGGGCAGCTACCTGGGGGAGCTGAGGTCACCAGCACATCGGTGGGAGGGGCCAGGTGCTCCTCTACTTGGGTCTCTGGAACCCCCTGTTCAGGCAGTGGTGATGTTGGTCTTCCAATGGCATCTGCTGCAGAGGGCAGAGGGGCGCGGGTGGGACCAGGTCCTCCTTGCCCAGCAATGGCCTCTCTTCTCCACTGTTCAGGCTCCCAAGAAGCAGGGGTACAACCTGGCTGAGTCACCCCTGAGCTTCCTAGTGTCCTGGGGCTCAACTCAGACAGAGCCAAAATTCTAGAGAAGATTCAGTGTTACCCTTGACCTCACATGGGAGGAGAATGAGACACAGCCACAGGGCAAGGCCAGCCAGCTCCCTGGAGGCAGCAGAGAGCCCAGGTCTCCCAAGTCCCGCTTCAGCATTCTTTTTCTGCCTGCAGTTTCTTACAGTTTATAGAACTCTGCCACAAATAGCAATGTCTGAGTGGCTCATGAAGCTGTAGGACTGGGCTCAGTGTTCATTCCGTGGGCCCAAGAGCCAGAAGCTCAGCCTCCTGTCTCCAAGCCCAGGTGCAGTCAGAGGCAAGCTCAGAGTTTCAAAGGGGACATGCAGCCTCTGGGGGAGAAGGCTGGGGGAGCCAGCCAATTCCCTGCTCCAACCAGTGCCCCTTCTTTGCCCTGGCTTACATGCCGAGTGGCACCGTGAGACTGATTCTGGTGGCTAGGAAGATACTTGCAAAGCATCATGGGTTTCTCACTGACTTCACAGACCCTTGGGTGTGACGTCCCTGAGTGTCCACATGCCATGTCCCACAGGGCCTCTCCTGATTGGACCCTGGCGACTAGCTCATGGACACTAGACTAAAGGCTATTGCCTCCTCCCTTCTCCTTTCTCTGACAGCTGGTAGAAGGACTCACCCGGGCCCCAGGTAGGTGAGTGGGTGGCACTGGTTGTGACCTGCACAGAAATGAGAGAAGGTCACTTTGGACTCCTCACCGTCATAACGTGCGTCCTTCCCCAGCACTCAGCCCAGCTTCAGCCTTCCTGCCCACTCTCTCATCCACTTTTCGCTCATTCCAAGGACAGATGGGTCCTCCGTAGGGACCAGGCATCCTGCCAGGCACGTCATGTCCACGGCCTTCCTGAACAGCTCGGACCTGACGGTGGGCAGCTGCAGTGATTAAGGGAGCCGGTGTGTTCTGCGCCGGCTGAGTCTGCACATGGTGGACACGGGCAGTAGCGTCGAGGCTGCGAGCCCCATGCTGCAGGCGGAGTGACCGATGTCGCAGAGCGTAGCTAGAGCAGCCAGGGCTCTGGAGTCAGCGCAGGGACACCAGGACACAGCCTGCACCTGGGCCCTCATCACCACCACAGGCAGAGGCAAGAAAGTAACAGTGAAGAAGAAAAAGAAGAGAACTAAATGATGGAACTTGACAAAAAAGGGGATACAGATGAATGTCCATTTTGTATCTGTGTATCCAAAGTGGTTAGGAAAGATACATAGTTACATTCTGTTAATGAATAGAGGGATTTGTTCTAATGGTGTTTGTAGATAGGATATCAAGTCCGCATCCTGTACAGCAATTAACCAGTAGGAAGAATGTATGCAGTGTGTGAATTATTGAAACTGTCCTAGCGATTTGATTTGAAACTGTCTCCTTGCTATTTGTTTCTCAATAAAATTATGGAAAAAAATAAAAAAGAAAAAAAAGAAAAGAAAGAGAACTGAGGACTAGAGGTGCTTGGGAGTGACTGGGGCTGCGAGGACACAGAATGAACGCTTCACTCAGGGACAGCACGCAGTGCTGGGCGTGGAGAGATGCAGTATTTGGGGACAGCTGGGTTTGTAGGCCAGAGGGGCCAGGGATAGGCAGGTGGGGGTGGTGGGGATGAGTGGGACGCACAGCCCGGAGTGCTTCCTTGGTAGAAGCCCGTGTTGGGTGCATGGAGGAACCCTGGGCCCAGCAGACAGCCGGCGCATGGAGGAACCCTGGGCCCAGCAGACAACCAGACGTACGTGGTCTGAGGCTGCGCGCAGCCGCACCTCTGCTTCTCCATGTATCACTCACAGAGGAGCCCCGGAGGGCTGAGCTCAACCAGCTTGGAAAGTGCTGGGTCCAGAGTGAGCCAGAACTGACCAGGCTTCCAGCACACATGCAAAGCCAGACTGACAGCCAGCACAAACAGGACGGCTCCTCTCTAGGGGCCTGCACAGCCCTAGATAACAGGCTGCTTGCACAGTGGCTGCTGGTGCTGTCGCTTCCTTCAGGGTCACTGGCACCTCTCCACATAACCTGACAGGTGCTCCATCCTTCTCCCTCCTCTCCCTCACGGGACATTGGCCTGGGGCCCAGTGACTGCGGGGCCCACTCTCCTGTGCTCCTGCCCTCTTCCCTGTGGAAAGGCCCACTCACCTGGCCAGTCTGAGAGTCACCTGGGAAGGGAAGGGTGAGCGTGAGCTCGCACAGAAGACGCTGAGGGCCCTGCCACCCCCAGGCCTGCTCCTCATGGTCTGCACCCTGACTGTGTCCCCAGCAGGCCAGACAGTGAACGGAGTCTGCTCTCTTTATGCTTAGACTGCCCCACTCCAGCCTCTCCCTCGGGAGAGGAAGGCTGCTCCTACTTCTTATAGGCCCCCACTGACACGAGTCCCACTGCTCTGCCCCACTAGCTCTGTGACCTGCCTCCCTGCACTGCCACCTAAAGTCAGGACAGGCACCTACAGACGCCCCAGGACCCACCTGCCAGCTCTAAGGCCTTGCAGCAAGCACTGCCCCAGAGGGCCTGGCCAGCTGGCCAGCAAGGACAGGGCTGCTGCTGCCTCCCACAATCCCACAAGCAGCTGCCCTGGACATAAGCAGGCCTCACACCACGTGGGAGAGCAAGTGGGAGGACCTCCAGCTGCCCAGCCCACTGCCCCAGAGACGGGACCCTAGGGCCAAATACCCCGTGCTGCCATTTGCTCCCCAGCCTAAGTACCCTCGTCAGGGCTGGCCTCAGCTTCCAGCCAGGTGTTGGTGGCCACCCGCAGGGGCTGCCTCTCTCCTGGCCCAGGCAGGGCCCCACCGCTCTGCTGTGCCTGCTCCCTTGAGGGCCTGGCCAGTTCTTCCTCCTCAGCTTTCCTCATGGACAGGCGAATATCTGAGCTCGAGTACGTGTAGCCGTGGCCAGCAGGGCAGATCTCCATGAAGGCCTCTGCAAAGCCAACAGCCAGAGGATAAGCTGAGGGGCACCATTCCTGCAGGAAACCAGGTTCCCCTTCCCAGCCCCTGGGGCATCAATGAGGGGATGAGCGGGGAGGGAGGGCCTGTCTTTGGCTTGAGGGGTCTCCCAGGCTGGGAAAGGGGCCACTGGCTTTGAGGTAGACCTGGATGGCCAGAGCTGGGATGGGGTCGGGGTTACCTGTGCCAGGCAAGGGGCATTTCTCACACTTGCTGCCCCAGGCTTTGCCCACACGGCTGCAGCAGCATATCTGCTTGGTAATCTTCTGGGCCAAAGGCAGGGTACACGTGCCAGGCCCCAGGGACCGGTAGCACAGTCCCTGCTGCATGGAGACAGCCTTGTCCGCTGCAATAGACACGTCACTGGGGATGGGCCATGGCCACAGCAGGAGGGGACAGCGCACACAGGGGTCATGGGTGGAGGTGTGGGTGGCTGCGTGCGCTTAGACTTGCCCGGCCTATGTCTCAACCTGGAAGTTTGGGGCCTTAAAAACATTCATAAGAATGGAGTGATTGGAAGAATAAAGCAAGTGATGAGGAGTAACGGTTGCCCTGGAACGCAGCAGTGCTGGCAAGACCGAGCACGCAGGACTAGGGCAGCTGGGGGCCATCTGTGAAGAAGCTGTGAACCCACCACGGGAGCCAGCGCATCACCCTGCGGATGCCGTGGCTGCCTGGCCGCCTCCAGGGAGCCCTCACCTGCCCCCAGCTTCCCGTGTGGAGCAATTCGGTTGCTTTTGCTTGAGGCATGGTGGGTTGCATTTCCGCAACTTGCAACCCACAGGCCCCTGCCTCATGAACCTGGTGCTGTGCAGGTGAGAGCGAGGCAGGTGACTGCCCCGTCCAAGGTCCCGTGCTGTGCGCAGGTGATGCGTCAGTGAGTCCCTGAGCCCCGGACCACCAGGTGTGATCTCTGCCTCTGGCAGCCACTTCCTTCAGGACCCCACTGCATCCAGGGTGGGACCACCCCACTCCCAGGTGGGAGTGTTGGGAGGCTGGACCGGCCCCGCAGCCACCCTGCCGGTCCTGCTCGGAGAGAGGAGACAACCAGAAACATGCCCGTCCTCTCCCTACAAGGAGACACACCGTCAGGGGCCAAAGGGACTAAGCCTGGGGAGGCCCCACAAGCAGAGAAGACACTTGCATTGGAGCCCCTGCCAGGAAACAATAAGGAAATTAACACGCCTGCCTGATAGAGGAATCCCGAGTGGTAGGAGGGGAAGGAAGGGTCACAAGCCCTATGAGCCACTGCGCCAGGCTCCTTGGTCAAGGCCTGGTGTGTCGCCCTCCCTCGGGGCCCCTCCTTGCTGGACCCTGAGGTGCCCACTGTTTCCTCCCCCTGGGGATACAGGGTGCAGGTTCAGGCTGCTTCCGCTGAGTGTGTCCTCTGGGTGGCACCAGAGTCTGCCTCCTCCCCACGGCCTCAGCAGACTCCGTGCCAGGCGGTCTGCAGGCTGAGCCTTGGCCTACCCCAGGCACTCTTTTGAGGTGGAGGTGGCCATGCCCCTGAGCCAGTCAGGACTGGTTTTGTTCAACTCTGGTCAGATCCTGCCCAAGGAAAGTCCCATCTGGGCCATGGCATCAGCTCTGCCATCTGGGGCTGCCAGCCTGGGCCTCTGCCAGCTGGAAACCACAAAGGCCACCAGAAACAGCCACCACGCGCCCGCACCTCATACACTCCTCCAGTGCTAACACTTGAGGCTCATGATGCATGTGTGTTTGTGGGCTTGGAAGATACACTCAGGAGGAACCTGGACTACAGAAAGCTGTGGAATGAGAAAGCAGTGCCAGTGGTCATGAATGTCCCCTCAAGAAAGGGCATTTAACAGCCACGTGACCAGGCCACTACACTCAGGCACTGGAAGGGCAGCAAGTCCCCAATGATACAGCAAGTCCCCAAGGTCAACAGGGCAGCAGATGGGACAGAAACGGTCAGAGGAGACAGAAGACAAAATAGAACACAACCCCACTGCCAAGCCGCCAAAGGAAAGCCAGCGGCAACTGCCTGTTCCGGCAGGAGGTACAGAACCAGTGCCAGGCTGAGGAGGGTGCGCTGGTCCTGGGTGGAGTAGTGTAATGTTCCGGCCTGGGCACTCACATACACAGCGGCTCCGCGACGGGTCCAGCATCAGGCCCGGTCTGCACGTGCACAGGTAGCTGCCTCGGGTGTTCACGCAGGCCAGGTCCTTGCACAGGCCCACGATCAGGCACTCGTTGATATCTACAGGGGCAAGAAGGCCAGCAAGCACCCGCCCACCGAGGCCCGACGGCGGCAGGGGCTGGCAGGGGCCTCTAGAAAGTTCTCTAAAGATGACGACAAGAAAGCAAGAGAGCTGCTGCTGACTATGTATGCTCCCTTTCTTGGTGCCTCAGTTTCCTCATTTGTAAAATGGGAAGAAAGACAGTAAATGAGAAAAACTGCAAACCATCTGATCCCACGGCTGGCATGTATAATGACCCTGAGAGCTAAGGTGCTTGGAGTTCCTTCATGTGGTACATATTTAACATGGGTGTTTAACACATGATACCCATTTAATTCTCCCAAACAATTTTAGCAAGTAGGCGCACATACCCTTCTCTTATAGAAGAACCTGAGGCAAGTAACTTGCCAGTCTCTGAGCTCTGGTGACTGACACATAGCACACGAACAGAAGAAATGGGCAAAGGCGCCTGTCTGGGTTGGAGGCTGGTGCGTGGACAGCCAAGTCCCTTCCATCTCCCTGTACCACTGTTACCTGGTGCTCGGTCCCAGAAGCCCGACCCTGGCTGGCCCGGGCCCGGCTGCCCTTTTGCCTGGCCCACGTGCCCTTCTTGTCCACAGGCCAGAATCCTTTCCATGGCCTAATGCTCCCCAGGTGGAGAGGCAGCCATGTAGGCTTCCTCGAGCTCCTCCCGAGAAGAAACTTCTGGTGGAGGGACGAGGAGGACCGAGCCAGCTTTCCCCAAAGCAAGTCAAGCCACCCATCTGGACACGTCAAAGCTCTTGGAAAGGAAGCTGTCTCAGCTCCATGCTGGCCCTGCCGGCCCCAGCAGCCCCTCACCAGAGGTAGCCTCGGCCCACAAGGGCTCCTGCGTCTGCTCGCTTGGTAGCAGCAGTTGCCCTTCAGCAAGGAGGTTCCACCACACCTCTTAACCGAGTCACCATGGTGACAAACCCATTACTTAGCTCCTTTTCCTCCCTGTTCCCTGAGATATCCTGGGCCTGCCCCTATGGCCTCTCTAACTCAGGCCACCCCGATTTCAGCCCATCTATAGCGCCATCATCCAGGCAAGGCCAGGACGGGGGCTGGGGTTCATGGCACCCCACCCTTGCCACCTGTGCCCCCACCACCACTTGCCCCTTTCTAGCTGTGGGTTGAGGCGGGCGGGAGGAAGGCAGGCAGCGACTCTACTGGGAACAGCCCTCGGAGGTCCAGACCAGTGTGGGCTGACTTGATCTCTTCCCTTGGTGGAAATTCCTCCCATTTCTGGGAGGACAGACATGCTGGGAGGGAGGTGAGCAGATGTGTGAGGGTGGGGTGACACCTTTGGACAGCCTAAGAGGCACTTAGCCATGCTCTGAGTAGGGGCCGGCGAAGGCGGGGGTGGGGGATACAGGGGTGGGGGCGGGTGAAGACAGGGATGGCGTGGGGACTTGGCTCTTGGCTCTTGACTCTTTCACTGTCAGGTCCCCGACTCCCTCAGCCCCTGGAGCCAGCAGCTCGGACAGCACCCCATGCTGGGGTTTGGAGGTTCCCCGCAATGGCCTCCAGGCAGTGACAGATGTTCCTCTCTCCCCTAGGGTCGTGGTTACCCCTGCATCACCAGGCCCCTCCATGCCCCCTTCCCAAGCCCAGCTCTGCCAGATGGTCCTTACCTTGGCAGTGAGTGACATTCAGTCTCTTGTATCCCAGGGGACAGTCCAGGTGGCCATCTTTAATCACCTGGGAGGCTGAGGCGGGAAGACACAGACAGGTCTCCTTAGAGAAGCTGGGGATCCTGTGGTGCCCACACCGGGAGGTGGGGTGCAGAGTAGGGATCCAGCCCCCTCAGCAGCCCTGGGCTCCTGCCCCCAAGCCATCACCCTGGCAGCTCAGCAGGCTCCTCTCACCTCCACCAGCCTTTATTACAAGTGACATTGAGTACAAGAAGCTAGAAAATGAAAGGCGAACACAGCCTGATGGCATTTGCATGCAGACTCTGACAAAGGCGAATTCACAGAAGAGACAATGTGACGGCCACCAGGGGTGGGGGCAAGTTCAGCCAGGAAGGAGGACTGAGTTCAAGGGATTTACGATAACACAGGACTATGAGGAATAATAGTGTGTCACATGTTTGAAAATCACTAAGAGGGAGGCTGACTCTCTCTCTCTCTCTCTCTCTCTCTCTCTCTCTGTCTCTCTCTCTCTCCCCCTCTCCCTCTCCCCCTCCCCCTCCCTCTCTTTCTCTCCTGTCTTTTTTTCTTTTTCTACTACTGGGGATTGGTTAAACCCAGGCAGTTATACCCCATCCTATTTATTTATTTACTTACTTGCTTAGAGACAAGATCTCACTAAGTTGCCCAGGCTGGCAACATGTGGGTTGTTTTTTGTTTTTTGTTTTTTTTTAATTTTCTCCCTTGGAAGGGAGCTGGGCTGAAGTGAAAGGTCTAGAGGGGCAACGCGTGGGAAAGGCAGGCTTCTAGAGAAATACCTGAAAGCCTGTCTGGTAAGTGCCGTCTTTGCCGATCGCCTCTATCTCAGATTGGGGCTGCCACTGCCTCTCCTCACACCACCACAAGCGCTCAGAGCTGGTTCTCAGCTCCTGGAAGACCACGCGCAGCGTCCACGTGTGGTCTGGTGTGAGAATTCAGCAGCCCGGAGCTGTGTGAATCATGGTGACCGGGAGGGGCAGGGGCAGGGGCCGGTTCCCTGTCCCGTGCAGTGCCCGTCAGAACGCCTGACGTCCAGGGCAGGCTAGGTGAGGGCGGGCCTTGCCCTCTGCACCATCGTTTCACCCCAGTGCCCAGCCCAGCATCAGGAGCAGCGCAGGCACTCTGTCCAAATGGAAACTAATAACAAAAGTTGAAACTGTTACCAAGAAGAAACTTTAAAAAAAAAATTCCAGCATCGCTTGCTCTAAATTGGCTTGAATATCATTAATTTAGCAGTCACGGCTGGTCACTCCACCGTTAGTCTCCCCACAGCCTTGCTGGAGACAGCGGCTCTCAGTGGGAGATGAGAGGACAGCCGGCCAGCCTCCTCCCTTGGGCCAGCCAACGTGGGAGGGGCACCTCAGGCGGACAGGACGGCTTGGCGGGGCCTGCCTTCTGCTGCCTCAGCCTTTGTGTCAGCCTGTCCTCAGCCCTGCACGTAGCCATGTTGTGCACTTGGAAGCCTTTGGTCCAGGGCTGAGAGGCAGGGCTAACTTGCCCAGGCTCACCTCCCCTCTCAGGGCCCCGCCAAGCTGCCATGACCAGAAACACCGATGTGAGAGGGGCAGAAAAGGGCCCCTCCTGAATCCTGGCAAATCTCCTCCCCTTTATCAGCCTGGGTTCCATGTGTTCTGCTCCCCATTCCTATCTTCTCTTTGTAACCCCTCAACCTCATGGAGTGCAGAAGCCGATTTGTGAGCGGGGCTCCCACGACTCCTCTCTGGCCACTGAAGGGAGGTCTTTCTTTCTCCTTGGCTGCTGGACACTAGTTCTTCCAGGGACGAGTTCTGGACCTCGGCTTGGGACCAGGCCTTCCCTACAGGTTTTACAAGTATCTTAACTTACTTCAGCCACATCACGGGCCTCGGAGGTACTTACTAGACCCTTTTCTCACTTTGTAATTTCTACTAGTCCACATGTGCCGTACATAAGGATCACATTCGTTGTAGGGGATTGGTGCATGCACGGAACTCATCTAATTCTTTTTTCCCACTTCCTCCTCCACCTCTCTTTTTTGGCCTTCATCAGATTGTTTTATTTATTTTAAGTTCTTACAAAGTTAATTATCAGGCATACAGATTAATAAGCCTAATAAGCTAAAAACATATAAAGCACACAAGATTATGCTGATTGAAGGTACACTACATACACTGTCCATTGGGGAATACAGTAACCTTCTCTCTCCTTATTATCAGCCTTTGATTTTGCACTTTATTTATTGAGTTTCCTGTCACAAGAAGCCACACCACATTTCAGCTGTGATTGCCTTCACTTGGCAGAATGGTCTCGGGGCATCCGCTTCCCTACCAACGGCTCAAGGGACTATTTCCCTTGTGGCAAAGCAGTATGCTTGCGGGCTGGTGAGATGGCTCAGTGGTTTAAAGCACCTACTTAGAACAAGTTTAGCAAAGCACAGGGCCCGCGGTTCAATCCCCCAGCACCACATGCCTGCCAGCCCCGCCCCCTGGTGGGCTGAGCTGGCCACACACACACACAAATAAATAAAAATTAAAAAAACAAAAACAAAGCCATACTCGGTGTCACCGCCCTATCTCTTTACTGTTCGCCCTGCTGCCGGACACAGAGGCTGCTTCTAGGACCGAGCTATTAGGAGGCGTGCTGCGCATGCACCACTGTGGTGCAAGGTCTCCAGACCCTTTGGGGAAGACACTGAGAAGAGGAATGGCGGGTCGGTTGGGCTCTCTAGTCTCTTCCATAGTGGTTTTTCTGGAGCTGAGATCCCAGCATTGTGTGCATGTGCATCTCCCGAGTGGCCCGCGGTATTAAACATTTTTCATGTGTTTATTGGCCACTTGTACTGCTTCATCTGAGGAGCGACTGTTGAAATGCTCGCTTTTGATTGGGTGTTTAAACGTGGGCGTCACAGGAGGCTGAAAACAGGAGGACTAGTTACTCATGCCTGCCCGAGTGCTTTGCGAGCATTTTGCCGTGTCCGACGTCTGACAAGACGTCAGGCTGGTTCCAAGTGGCCCTTGGCAAGCGCTTTGGCTCTGTCCTGTCTCTGGCTCTTGGCCTGTTGCAGCCTGAGTTTCTTCATCTGTAGAAGTACAGACAGCAACTCAGTTTGTAGGACTGGCCTGAGAGTTTGCCGGCACCCGAGCTGCAGGCTGAACCTAGCTGGGGGTCTGGCACAGTCCCGGCAGGTATCTCCTGAGGCTGGATCTTCCTTTTCTCATTCTAAGGCTTAGATCTTCCCTCCCCTCCTCTCCCCTCCCTTCTCCCTCCCTCCCTCCTTTACTCCAAGTCTGAGGACAGACTGCCAGCCCACTGCCTGGATGGATTGGGGCAAATTACCCTACCATTCTGAGCCTAGGTTTTCTTATTAGTGAACTGGGAATGCCAGATGCTTGCTCACGGCTGACTGTAAACATAAAATAAACGTGTAAAACTCAGAGCATCACATTCGTCACTTTTCAGCAATTTGTCTTATTCACGTTTCTCCGTGGCTGTGGGGATGGGTGTTCCACCCCAGACAGCCTCTGACTGCTTCCCCGGGGCACTGGAGCCCACGTCAGCATGGGGAGGTGGGCAGGGCCCTGGGAGACCCCCAGCTCACTCAAGAGCCACCCAGCCACACCCAGGCACCAGCCGCCCTGCAGCCCTGCAGGCAGAGGCACCAGTGTCGTGAGTGCCACCCCTGGGGGCACGGAGGGGCCGAGCCCAGGACATAGTGGGCAGGCTTCTGGCGCCACGCGAGAAACTCTCAGAGCACAGCCCAGCCGCAGGGACATCCAAAAATCCCGTCTATCCAGGGTGGGGGACTGGCTGTGTCCCCGTGAATCCCAGAGGGCAGGAGCCCCACCCAGGGCAACTGTCCCCAAAGCTGGGGTCCTCGGGTTTAACAAACACCCAGCCAGTACACACGCAGCCTCTCCAGAGAGGCCGAGAGAAAGGCCAGGAGTCAGACAGACCTGGGCTGCAGGCTCGACTTCCACATTGTGGACACAGGAGCACCCAGTCCCGAGACATGTTAAGGAGAAACCCTGAGTGCGGGGGGCACTTGGAAGTGCTCGGAATAAACAGTGGTTACGGTGGCAACGTGACAACAATGACACTGCTGCTGTGCTTTGCCTTAGGCTTTGTTCCACATCACCCACACACTCACCCTCCCCAGGGGCTGACGGCCACACCTAGAACAATCCTCGAGGCTCAGGACCAGAGCAAAGCGAAGCTTCCTCTCTGTTGAGAGCGCCAAGTAAATCCGCCAAGTAAATCTCCAAACAAACATGTAAGCCCTCAGCCCCTCGATAGCCTTCGTACACTGTCTTAGCAGGCATACCGCTTCGGATGGTGGCATCGTGCCTCTAGGCTCAACATAGTAGTGCTTCTCGGCTCATGGCTGGGACTCATGGCTGGGACTGCCTGCTTCCTCCCCACCCTTTCCCCTCCGTCCTCCGCCTTCTTCTCCCCCTCCCCCTTTCCCTCCCTCACCCTTCTCTTCTTCCTGTACTGCGAATTGAACCAAGAGCCTTTGGCCTTAAATTTTTTTTTTTTTTTAAACAGGATCTTGCATAGTCACTAAGCTGCCCAGGCTGAGCTTGAACTTATAATTCTCCTGCCTCAGCCTCCCAGAGCGCTCCATTACAGCCTCGTGCTACCATGACCGACCCCTCCAGTTTTGATTTCAATTTCTGTTAGTACGTTTGCAGCACCTCTCCAGTTTTCAGTAATTTGTCCCTTGTACTCACTTTCCAGGTGAGCACCACTTACCAGAAACTTCTACACTTTGGCTGTTTTTCTTGAGATGCACCTGGAACAACCCCACCCTCTCCTGCCTGGGGCAATTTCTCTGACCAGGTCTCTACCTTTCAGGGCTGCTGGGCTGTGTGCTGCTGACCTGCCTGTTGGTTCGACCCAGGTTTCTAGAGGGCTGTTGTTCTTCATGCATGAGCAACCCCATGACTGCAGCCCTCACGGGCACCCTCTGAGCCTTTAAATTCCAGTCTGGCACCCCCAGAACAAAGAGGGTGGGCTGGGCCTGCAGCGATCAGGCTTCCCTCCTGGCTCCGTGTGTCCTCGCCGTGTCCCTCACCCATCACTGGCTCTGTTTTCTGCTTGCCTGAGAGACCATCGAGGTGTGGTGCTGGCACGTGCAGTGGCTCAGCACCTAACAGCCGTCCCTGTTTTTAGGGCAAAAAGAGGCAGAATTCCTTGAAGGGGCAGAAGAGAGACCCGCTCTTCCTGGAGATGGGGGTGGGGTGGGGCGCTGAGTTCCCCGAGGAGCTCATTCTGGGCCAGGCAGAGGAAAAGATGGCCTCGTGGCAAACAGCTGGGGCCCACCACTGTGGGCCTCCCCCTGTGTGCCAGCCCTGCTGTTCAGCCAAGGGCCCCTCGGGTTGACACAGACAGTGCCAAGCCTGGTGGGGCAGGGGCCAACTTTCCAGGGAACACAGATGTCTGTCTTATATGGAAACTTAAAAATGTGGCCTCAATCAAAATGGTTTTTGAGAGCCATTTTTCCAAGACTCTGGCAGGGGCACTGCAGAGGCATGGGCTGGGACCTGTGATAACTCTCAAAGGATCAGGAGGGATCAGGCTCAGCTAAAGTCCTGGGAGGTCAGAGGGGGACACATTAGCTCGCAGTCAGAGGCAAGGGAGAGGAGAGAAACCACAGGCCACCTAGACGGGCTCCTAGAGCTGCTGCCTGAGGCAGGGAAGTGTCCTCGAACCAAAGCGGCTGCCTGTGCCACGCAACTGAGACTTCGTGGTAGCCCTCGTCAGCGTCAGAGCAGCAGCATTCTGCACTGACCTTCTTGAGAGGCTGGCGTGGCCCCTCAGAAGGCCAAAGGCCGCTGGAAGGTAGCCACAGCCGTGGAGTTCCTGGGCTGTGCACTCTGGTGTTTCCACCATGGTGCTGCAAAGCCACCCACTGAGGGTGGCGGAGCCTTCCCTGAGAGGCACAGTCCTACCTCATCAGAGGAGACACAGGCACAGCCCCTGGGGCCAAGAGCATTCTAGGATCTGGACAACTGCCTGTGCGTCAGGCCTCCCCAAGCCCACCCCAGCAGCAGCCGGTCCCTGCCCCTGCCCCTTGGTCCTGCACAGCAGCCTGCCTGTCACACTTAGCACCCCCAGCCCTAGGCTTGGCGTGGAGCTAGGTGTCTGGCACTCAGTCAACACAAACAAGTTTCCTCAGCGTCTTGCCCCTTCCCTAGACAGTGCCCAGCTGCACTTTCACGTATTTTAAATGTTTATGCTGCCCGGTCTTTGTTATTTCTTGCTCGGCATGCTGGCGTGCTCTGCGTTCCAGGCTCTGTACCCTGGTGCCCAGCTTGCTGAGCTGTGTGGAATACAGTGGGTGAGGAAGGGAGGAGGGTGGGTGGCCCCAGCTGGGGGCAGCAGGGTGGGAGGGCAGGCAAGCTGCACCCACACACACAGGGCATCTGACCCACAGCAACACGCCCACCACCTGGACAGCTCACCAGCTCTGTGGGGAGCAGGGTCCTTGGTCTCCAGGGGCTGCTCTCATGAAGCTGGCTTGGCAGGGGCAGAGCAGGGCTGCCTGGCAGTGGGAAGCTCCTGCAGTGCAGGCCTTAGCCTCTCCCAAGTGAGCTCTCCCATAGTCAGGATTGATTCCAAGGTCTGGGGACATGGCCACTGTGCCCAGCAGTCCTGGCTGAAGGGCAGTGGCCTCGGGTCTTTGAATTAAAGAGGAAAAGCCCGCCCTGCGGGGCCCTACGCGCTGTCTCCTACCCAGCGGGCTGCATCTCAGTGGCCTGGGATCCTGCCAAGTGGAAGCCAGCACTGAAGCAGGATTTGGGAGGCCCCTTCCAGAGCCCTTTTCCTCAGCCACTTACCAGTCTACTCCTTTGCCACCCCTGGCCACCGGCAGCTGGGCCCACTCTCCCCCGCTACGTAGATTCTCAGACTGCAGATGCAACTCCACAGAGCCCCCAGGCCCAAGACAGCAAGCACAGGGGAGGTCCTTGGGATGCTCTAGAGTTGCCACTGGGGTGAAATCCGTGCTTGCTCCGGAGGCGCCTGGGCAGGTCAGCACCTTGGCCAGCAGCAGCCCTAGGTGCACGCTAGGCCCTGTTTGCCTGAGGCAGGCAGCTTTTGGGGACCAGAAATACCAAAGGAAGGGGCTGGGATTCCTGACCCCATGTGCGCCTTTGGCTATGCCCATTTCTTCCGAAGAGCCAGGGCTGGGCAGGAGCAGGAACAGACATTTCTGCTTTAGGGACTGCTGCTCACTTTCTTGGTCTCACCTGCATCTGCAACTTCCTTGGGTTGTTAAACTTTCCCTTCTTTGCTGTATCCCCTAAGCATTCTTCAGATCTCACCCCAGAAGCTACCTCTTCAAGGAAGGTTTAATCCACCAGTGGTGCACACCTGTAATCCCAGCATTCAGGAAACTGAGGCACGATTGCTATGAGTAAAGGCCTGCCTGGGCTACAAAGTGATTTCAAGGCCAGCCTGAACTGTGTAGTGAAACCCTGTCTCAGAAAGACTGAAAAACCCCAGACCAACCCACAACTAGCACTCCTTTCCTTATCACATACAGATGTATTGGAAAAAAAAAAAAAAAAAAAAAGCAGCCCACTGACGGAAACTCCTAGAATCCTAGACTCAGTCCTGTAAAGATGGCCCCAGAAGATGGAAGCCCGTGGTCCTCATTTGCAAAAAGCGTCCCAGGACCCGTAAGCGGCCTGCTTCGGCAATCTCTGTCCTCAGAGCGGCAGCACTCTCATCCTGGTGCCCATAATGCCCTGTGGCACCGCCAGGGCGTAAGCTCGTAGGAACGAGGCACAGCCCCAGCTCACTCACCACACACATTCACGGCTGCTGTAAGTGGTCTTGGTCATCAGAAACACGGGGTGACTGAACAGAACAGGGGATGCAGAAAGAAGCCGCAAGAACGGACTGACAGGGAGGATGGGGCGAAGCAAGGAAAGAAGAAAGTGGGAGAAACATCTCTGGCCTTCAGGGGAAATGCAGAGTAGTTCTATGCATCAGTAAGTTGGACTTTTCCCTTTCTTGAGGGTCCAAACTGTCTCCCCAAAAGGCTCATGTGGGGCTTTGGGAAGTGATCAGACCCTGGGGTGCTGCCTGATCAAGGGCTCCATCCACTGGTGAACTCAAGCTGCGCGTGCGCCTAGGAGGTGGGCCCGCTGGAGGAAGTGGGCCCCGGGGCTGGGCCTCTGGGGGACGCGTCTCTCCTCAGAACCTTTCCCACCCGCTCCTCCTCTGGCTGCCCTGAGGGGAGCCGCAGCCCTCTGCTGCGCCCTTCCACCAGATGCATCTGCCTGGGAGCCAGCAACCATGGGCTGAACCTGGAGCCCAAACCAACCCCTGCCTTCCCATTGTGTAAGAAGGGGGTTTCGGCCGGGCAATGGAAAGATGCTAATACACAGCCTCATAAGAGCTATGCTGGCGACGGGACAGTCATCCCTCAGTATCCAGAAGGAACTGTTCCAGAAGCTGAACAGCCACCAACATCCACAGATACTCACATCTAATCCTAAGCTCACGTAAGCTGGCACAGCGCTCACACAGCAGCTATGCAAACCCTGCTGTGTAGTCTGAGTCACCCCACAGCTCTTAACACATCTAACGTAATGTAAGCTCTATGTAAATAGGTGTGAGATGGTATTCTTTAGGGAATTATGACAAGAAAGTGTTCAGCAAACATCAGTACGAGGCAGCCAACACAGGCTCGACGTGGGCGGTGAAGGGCACGTGCCCCAGTGAAGCTGGAGCCAGGCTCAGGGTCCAGAGCAGCAGAAGAGCATGAAGTGTAGGCTCTACATCCTTCACGCGTGCGGGCTGACCATGGTGTTCGGTGCATGGCAAATTTAAGTTTTGCTTTTCAGAACTTTCTGGAATATTCCCCCTGAATATTATGTTTAATCTTCTATTTCTTTATTTATCTGGTACAGGGTCTTGCTACACAGGTAGGACTTGTAACAGTCCTCCTGTCTCAGCCTCTCCAGCCCTGGGATTACAGGCATGTGCCACCACCCCTGGTTTTGGTGGCTGGCACAGTATGTCTGGGGTTCCAGAGCTGGCAGGAACATGGTGATGGGGATCAAACCCAGGTCCTTGTGCTTGCCAGGCAGGTGCTTAGACCACCAAGCTATTTCATTGCCCCCCCTCTCTGAATATTTTTGACCCAGAGTTGATGGGCACTGCAGACACAGAACACCTGCAGACATGAGGGCCAGTTATGATTGGCCACCATTTCTACCCTAGCGCAAAGACAGGCCAAGCAGGTAGAAAAGCCAAAGTGGTGCATGTTCCCCACTTCCTGAATGTCAGACCAGGCCTTTGAGATCAGTTGACTCCTGAGTTCTCGATGCTTGACATACAGGAGCGACTGAGGAGTATTTGCTGCACAAATGGATGAATGGATGGATGGAGGTTGGGTTTTCTCTACCATTCAAAAGAAGGCAGGGGGCTGGGGTTCTCACCCTCCAAGGCTGAGGACACTCTAAGACAACCAGTTCACCCTGGTTTAGAGCCTAGAAGGCAGGAACAGAGGTAGGGAGGTGAAAAGGCCTTAGGTCCGTCAGGGAGAGAAGGAGGAAAATACTGAATCACCAGTCAAGACCTCTGGTGCCTGGGCATGGTTGTATGTGGGAGAGAAGGGTGCAGGGCCCACACCTGCCAAGAACCCTAAAATCCACTGAAGAAGGAGGGATCCCTCATAGGCCAGCAGTCGGAGCAGTAGGGCAGGCAGCTGCACAGAGGGCTGAGCTGGCTGAGCCATGTGGCCTGGTCTGCTAGCCAGAGACCCTGGAAGGCCTGCATGCCCACCTGCCTGCTCCACCTCCCTGACCAGCAACGCCCTGAGATACGGGGAGTGGAGGGCATGCCCTGCAGCGCAGCCAGGCCCTGGGAGAGCTTCCCCACCACCCTGGACCTCGGCGCCAGCACTCACCTGGTCTCGGGGGACATGGGGCACATGAGGTCACTCCCCAGAAGGCTCCTATGCCACTGCAGCAGTCCTCTTGGGAAGTCAGCTCCAGCAGGGGGTTGGCGCACTGGAAAAGAAGCCACGGACACCTGTGAGCCCCTACTTCCCTCCCTCGCATGCACAGAGATGTCCCGAGAAAGCCCAGGACCCAGAACTCAGTCCTTCCCCTCTGCCAGGGGACACTGCCAGGGCAGCAGAAGGGCTCAGCCAACACACTGGAAGGAGGCAGTGGACAAGGCTATGGTCCCACGGGCCAGACCCAGTCTTGCGCTGAAGGGGGCAGGAGCCAGCCACAGTCTGCCCTGTATGGTCTGCACACCGCCAGCCTCCATGAGGCCCAAAGGATGGGCTTTTCTCCAGCAGCCGCCTGGGAAGTCAAATGTGAATACCCTTCCAAGAAGCAGGGTCCCAGGCTTGGGGACATTACAGATTGAAGGCCAGGGAGGATCTGGAACTCCTGTCCTAATCCCTTGGTTCCTCCTTTTCCCAGCTCCCCTGGCCTCAGTCTCCCCAAACTGAAGCCTTAAGGAGTGTTCTCTCAGGGGCCTGGCCCTAGCTCAGTTCTTTAAGTGGCTGCTTCCACCAAGCTGTCAGCCTCAGGTTGCTGGAGTTCGAGCCCCACAACACTCCAGCCCGCCAAACAAGCCCTGAGGGCATTTGGAGAAAAAAAAAAAGAAGTGTTCTCTCAGCCCTCTTCTTGGGTGGCTGACTGGATCTCCACCAAGAGTTGAGGATACCTCAGGGGAAGTGGGCATCTCTCGTCTCGTCTTGGCCCCACCAGGCCTTGGGGTGCAGCCTGCATTTGCCAATTCCACATCTCTGTGGCCCGCATGGAGCCTGGAGACCAAACTCCACCTGACGCTAATGGTCCTCCCACGGCTCAGCTGGTAGAGCCTAGAGCTCCCTGGGGCCAAACATCTAGGCTGCCTTTGCCTGGCAATGCTGGTGACAGCAGAGGGACTCCCTTAGTCCTCTTCTGTCTTCTTGGCACCACAGGTACCAAGCGGGGCCAGGGTAGGAGGAAGCTCAGCCTTTCCACACTCAGGCACTTCTGTGCCCCGGGGTTTCCCACGTGGAAATGGAGACTGCAACACACTCCAGAGGAACAAGCGGGAGATCGAGGAGAAGGGCAGGGCAGGGCAATAGCCGTTCTGGAGGCCTCCGGGGCAAGGAAGGCACTGCCCTCTCACCTGTCCATTCACAGTGCTCAGGTAACACCGGCCCAGCAGTCCCTGCAGCCTGGACACCGCTTGGGGTGGGGACGGAAGGGGCTGTCCGGATTGGGCCGGGATGCTGTTGCCATCCCAGTGGCTGAGCCGGGGGTCAGCCTGGAGCTGGGGCGGAGCTCTGGTCTCCACGCGGTTCTCCTCCAAGGCCCGGTCTTCGCCCCGCACCCGGGCCACCTGGTGGATCTGCACAGAGGCCTCTGGCGGGTGGTGAATGTGCACTCTCACCAAGGAAGGGTTCACGGAAGCTGGGCACAGGGGCTGGGGTCAGAAGCAGGAAATGGCCCCGCCTCGCCACCCCCCACCCCCGCCTGGCACCTGCACCCCTGGGCCAGGCAGGCTGAGCATGTACAAAACGTCTGCATGTCTTGGCCACGTGGACCCCAGACACTCCTGCCCCAGGGAAGCATAAGAGCAGGCTGCCTCAGGGAAAGATCCTCGGCTGCGGGCTTTAAACCCTGCTGGCCCCACCTCCACCATGCTCCCGCACAGCTCTGAGCTCCTGCACCAGCCTCTACCTCGGCCACCTCAAAGCCCTCACTCCTGCTGTCCCTCCCTGTCCTGGACTGTGCTTCCCTGCCGTGTGCGAGGGGAGGGTGTCCTCTCCCACAGCAGCACGGGGCACGTGGAGCCCCACACCTGGCCTCCTATAGCACTGTGCAGTTCTGTTTCTGTAGCCTTAATTTGTCCTTTCTAAAGGTGGAAGACAGAGAAAGTGAGGGGTTGTGTCTGGGTTGAAATCTGTGGCTCAGGGCCACAGGCATCTGAGGACAGCCTGCTGCCTTCTACCACTTCACCTTTCCCAGCACAGCATGACAAAGCACACTGAGCCTTTGAGGGGAAGCTCAGGGGACAGAATGGAGCCTTCAGTGGAGAAGGGAGGAGGTTTGCCCTGAAGGCAGGCCAGGAGAAGCTTCCCTGTGCCCACCCTGTTCAAGGCACTCACCGAGCTGGTTGGACAGTGGCAGTGTGAATGTAGACTGCTGCAAGGGGCCTCCATGCAGGGCCCTGGCACGGGAGCCCCTCCTGGGGGGCTCTGGGTCGGGCTGTGGAGCCGGCAGGTGGCAGAACTTCCCAGTGGAGTTGCTGGGACACCAGCACTCGTCCCGGCCAATGCAGCGGCCTCCGTTCAGGCAGGGGATCTGGCAGAAATCTACAACATCACCAAGGGGACAGGCGGTGGGCCAACAGCAGTACCCTGCATGTGGCCAGCCAGTGACAAGAAGTACCCAAGTGTGGGTGGCCTGGGGGGCCGCACGCCCTGAAGATCTGGAGTGAAGGAGGGCAGGTAATAATTGGCCCTCGTCCCCACATAACCTAGAACATGGGCATGAGCATCATTACCTCCCTCTCCACTTCTCAGTGTTCGTAACCCGCACTCGGAGAAGTGTGCGGCTTGCCTGAGTCACACACCAGACACCAGGCTGTGACAAGCTTGCGGGATTACTCGGCTTTCTGTGCGGTATGGGGCAGGAGCAGCGAAGCTTTCTTTCCACCCCAACTCGCTGCGCTCTCCAGGAAACACTTGTGAGGAAAGTGACTCACAGATGCGGAAGCCAGACTTGGGGTCGTGTCCATGGCCACCCTGGCTATACAGGGTGGTGGTGTCGCCGCGCTCACAGCTGTTGGCGCAGTGCCCGCGGGCGCAGGTCTGCTTGCAGATGGTGGGGGTGAAGATGATCTTGATCTTCTTGATTTTCTCGGTGAGGTTCAGCCCTGCGGACAGAGGGCTTGGGTCCGGGGGCAGGGCTGAGAGGCACAGCTGTGGCCTCCGGAGCCTGGCAAGAAAGCCCCGTGGGACTAGGGGCGCGGCCACTCCCAGGGCATCTGCTGGTCCAGGGTGGGGACAGGGTGACACCCAGACAGGTCCTCACTCTGGAGCCCAGCTGGGCCGGCACTCACGGCCCTCCTTCCCCAGCCTCCCGAGCGCTATGGCGCAGGTGTGCAGCACCACACCCATCTGTAGGCCGTGACACCTTGAAGCCACAGCCATTGCGCTCACACTTCATGCACATTAACTTCCACCCCTCTGGGTGGGTGTGACTTTAGGCTGAGTCCTCAGAAACTGCCACTTCGCAGGTTACAGTGGCTGAACATGAACAGTTTTCCTATGTCCAAGGACAGCTGGACTCTGAACCCAGCGCCATGGGATGGAACACAGCTCAGACGTCCCTAAAGGAGGGAATTCCCAAGGCAAATGGGAGAAGATAAAAACTGAGGCAGGTTTAGTTCAGACTTGCGGGGCCTGGTCACCAGCACAGGAGCGGCACCTCATTTGGTGCGTGCTGGTGAAGCCACCACAACCTCCTAGCAGATCCAAAGGAAGCACAGGGCCATGCTGAGCCAGGGAGGCTGGGGAGGCTGGGAGGCGAATGTCTGGCTAAGGTGGCATGGAGATGCAGTGGGGTGCTGCCCGTTTAGGCAGAGGGTTCAAGACGGGCTGGAGGCAGGAAATGGAGCAGACTGTGAAGCTGGCCTGTGTAGGGGGAGGTGGGCCAGAGCTGGTTCCCAGCTTCTGCAAGTCTGGGGCCCCGCACAGCCACTCTGAGGAGCACAGAGGACACCCACACAGACAGGGCACGGATGTGGGCAAGGACAACATGCGTGCTCTGGTGTGAATATGGATAGGTTGAGGGTTGCCCGGTCTTAGTGCTACGTAAGCAGCTGGCTGGTGGGCTCAGGAGGGGCGGGTTAACAGGAAGGACAGGTGCCCGGGCCTGTGCGTGCAAGTCATGCTTCAGGCTGGGTGGGAAGGAAGCAGAGGCAGGAGGGGATGAGAGGCCAGCAGAGGCACAGCGGCCAGGGGCCAGGCTCTCCGTGGGGGCCAAGTCCAGATCGCTAATTTGGCACCCATGGGGCTTGGCACAAAGGAAGGGCCCAGGCATTCTTAGCTGAACAAACGAGAGGTGAGGTGACAGCGCAGCTCCTCCTGTAGAGTGGAGGAGGAGGCTGCAGAGGTGGCACAGAATGGGCGGGATTTGGATGGCCTCCTGTGCTAGGTCCAAGGCAGTGTCTGCTTACCCCAGGGGGGCGAGAGGTAGTCGAGACGTGCTGCCTGCTGGGCACTGTCCCTCTCCTCAAGTCCCACAGGCAGAGCATTGGACGCCAACTGCCCACTGGTGCTGGTGACGACTGGGTACCGTCGGACGGTCCGAGACAGCCCCACATGCTGCTGGGAAGGATGGGTCTGGCTGAGCGCACTCAGGGTCCTGCAGAGACAACCATGGGGGCTGCGTCCCAGAAGCACGTCTCTGTGGCTTCCCCACCTGGCTGCCACCTGCCTGTCCTTGCATTGGAACAATGCTTCTGCATGGCTGACTCCTGGCCACACAGGTGCCCCAGGACAAAGGGACAGAGGTGAGGGAGGCCCGCCATCCTGGGAGCATTACTCCGCACTCCTCCCCCCCCCCCCTTGTGGAATAGCCAGGCCTTTGCTAGACCATCTGGGTAAACAGCTCGGCCTCTCTAGCCCTTGACTGCAGAATGAAGGCTGCAGCCTGTTCCAATATAGCTCTAATATTCTGAGTCTCCAGAGTCCTGGGCCAGTCCCTGCCCTCAAGCCAAGTTCTAGATCCTTCTCCAGCCTCCCAATTGGATTCTGCCACTTGTTCTGTTCTGTTTTGTTTTGTTCTGGAGAGAGGGCCTCATTATGCAAATCAGGCTGGCCTTCAACTCACTTTGTAGCCCAGACTGGCCTTGAACTCACAGCAATCCTCCTGCTTGCTGGGATTACAGACCCCCACACCTGGCTCTGCCATTTCTTAATGCAACCTGATTACCTGTGTACCAGAGCCTAGAATCTCCATTTCACTGAGTTTGCTGTAAAAAATAACATAAGAACAATATTCTAGGTGAATGAGTTTATCCTCTCTCCAACTCAGCAAGTACTTTTGTCTAATTCCTTTCAGCCTTTGCAAGTGATACCTGTTGATACAATTTAAATTCTACAGGCTGGGCAGATAGCTCAGTGACTTAAGTGCCTGCCTGGCAAGTGCAAGGTCTTGAGTTCAGTCCCTGACACAAAACAAAACAAAACAAAACAAAAAACAAAAAAACAAAAAACAAAACTTAAATTCTAATTTTTTTTTTTCAGGGCTGGCCAGATAGTTGAGTGGATTTTTTTTCCTTTCTTTTCTTTCTTTTCTTTTTTTTTTTTTTTTTTTTTTTTTTTGACAAGAGCTCTTTTATTTGAAACCTGTCCGCTCTGTAGACACAGGGCACTACTTCGTCTTCTCCTCCTCCTTGGACAGGGTCTTGACGATCTCTTCCTTCTTGGCTTGCAGGCGCTCCTCACGGCGCTTGCGCGCTTGCTTGGTCTTCGACCTGAGAGCCTCGGCCTGGTCAGCCAGGAGCTGTTCGCGGGCCTTGTCCGCCTTCAGCTGTGGATGTGCTCCATGAGGACCCGCTTGTTCTAGAACACATTCCCCTTCACCTTCAGGTACAGGCTGTGATACACGTGCCGGTCATCTTCTTAGATTCCGGGTATCGCTCCGGATCCGCATCCTGTGCCAGCGGGTCACCTTCTCCGGCATCGGGCTTTGGCCGTACCCTTGCGCTTACTGATGTCCGTGTGCCTGCCCGGCCGGTGAGCCAAGGTATTCTTCCGCATTGCGCCCGATAATGGACAGTCACAGGCTTGCAGATGACCAGCCCATCTTTGATCAATTTCCGGCTCTGCTGGCGGGCGCTGGCATTGGCGATTTCACTGGTCTCCCTGGGGTCCCTCCAGCCCTTCCTTTCGCACCGCTGAGGATGCTAAGGCCGGCCTCTTCTGCAGCTTGAGCAGCTGTCGCAGCACGAGGAAAGCAGCTCAGTGGATTAAAGCACCTGCTTAGGCAGACGCAGGGACCGGGGCTCAGCTCCGGCTTGCATGCTGGTCCCGCCCTGGGGCATGCTGATCTGTGTAGTGAGACCCTGTAGACACTGTACTAAACACATTTTTAAAAATTCTGATTTTTGTTTTCACTTAGCACCTTGCTTTAAATGTCATACGACCCACATCACTTTGGTGAATTAGAAAAATAAATTGCAGGATAATACAAATACTATGTCTCCCGCTTTGTATTTTAAGTTTACTTTAAGTATTCCCCCCCCCGGACATATTTATATGGGAATGAAGGGCCTGGAAGGGTCTGTAAAGTGGCTATGCCTTGGGTGTGAGAGTTGCTGTGAGTAGTTTTAAATTACACATTTTTATACTTGCAGAATTTTACGCAACAGATACACATCACACAATGAACATGTATTTATTTTATAATAAAAACAACTATTGGGGCAGGGGAGATGGCTCAGTAGAATAAGCACTTCCCTGGCAAGCGCAGGGGCCTGAGTTCAATCCTTGGTGCTGCTGCCAAATAAATAAATAAATAAAATAAAATAAAAACAGCTATCTTCCCCAAGGGCTCCATGTTATAGCCACGACAGCAAAGGCTCAGCAGGAGCATGGGAAACGTGCTCAGACAGCAAGGACCAAGCGGACAGTGGTGGCAAGCAGGTACATGTCCAGAGGCCAGAGAAACCAGACTCTGGGCAGCTTCTAGACGCTGGGAACCATGGGCTCTAGCAAAGCCAAGGACCCCAGCGAGCTTCAGGAGAGAGGCAGCTTTCAAGCTGCTGCTTAATGGACAGCTAGAACTTGAAGAGATCAAGACAAGGAGAAGGAAGATCCTTCAGGTTAAAAAAATAACATAAGAAATGCACAGAAGAAGAAAGCATGGGCTGTATTTAAAGAAGACTAAGGATCACTATATAAACCACAGGATGGAAAGGAGGGGGAAGGAAAGAACTGTAATTTGGTGCTTACATGTAGCAAGCATCATGCACCATTTACCTAATAAAACAACTCTGATCAGAAACCTTTGCTCTTCTACTTTTATATAATTATTTTTCCTTCATATTCTGTAAGGACTTAAAGTTCAACATATCAATATTTGATGGAAAATACCTGTTCCAGGATATGCCAAAATGTTTGATATATCGACAGATAGGATAAACCAAACTGCATATATTGCAGGTTAATAATTAGCTACTCTTCTGGAGGGTTAACAACCTAAGTTAGCAGATCAAAATTTGGAGAAAAGGAAGGGCTGCATGATTGGCCAACATTTTGGCCCTAGCCTTTCAAGGTCAGTGAAGACTCGGGACATAGGAGAACCTGTACTGTAACAACATGTAACTCAGTTGTGCTCCAAACTTTCTGATCAAAAAGATTATGGAGCCACAGAATGTGTTTCAGGATCTAAAGTGAGCCTGGGGAGAGTCACATGGAGAGAAAAAACATTTTCTCAAGCTTTCACAGAGAGCAAATTGGTCAAGCAATGGCCGTGACTCATCCTCAGGTCAGACACTGACAAAAGGATGTACAAAGGGCGGTACAAGGCTACAGGATAAATCGTGAGAGTACTTGGCTGACCTTATCAGATACAAAAGTTACATTTCTGGGTAATAGGTCTTGCTGTATCTTGGTCTTAATCATCCAGTAGAAAAGTATAAAAACGAGGTATATAAAGTAAATCCATATTAATATGATGAGCTGTAAAAGGCTCAAGTCAGTAACTTCTGAGGATAACCCACTAATATTATAGACTGCTAGACAGTGTTAGATGTTTAGTTGAATTCAAACACTTATAGTATTTAGATGCCAATAGAATATTCACCTCTGACAGACAAAAAATAAATAAATAAATAATAAAAAGAAAAAAATGGAAATGGAAAGAAGCAGTCAGTGCTCTAATTAGCTTCGTCTCCTTTTTTTTCAATTGTTTGTACTTTTTCTTTTCTTAATTTCTTATACATTGCTCCAGTTTTTTCTTCTTCCAGTTACCAAAGACGGGTGCTCATATTATCTACAGTGTTCCCAGAAACGAGTCAGAGACTGAGCCCCAAAAGAAATCTCAGCGAAGGATATAGACAAAGTTCACAGGGCACAAAATCAAATGTTTCTTAAACAAGAAATGGGCTCAACCTGTCCCCTTACCAGAAATGCACAAATGAAAACATGGCAGAGCATGTTGTAATCAGCCTAGTAAAGCCTCAAGAATTTTTTGTTTGCTTGTTTGGGTATCAGGAATTGAACCCATGACTTTGCACTTTCCAGACAGGCACTTGTCCCACTGAGCTCCATCGCAGCCTGAGCCTCAAGAGCTTAATACCGTTCATTTGGTGAGGCTCTGCAGAAGGAAGCACACAGGCGCTACTGGCAGGAGGGTAAATGGATGACTCCTGGAAAGCAATTGGCAGGGTCGATTCACAGCACAACACACAGATGCTTGCGCCCTGCAGTCGACCTGCAGGATGAACCTGCAGTGGTGGGCGCTGCTGCCCCCTCGGGCCACCATGGCAGCTGGAACATCCCCAACATCTGCATTCCTGCGCTCTACTCTTGGCCAGTGGGAGTCACCTGAGAGGCTTCTCCCCCAGCCCCCATGACTGCAGCCAGGAGCTGCTGGAAATGGACCCTCAAAAGCGCCTGGCCCCTTGTTTCAAGGTGGGGCAACACCTCAAGTTGCATTCAAAACCTGCACAAAGCTTGATTTCTGTGCTACTTCATCTTTGCTCAACACGAGCCCCCAAAACAAATGCACCCACATCCTAGACAGGGGCTTATCTAAGACATGTGTAGGGGTCTAGAATGATGCACAAACAAAGTTACTCATCGCAGCACCATTTTGTAATATTTTGCACAGAACAGAAACAGCCGAGGCACCCTCCGAGGGAGGACCCCTCCACAGAAGGGCACGGGGTGGAAGCAGAGGCTGCCCCTTCGTGCCAGTAAGGAACGCTCTCTGCATCAGACTCGCGTAGGAAAGCACAGCCCGCATCACACCCCCACACACTGTTTTTACATTTTTAAATAGTTGGGAAAAGTCAAAGAAGAATGATATTTATTGACATGAGAAAATGAAATAAAATTCAAATTTAAGTTTCCAGAAAGGGAGTCTGATTGGATCACAGCCACAGCCGCTGTCTAGGGCCACATCTGTGCTCCAGCGGTGCCCCTGGGCAGCTAGTGACAGAGGACATACGTTGGGGAGGCCTAAAGTACTATCTGGAATTTTACGGAAGTTTGCTGCCCCCTGATGTGGGACATACAGACTTTAGTGTGACAATAAGGACATGTGCTGTTTTTTTGCACACTCAAAGCAAGCACGGGAAAGACACCCTGGGAAGACAGTAACCATCAGAGCGTTACCTGTGTGGGAAGCGCAGCGAGCAGGGTGGGAAGCTGGGGCAGGAGGTCAGCAAATGCGTCCTCTGTGCCCAGCTCCGTGCCAGAGATGCATCGTGTGCAACCTGCCACATGTGGCCTCCCCACCCCCTCTGTGGCTGACAAAACAGACCGTATGGGCGTTCCATGCCTGGCTGGCTACACGGTGCAGAACTCCCAAATGGGGAAGCCAGGCCACTAAAGCAAGTGAATTTCATCCTAAAGCCACCCACCACTTGTCACTTTTGAATTACCATTTTACCCACGAGGACACCGAGGCTTTGGAGGATGGAAGAACAGGTTTAGGCCCATATGGCAGAGGCCTCAAATACTGGGCCAGCTCAGAGCTGTATGAGCAGGTAAGGGAGAGAATGAGAGATTTGTGGGCAGGGACGCGACATGTTCTTTCTGTCATTCAAGCACCTGCAAAGTGCCT
This sequence comes from Octodon degus, assembly GCF_000260255.1. Lineage (NCBI taxonomy): Eukaryota > Metazoa > Chordata > Mammalia > Rodentia > Octodontidae > Octodon > Octodon degus. The sequence goes on from NW_004524583.1 coordinate 33,261,488, forward strand.
GTCACATGCCAGGCCCTGGGACCCAGGAGGGTGTGACCTTCCCACCTCAGCTCCAATGGAGATGAAGGACCGGCATCTCCTTAGAGGTAAGGGGACCCAGGGGGAGCCGGCAGCAGCCTGAAGACCCTCCTGATCTTCAGATAGGTCTAGGTAGGCTGGGTGGGCATTCCTAAGTGGCTACCCCTGGAGAAGCACCACCTGGTGGTAGAGAGGCAGGGCAGGGGCTGGAGGCCTGCTGGGAGGCACTGGCTGTGCTCTGGACTAGCTGCAGGTGTGACTCGGGCAAAGGCATGGATGCAAGGGGTGCAGAGATGCCGAGGGGAAGGCACAGCTGGGGGCAGTGAGAGGAAGGGGCTTTAGGGGCCCAGAGCTCAGCCCAAGAGTGCCACGAAGTAGACAGAGGGCTCCGCGCTGCACGTGATGGATGTCCAGGCGGAATCTCCCAGGAGGCGCCGCAGGACTCAGGAGAGCATTCTGGGGCTGCAGGCACACCAAGGTGTGGAGGGCAGGCTGAGGGGAGGTGCTTCTCAGCAGGAGGCGCCGTCTGCAGAGTCAGGGGGTGTTCTGCTTTATGTCTGTCTAGAGGTGCCCTGGAAGCCTCATGCGGTCACAGGGCTTTTCAGAGTGGGCTGACTCTAGGGTGTGGGATTCTGGGATTAAGGGCAATTGATTAGTAGATCAGTCCACTGATCCACATAGTTCCAGCTCGGGTTAAGGGTGTGAGTGGTACACCTGCCCTAGGGCAGGAAGCCTGCTATGACCTAAGGGACAGAAAGTCTAGCCCTTCTTTGATGTTTTTGCTCTCTTCCACCACCACGAACCACTGCCCTCTGCCATGTGCCACCCTGACTTGGAGCCAACTGATTATGGACTGAGGCTCCCCAAGCTGCGAGCTAAATAAACCTTTCCTCCTTTAACTTTGGGTGCTGGGTATTCTGTCTCAGCAACCTAAGGAAAGCAAGACGTAGGGGCGGAAACCTTGCGAGGAGGGTGTACGGAACAAGCCCGGCCTTGGCCTTGGAGGCCCTGCGCACTCTGTCAGCGCCTCCCCTGTGCATGGGAGTCTGGTAATGAACAGGATGGTCTGGTTTTACGTTGCGCTCCCATAAACCCTCCATCGATTGTCTTGTGCTGCCACTCATCCGCTAGTGAACGACTGAACAAACAGGCAATAAACTAATACTAGCGGAAAACTGTTGCAACCATCTGTCACACTTCACTCAGCAGTTGCTTTCTTTGTGGGCACCTGTGTGGGCTGTGGCAGTGGGCGGGGCCTTTTCTTTGTTCCTTGATGCATACGCTGATGATTGTCATAGTTTCTGCTAATAAAACTGTTTCCAGCTCTTCCTAATCACAGAGCCAACTGTATGGCCGGCTCGGTACTCTGATTCCCAGTAGCACTGATACCTAAACACAAGAGCAGTGCAGGGCTGTGAGAATAAAGAAAGCTGGGAGAGGGTTGGAGGATGGCAGGGTTTGGGGGCAAACAAACAAGAGGCTGAAGGCAGCAGCCAGAGAAGGGAAAGGGAGCGAAGGGAGAGGGGAGGGTGCCCCCGGGCTCTGCGCCCCAGGACTGCAGGCCCGGTGCCTCCCGCCAGCGACCTTTCCCGAGGACCTGGGTGCTGCTAAGTCCTCTCCTCCTCCCCTGCCCGGAGGGCCAGGCAGCCCTCACTCTGAGTCCAGTGTGCTTGGCTGCCACACTGCCCGACAGAAGGAGAAGCAGGGAGCATCATCGCCCGTCCAAGTGCAAGTCAGCACTGCCTGTTGCATGCACACTCTCCGCAAGTCCACACTGGTCTCACTCCCCACTGCTGCCCTAAAGGGCAGAAAGCTAGCCCTCTGAGGTGTCCCCTGGGCCTCAAGATCACTCCTCTGCTGCCTGCCTGCTTGCAGTCCTGTGACCTCAGCGGTCACCGGTCACCACAAGGTCCCCCTCGGCTGCGGCCTGCTGCCTGTGCGTCGCACCCACAGCCCCCAGCCTCCAGGCTGCCAGCTTTCTGTGGCCACACCCAGGCCTGGGAGGCCTAGACAGAGCTCTGGCACCCAGACCCCAGTGGACCCTGCCAGGATGGAGTGGGGAGGGGACTCCGCCCTGAGGGTGTCTCCCCTGCCCGGATTCCTCCCTGAGCTGGGGAGAAAATGCAGCGGCCCTGTTTCTAGACAGGTAAATAAATGGCTGGGGCAGACTCGGCCCTGCATCCTAGGAGGGCCAGGATGGGCCCACCACCCCTGCCTGGGGTTCACTCCAGCCTAGAGCAGCCTGCAGGGAGATTCTGCCCAGGGCCTCCTGGGTCCACACGCCGCCCTCAGCCCATACCGCCCTCAGCTCTGTGACAGCAAGCGCTGCACCCTGGAGCCACCGGCCTTGCAGGTAGCCAAGCCCTCAACCTGTCTCACATGTTCCCCTCCTGGCTGGGCAGGCTGCCTGGCACTGGGCTCACAGCTGCCCAGGAGAACAGTAGGAGGAGAGGGGGGCCCTGAAGTCCACCCCAGGCCCAGGAAATGTCCTGTGTTTTCCACCAAGCTGGCCCAGTGTCAAACTTCGGGGCAGCAGTCCTCCCTCCCTGGGAAGGGGAGCCCCTCCCAGACCTCTCAGCCCCCCTCCCCCACCCCTTACGTGTGCCCAGCAGGATGTCCTAAAGCTGGCAGAGGACACAGACCCCAGAGGGAAGGTTCTGGGTCCCACCCTCTTCACATCTTCCGTGGAACCACAGGGCCAGGCACACAGCTGCTCCCCAGAACGTTAGTCACAGGGACCCTGGATTTCTCCATGGCTTCTCCCAACTCTCCTACCTCCCTGGAGCTACTCCCCAGCCCCGGCCGGGCTCCCTTCCACAGTGAGTCAGCCTTCCTGAAGCTCTGGGCTTCAAGTTTCCCGGTAAATCCAGATTTCAGGCATTCATCACCCAGCCCTGCCGAGGTGCACTCCCACCAGGCGCTATGGGACAGATGTCTCACCGCAGGCAGCTTACACTCCAAGGTCACATGGCCACAGATTAGCACGGCTTGGGGCCAACCACAGTATTCCGCAGACAAATTGGCTCCAGAGCTTGTACTCTCTCTAAACTGCCAGCTTCATCTCTGCTTGAGACCTATACTTTGGGACTGAGCTATAGAAGACCAGGAATCTGGGCTTCATCATATAAGACGTGCATAAAAGGGAAGCCTTGAAGAAGGTGCTTTCTAACATCAGGATGTAACAAGTTTAAAGCAGTCTCTTAGGAAGAGGAGTGGGCAACACTCTGCTTGGTGGTCCTCTATTTGCCCCCATGGCTGCCCTGTTGATCCTCTACTTGCCCCGTGGCTGCCCTGGTGGTCCTCTAGTTGCCCTCTGGCTGCCTGGTGGTCTTCTACTTGCCCCCTGTGGCACACACTGCCCGGGATGCTTCCCTCCTTGTCTCCAGGAACTCTCAGAGCCTTCCTTGGGCCAGGCATGCTTTAGGTACTGGGTTTGAGCTCTTATAATCTAGCACCCTTTTGGCCTAGAATGAAGGAAGCTGAGGGGAAAAGGAGATGGAAGGGCGGAAGGGTGGAGCAGAAGGCAGGTGGGCAGGCTATGCCGACCGGAACTCTTACCACTTGTCTGACTCAAAGACCATCCCTCTTTGGAGCATCCTCTCTTCCAACTGGCCTGAAAAGCCCACCCAGAACACAGAGCATGTGTAGCTCTGCTTTACTATAGGATTAAAAGGAGTGCAGGATCTGTGCAGAAGAGGGTTCTCTCTTCTTGGTTCATCTCTTGGAACGTCCCTGGGGTGCAGCCAAGGGCACTAACAGCAGGTGATCCCTTTTCAGTACAGGATGCTGTTGGGGAGGCATCTGCAGATTGTGAAACAGTGTGGGCAGATGCACTCCCAGAAACATAGCAAGCCTGTGCCTCTCCTGGCGATTGGAACAGGACATCTTCTTGTACTGAAGGGAGGAGGGTTACTGCGCTCAGATCCAAGGACCGGAAGCCAGCTGAGCTGAGATGGGACTGCAGTGAGACTTGTCTAACAGCGTCTCCTCCTCTGGACCTTTGCCATGCTGAGCGCGGTGACTAAGTCTCTGGGGACACAGTATTTCCTATAGAAGCCACCTCCGTGAGGTATAGTTGTTCCCCTTTATTTGCAGTTTTGCTTTCCATGGTCTCAACTACTCAAAGTGAAACTCAGTCTGAAAACATTAAGTAAGAAATTCCAGCAATAAACAACTCAGACACTTTAAGTTGTGTGCTAGTTTGTGGTACGTGGTGAAAGTGCTCGTGATCCGACTCCGCCTCACCCAGGATGTGACTTGGCCAGAGGCCCAGGTTGCCCACTCTGTGGTACCACCCTCGGGCTAGGAACTGCCCATCTTGGTTGTTAGGCCAACTCCCACAGTATCACAAGGCTTGAGTTAAAACAACAACCTTGTTTTACTTAACACTGTCCCTAAGGTGCAAGAGCAGGGACGGCAATTCAGACACTCCAGGGAGAAGCTATGTCAACGTGCCTGCTTTAAGTTGAGAGTTCTTGATTTAATGAGAAGAGAAAAACTACTTGATGAGGTTTAGAAACCCTCTAAGCCCCACAAATCTGCTACCCATGAAATTATGAGGGAAAAATAAGTTGGTACCAGTTTACTGTGGCAACTTGGACTTATGGTTGGGTTCTAGTGTGTGATAAAGGTACAGTGAAGAGGGAAAATATCAAATTAAAGGATTCAGAACTGTCTCTAATTTCAGAATATCCAGTGGGGGTCTAAGAACATATCCCCCTGAGCTAAGAGGGGATTATGGTGACAGCCACACCCACCGAACACAGATTATGCACCGGGTACCAAACGTACATCCCCTTACTAAGGTCCCCATGACAACCTGGGAAGTAGGCCTCAGTGTCCCAGCATGGCCTTTGAGAAAGGCATCTGAAGAAGCACAGGTGCTCTCCAGGTCAGATGCCCCGTGGGCGTCATGACCCAGGGTTCAAAGCACTGTGTGCTCTTCCTCACTGCAGCTGACTCTCAACTCTCAGCTCTGGCCACACCTGCTGTCCCAGGGGTACAGGCGTGAAATGTGGAAGTGGTTGGAGATCTGAGGCCAGAAAAGGGAATGAGAACAGAAGGCAGGGTGTGAGGGAGCTGCCAAGTACTGCAGGAGACCAGAGGTGGAGGGAGACAAGAAGAGCCTGAGGCTACAGAAGGCGAGCAAGGACCATGTCCCAAAGCTGGAGAGCCTGGTGGATGGCCACCTCGCCACTGTCACTGGCCTGGAGGCATCTGCCTCCTGACCCCGCCTCGGTCACCCAGCTTATTTCACAGTCCCTCCCTCCCTCCTTCCTGCATTCTGAGGGCCTCTGACCTCCTCCCCAGAGCACCTGTGGAATCCAGTTTTCCCCAAGGTAGGGGCTCTGCTGGGGTGTGGCCCGGACAGGGCCGTGGAAGGGCTCTGCCTCACCAGGAGAGCCAGGCTCCCTCACGCCACCCCTGACACAGCCACAGCCCTCTGCAGGCCCGCGTGGGTGGACAAGGGAGACCGAGGCCCAGGGCTGAGGCCCAGGAGGAAAACACGTGGGGCCTGTGTGGGTGAAGGCTGGGAGCGGGAAGGAGGTGCTCCAGAGGCTTTGATTCGTAATCTTTGTTTTTTCAAGGAATGGGGATTTTTCTCTGCAAGAAGCACTTAGCTTCCTTGAATTTTAGACTTTTCACAAATATTTTTTTAGGAGAAAAAAGAAGAAAAAATCCTCACAGAATGCCTGTCCCTGCTACTCACTTCCACAATGAATCACAGACACAAAACCACAGCTATGTGGCTAACAAAGGAACTATGTGTTTTCCCACTTGGTTATTGGAAATCATGTAGCAATCTTCACTGTGTCACAGGCAGCCAGAGGGCCAGACAGGCAGACTGACATACCCCTCAGGGGCCTGAAAGCACCTACTTACAACAGGGTCATCACACGCGCGCGCACACACACACACACACACACACACACACACACACGCTCTACCCTTTTACCTTTTCTGGGAAGTTATGCGGCTGAGTTTAAATCTCCCCCTCAGCCCCTCTGCACAAGTGCTTGCGCGCACACGCACGTGTCCCCAAGCGGTGCCTGGGGAGGGAGGGGGAGAGTGAGACGCTCCCGTGAGCTCTGCAGTGGAAGCATGTGTATGTTCCAGCCTTTTGTAGTGCCCTTCCCGCAACACCACTGTGCTTAACCGCAGCAATCTTGACCTGCGAAGCTCACAGTGCTTTTCTGACAGTGGCAAATGAACTAACCCACGGCAGGCTTACAGATGGAGTATCTGGAAACTCCTGAGCCTACAAATCAGAAACTTAGGCTCAGTATCCCAGGCGTGGAGTGAAACCTGATATGTTTGAAAACCTAGAGCTAAAAGCAGTCTGGGGATGTGAGAACCCCCTTCAGGAGATTTGCAGCATGGTGTCCCATTTTGTTTTTAACGTGTTTGGTGCAAGGTCTTAGTAGTGATCCTCCTCAGTGCTGGGATTGCAGGTGTCTGCCACCACGCCCAGTCTCTGAGACCTGCTCAGTGTGCCCCTGGGGCTGGGCCAGTAATGGAATCCTGGTCTCTGCACTTGCCTGAGCAGGCGCTTAGGCCTGGTGTCCCCAGCTTTAACCCATCCTTGGGTCACCTCCACCTCCTGAGGGAAACTCGCAGCAAAGAATTCTGCGCAGTGCGGCGGACAGTACAGGGCTCCCAGAGCTCTGACTCTCTTCTACTCCCTCCTGTTCCCTCGCTCCCTCTCCTTTTCCTTCCAAACTAAAATCTTAGAGGATTTAAGGCCCCCAGTGAATACGGCCAGCCCCCGCAAACGCGATCTTCTTTGCTAAGGCTGCTGCAGGAGACCACATACAGGATCATTTTCCTGAGGCCTGCAAGCACCCTGCTCTCCACACCTGGCTGTGAGGACCGCCGGCCCAGCCCTCAGGGCCCTCTGGACTTCAGAAGACACCATGGTGGCCCACCCGGGCTGGGCATCTCCTGTAGCAGCACCCCACCAAAACCTGGTATTCCTGCACTCCCCCACCCACCCGTTCCAGAGGCCGTTCAGTGAATTGTTGGCAAGCAAGGCTGCCCTCGGTTTCCTTGTTGTAAAGTGGGTGGCAGGAATCGCCAGCTCACAGCACTGTGGGGACTAGCAAATGCGCTGGAGCGCTTCCACCTGCTCTTGCTGACTCTGAAGCGTTTCCTTCACCCCCTTTCTTCTGGCCTGGTTCAGCCAACAGGGACCCCAGCAAGCAGTTGGAGGTAGGAAGAGTGAGTGGGGTCCCCTTGAATGCTGCCCCATGGACACTGCCAGGGGCCCTGGGGGATCCTCTCGAAGGTTGTGCTACTCCTCTGGGTTCCAGCCACTGCTGTTCCCACACTCCTGTAGACCCGGAGGTTCAGCGCTGCCCCACAGAGTGCCCACGGTGCCATCATCCTTCGCCACTTGTGGCACTGCTGCCCATGCCTTTGTAAGCTGCCCCTTCCAGCGCACTTTCTCTCCGCTGCCAGAACCTTGATCCAGGTAAGAAAAGCTGTTAGCTACAGCTGAGACTGAACCATATGACCCGGCTCTTTGGCCACCTTTTTTCTGTTCAGACCGCCACAGCCAGCATCAGCATTTACACCCAGCGTGCAGTGGCTGTGCCCAACCGAGCCCTGTGAAACTGAACTCTGTCTGACCCCTGGCCCCTGCTCATACTCGTGTCACGGTGTCCCCAGCACTGAAGTGGGTGGAGCCTGTGCGCTGCGGGCTTCCTCATTAACCTCCACAGACCACAACCACACCACACTCAAAGACGCCCATGCTCCAAGATTCTGCTTTACCATAAGCCCAACCACAACCCTTGCACCAACCACACTAACATTGCTCCCCTAATCCTACCGAACCACCATTCCACTACTAGGCTGAAGGCTCACCTCACCACCACCCAGAACCACCCAGGCCTCTCCTTGGCACCTCCTGCCACAGTGGTAAGCCTAGACCCACCGCAGGGCTGTGACGGGTGGCCGGGCCTCCCTGCCCCTCTGCTCCTGAGTGTGGCCCCATCCAGCAGCAGGGACAAACCCACCTCCACTTAGCCCTCACTAGTCGGACACTGCTATGTCCAGGTGACTGCTATGGGCCACAAGGAAGGCAAAGAAAGGGGCTCACTGGAAGCACGCCTGAGAGCAGCACGGTGAGGCAGGCCTCTGGATGGCGACCCCGGCGAGGAGCAGGAGGACGGAGAACTGCAGCGTTCTCTCCCACCCAACTGCAGGCTACAGGGAGGACGGGCCAAGAGCTCGAAGCCCAGAGCTGGGCCTGGCGCCAGGCTGGGAGGAGCCACTGGAGGGGGATCTTGAGTGTCCCCAGAGGCTCAGGTGCTGGAGGCTTGGTCCCCAGAGAGGCCCGACTGGGAGGATACACGTTTAGGAGCTGGGTCCTGGCGGGCCTGGAGGCTGGGGGCCCCTGGTCTCCCCTCCTTCCCCTGCTTCCTGGCCATGAGGTGAGCGGTGTTCTCTGCCTTGCAGTCCCACCGCTGCTGAGGCCTAGAGCAACGGGTGGGTCTGCCACAGCCTGGGCTGGATCCTCCAGAACTGCGAGTCAAAACAAACCTTTTCTCGTTATAAGTTAATTATCTCAGGTCTTGGTTATGGCAACGGAAAGCGGCTAAGGCAGTTCTCTTCTGGAAGCAAACCCAGGGAGAGGTCCTGACAACCCTTAGCCCAAGAGAACTTGGAGAAGGGAGACACCTGGTCTTCATCCGAGACCTTGGGGCTGCCTCTGGTCAGACTTAGGCAGGAGGAGGGAGAGGAAGGGGGGGGCAAGCAGGAAGCAGGCCCCACTGCCATCAAATCTGCCCGGCTACCCAGAGTTAAAGAATGCAGGCCAGCTTCTCCCCAGGCACTCCGAGGCCGAGCTCAGCCTCCTCACAACCCCAGGCTGAGCACGCTGCAGGAAGAGGCTCCCTGGCTCTGCCACACAGAAGAAAGGCCCGCTGGCCCTGCCTTCCTCACAACCTGTCCTGGGAGCCAGGCACCGGGTCAAGGCCTAGCCACAAGCCCGCCTCCCTTTCACGGATATTCGGTTGCAAACCCAGCTGGAGCAACACGCTCTGTAGAGAAATGGGGGCGACAGTCTCCCGCCCAGAATGAAGCCACATACGTAGGCTGTGCTCTGCACCGCTCTCGGGGCACCTGTCCCAGGCGTGTAGAGGTGGGTCTCGAAGCTGAAGGCCCAGGGCAGAACCCCCCACCTCCCTCCTCCACAGGTGGGAACGCAGCGCTCTCCAGCACTGGGAGGAGGTCCTGCTGGAGGGGGATCCTGAATGTCCCCTGCTAGTAGGGGATGGCCCAGGACAGGAGGGATTGGCTGTCAAGGCACCGCTGTCAAAGCTGCCCCTGGCCTGTCTATGCTGCCAGAGCATACCCTGTGCGAACAGCAGGATGGGGCGGGGGTACTAAAGCAAGCCCTTGGGGCTGGCGAGATGGCTCAGTGGTCTAAAGCACCTACTTACAACAAGCATAGCAAAGCACAGGGACCGCGGTTCAATCCCCCAGCACCACATGCCAGCCATCCCGCCCCCTGGTGGGCTGCGCTGGACAAACACACACACACACACACACACACACACACACACACACACACACAAATAAAATAAAATAAAATAAAATAAAATAAAATTTAAAAAAAATAAAATAAAGCAAGCCCTTGGTCAAGAAGACAAAGAGCTCCACTCTTATCAAAAAGTAGGGGGCCAGGTAGATGGCTCCGTAGAGTAAGTGCTTGCCTGGCAAGCTCAAGGGCCTGAGTTCAATTCCCGGTTCTGGAAAAAAAAATAATAAAAGTAGAAGCAGAATATGGTAGAATGTGCCTGTCATTCCAGCTACTCAGGAGACTGAGGCAGGAGGGTTACAAGTTCAAGACCAGCTGGAGCAATTTATTTATTTATTTTTATTTATTTATTTATTTATTTATTTATTGTAGCTGTGGGTCATCTTTTTTTATTTTGGGGGGTGAAGTGGAGGGGATGATTCAGCCCACCCTGAGGGTGGGCTGGCACCAGCTGGAGCAATTTAGTGAGACTGTCTCAAAACAACAAAGGCAGGGTGTAGCTCAGTGGTAGAACACTTGCTTAGCATGCATGAAGCCCTGAGTTCAATCCCCAGAAAAAACAAACAAACAGTAGTGGCCATGTGCAATTTTAGATCTGAGAAAATAAAACTGTTTCCACTGGCCTGGCTGGAAGCCCGCCTGAGCTCCCTCTTCTGTCCCTCTCCACTGAAGGGGTCCTCTCCTAAGCTCAGGAAGGGGCTCATGGCACTCCCTCGAGGGCCAAGAGATGGAAGAAACTGGAGGGAGATGTCTTCCCAGACACCACAGACCCCCACGTCCCCCGACTCTGGGCACGCCGTTAGGCCTGCTGCATCGGCCCCCTTCTGTTTTTTCAGTACTGGGGATTGATCTCAGGACCCTGTGCTTGCCAGGCAAATGCTTATTCTACTGAGCTATCTCCCCAGCACTGCATCGGCTCCTACTGCACCTGCCAACCTCAGGAGGCAAAATTCCTCCCAGCTTGCCCTGGCTCTCAGACCCTCATTGGCCAAGGGCACTGGGCAGGCCAGTGCCTATCTACTGGGAGGTGTGGGATGGTGTCAGGGCCCCTCCCTATGGGGACATGCTAGGGGGTGGGCTGAGTGCCAGCTGGAAGGGAACACACCCAAGGCCGGCTCCCTTGCTCCAGGTACCAAAGGAAGATGCGTGGTGAGAGAGAGATCCTTTCAGTAGACAGCGACTTACTGAGGGCCTGCCCTATGCCGGGCACTGTTCCAGGAGCTTGGCCTATCTCAACAACAAAGCAAAGGTCCTTGCCTTGAGGAGCTCACCTAGAGGCGGGGGAAAGGTAGACAATAAACAAGCATAATAGTAACGCCATGCTTTCTCGTGGGTGAGACACAACTCCAGACCCCTACAAGCTACAGGACGAAAGGGTTACCTGGCTCACAGTGTTTAGAGGGTTCAGCCCACAGCTGGCTGCTTCAGGGCCGTGTGGCCTGGCCCAGGAGCTTGCATGGCAGGCAAGAAGGAGGTGCACGACCAAGGAAGGAGGAGGCAGACAGACCCTTCTAGGCCACACCCGTGGCAACACAGTTCCTTGGACCAGGCTTCCCCTCCCATCACACTTCACTACCACCCCCAGGATCCAGTCCTCCTCAAAGCCCCACCTATGAGGGCATGAGGCTTTGGGGGCACACCTGGATATAAACTGTAACAATAGGTAATTTATATGCTTCGTTAGAAAGCGAAAAATAAAAAGTACTGTGGAAATAAAAAGTAAAATAGATATACAGCTACATTCTTTTAATTCAATGAATAGAGAGATTTGATCTAATAGTGTTTGTGGACAGGATATCATGTCTGCATCTTGTACAATGAATAACCACTAAGACAACAATATGCAATGTATTAATTGTTGAAACTGTGCTAGTAATCAGTTTTGAAACTGTCTCATTGCTATTTGTTTGTCAATAAATTTATTTTAAAAAATAAAGTGTTTGACAGGGCTGCAGAGATAGCTCAGCAGTCTAAGTACAAAAAAAAA
>NW_004524583.1:33273296-33321788 GCF_000260255.1 Octodon degus
GCACTGCACAACCCTCAGGCCACCACATACAGCTGCGCAGGCTGTGCACTGCACAACCCTCTGAAACACCTGAGAGGATGATGTGGAGGGTCTGGAAGCTAGAGGCAACCCTCAGGTGAAAACACTGAGAAGTGACTGGAGGGCCTCTCTGAGGAGTGCGCACGGTGCCCGCGCAGGGCTCACAAGGCCACTACAGGGCACTGCTAGCTGCCATCAGCAAGGTACACCTTACCCATGAACCAATCTTTCCCTCGCATCGCCTGAGTAAACCCTCATGACCTCCCAGGGAGGAAGCAACTGCCGCTCGGATTTTCAGGTTGGGACATTAGTGCTCCTCGCTGTCAGCAGCCTGCCCAAGGTCGTGAGGCAGCGAGTGGTCCAGGCAGGAAGCAAAACAGGCTCCCCAGACTCTGTCTATTCCCATAGTGTTTCCAAGGCCGTACTGGTCGAGAAATTTCAGAAAACCTGCGACGGGGCGGCGGAGAGGGCTGGGATTCAGAACAATAAAAACAAACCAGGAGAAAGGAGGAAGTGCTGAAAAAAGAAAGGAAAGTGTGCAACCCTCAGAGTACCCTGCAAGTGCCAAGTCAAAAATGCTGAGCTGGGGGCTGGGGAGATGGCTCAGTAGAATAAGCACTTGCCTGTCAAGCGCAAGGGTCTGAGTTCAATCCCCCGTTCTTAAAAACAAAAAACAAAAAACGCTGAGTTAGGAAAGCTTAGGCAAAGCGCAGGGACCATGGTTCCATCCCTGGCACCACCTGCCGTGCCAGCCCCGCCCCCAGGACAGGCTGAGCCGACCACACACACACACACACACACACACACACACACCCGCTGAGTTCTAGGGAGGTAGAGACGCTCAAGTTCCGTGGCTGTGAGGGCACCAGGCTTGCGTCCCGCCTAACACCAAAGCCCGTACGCCTCCTGACGCATGCCGCCTCCTTCCTGCGATCACATCAGGTAGACTACTGGCTGGGAGACTGAGATGTGTGCCTAAAGCCACACCGATGGGTGGTAAATCTACAGTGGAAACCTAGGGTTCTCCGAATCCGAGGCCCCAGCTCTTGCCTCCAGTACTGAAAATGTGGCACTTGGCCCAGCAGCCTCTGTCCCTCCCTCCTTAGAATGCTCGGCCCACACCTGCTGGATCAGAAGCCGCAGGTGGATGACTTCCCAGGAGATTCCTGCAGGGGGTGCACACTTGTGTACCCCACAATTTCCCACAGCCTGATGTCCCCGATTCTTGTATTCAGTCCCTCACGATGGCTGCTGCTCCCTAGCAGAGGTAGGGCCTCCCCGCCCCCAAAGAAGTCTGGACCTGCAGCTTGAGAGGGGCTCCAGGCTCCTGCTGCCTGGGGGAGCCATCTACACCTGAGGGGCGTCCTGCCTGCTGCCCAAAGCCCTCCCAGCCACTCCCCTGCTGCCTCTGGGACATGGCTTTTGACCCCCACCCCCTCAAGGCGCTCTTGAAGGAGGCTCTGGCCATCACCAGTCCCCCCAGTCCCAGGTCTGAACTCCCCAGACACCTCCTGCCTGCTTCCCACTCGCTCACTATGGCTTGTCACTTCAGCGTCTGGACACTCTTTAGAGCTGCCCAAGCTGCTATCAGGAGACAGCGGCTGCCTGGGAAAGCAGGCCAAGCTCACAGGAAACGTCTGACACCATTAGGCATGCAGGACTTGGCCTCCCGAAGCAAAACACAGCTGGGCCCACAAAGACAGCAGTGTGGGCTTGGCCTTTCCCAGATTTCACGGCATGGTGGCCCCAGGGCAGAGAGGGGCTGGGCCAGCCCTGAGGCTGTAGCTCCTTAAGAACATCACAGTAGCCTCTGGCCAGGAAGCCTCTGAGAGGAAGCCTGCGAGAGTCAGAGGACAGTCCTGCTGCCTGCCGGCCAAAGAGCTTCCCCGGGAGCCTGGCCCTCCGCAGGCTCTTGCAATCCCCAGGGGAATGGACACACACAGCTCACAGTCGTCTTGTCCAAGCCGTTATATTGGTTCAGCTTACACTGGTTGGGCACCTACCACTTGTCAGGCATTGTGTTAGATGCAGGGACACGATCAGGAACAAGTGGGACATCGTCCCTGCTCTCACAGGACTCCTGGTACAGGGAGCAACTGAACAGGCCACCATGAGGCAGCCTGGAAGGAGGCACCTGAGGAGGGCGGGGGAGTTCCTGCCTGGGCATCATCAGGGCCCGGTTTCTCCAGGCCTCTCAGCAGCTCACAAGGTGGCACCCTGAGTTCCAAGCATACGGTGAGCCACCAGGGCCAAGCGGGTCTCGTTTTTTTTAAATGTATTTAGTGCAGGGTCTACAGGGTCTCACTACACAGATCAGACTCAGTGATCCTCCTGTTTACAGCCTCCCAAGCACTGGGATTACAGGTGTGGCCACCACACCCACTATCGTTTGCTGGCTCAGCGCAGCCTAGGGTCAGGGCTGGCACACACGCCGGGGACTGCACCCTGGTCCCTGCACCTGCCTAAACAGGCGCTTTAGTACCAAGCGGGCCTCTGGTCAGCCTAACTCTGTACTTTGCAGAAAGCATCAGAAAGCAAGTGGGAGCTGAGCACCGCTGTGAGCCAGCCAAGTAGACCACAGGGCTGAGGGAGCCGCTGCCACCCAGGGTGTGGCCCACAAGGCCAGACCCACATGGGGGCAGAGATCCTCCCACTCCAGCCATGCCAGTAAGAAGGCACCACAGGGCCTGACAGCAGGGCAGACAGAAGCAGGGAGGCCTTCTGCAGGGGGTAAACTGGGCTTTGCAGGATACAGGAGGAGCTGGAAGCCAGTGTAAGGGTGCCTCGGGGTCTGACTTGGACGCAAGGGTCACAGCGACTTTCCCAGCAGCACGGACATGCACAGGCTCAGCATATTATACACAATGTGCAAGCCCTGGAACCAAAAGGGACTGGCCGGAGGAAAGCCCAGCTGGAAGGCCTGGGTGCCCTCCCTGCCTTGGGCTGGCCCTGGCCCAGGCCCCCCACCCTCTGCCACGGCTCTGCCCCTCTCTGCCCCCTATTTGTGCCCAGCATCCCTAGGCCTCAGCCACAGGCCTGGCTCTTCTGCTTTGACCTTGGAGCTCCCTAGGCCTCGATCTGAGCCCATTCTCCTTTCTGTCTCTCCTGGCTGCCTGCTGGGGTGCTCTAGACCTTGGGTGCCCACCTTTCCAGGGCCTGGTCTGCTCTCTTCCAGCTCAGCGCCTGTCCTCGTCTTTGCTTCTAGGGCCCTAAAGATCAGTTTCCTCTCCAGCTTCCTTGTCCTTGGAGAGGGCAAACCCTTTTCCCCTTAGTTCAGCAAGAGAAGGTTGCAACATTTCAGGAGAACTTCCTAAGTAGAAGCAAATGGAAAAACCAACGTGAAAACCCCAAGGCAAAACAAAACTCCCTAGAAATGGGCTGGTTTACAAAGTTCAGATTTCCTGTCCTGAACTAGAAAAAGTCTAGCCAGCTGGGCCAGCAGGCAGGCCAGGGCCTCCTGTTCGTGAAGGCTCCCTTGTCCACTTTTATTCGACGCCCTTCCCCCACAGGCCTCCTCTCCCCTCTGAGGAGAGGGGCTGAGCGATGGAGTGGCTCTGTGGAGGAGCCCTTTCAACCCCCTGCCCTCCCTCATATTTGTAGGAGGTGGAAGGGTAAGAACATTTACAAAGAGTTTATCTTGGTACAAAGCTCTGCTCTAAGCACTGTGCTTATATCAACTAATTTAATCCTCACGATTCCCTGGTATAGGCAGCAGCATTGTCCCCTCCTGACTGATTAGCACCCAGACACCCAGAAAGGCAATGTCACCCTCCTAGGAAGTGGCAAAGCCAGAGCCCTGAGGCAGGGACATGTCTCCATCGACTCTTCTGGGCCACCAGAAGGGAAAGGCTTCACCCCACACCCGCCCCATCCAGCCTGGCAAAGGCCCTGCCAAGCCCAACCCCTGCTCCCTGTCCCTGGCCCTGAAGGTGGAGGGGAGGGGAGGAGGGAAGGAAGCACAGATGCCCATTTTCCCAGCCCTGAGGGGCTGCCTCCACAGAGATGGAGCCCTGCGCTCCCACTGAGGAAGGGCCTTACCTGGCTGGCGATAGCTCTGGCTCCGGCAGCCGTGTTCTGGCAACAGGGACTTCTCTGGCTGTGCTGCTCCTGCGGAGGCCGGGTGCCCTCGCAGCTGAGCGTCGGGGGGCCAGCCTGGAGTTCTGGGGGTCAAATTCCTCCTCAGGAATGACCTCCTCACAGCGAGCCCCTCGGAAGCCAGAGCGACAGACGCAGAGCTGGGGCCGGCTGCAGGAGCCTCGGTTCTGGCAGGGTGGCTGGCACACGGCTACAGAGATGAGGAGAGGGGTGTCAGCTGGATTGGGCACCCTAAGGCCATGGGCTGGCGACACCCTCCCCTCAGAGGGGCTCCCTGTCCCAGAGAGAGGACACAGTGCCCTTCACCAAGCAGGAAGCCAAACTCCAGGCCTCAGAAGACTCCCTGGATCCATTTCTCTCCCCCTACACCCACAGCCTCAGGGATATGACTGGCTTTGACTTTGGACAACTAAAGATGGAATAACCAGAGTTATGGGCTCTTGCAGCACTGTTGGCAGAACACCTAATAGAAGGGAACAGCCGGCCCTCACATTTATACTGAAATGTCCGCTCCTAGGTGCTGCCAACCCCATGAAAGACATTTAAGTTATAGCTCCAGAATTTAGAAAGCAGACTGTCAGAGACCAGGTTCTCAGTAGTACTGAATGAATGCGTGAGTGACTGACTGACTGAGTGTTGAAGTGTCGGGTTTTCCTGTCACTCGTGACCCGTGTGGCCTGATCTCGGCCTCAGCTTCCTCTTGAGTCATGAGCGTGAGGCAGAAGCGGTGGGGCCTCCTAAAGTACCCTCAGCATGACAGCCTCTCCTTATCTTCTCTCAGTCCCTACCCACCCCATAGGGTAGAGCTCCTGCCTTCGAGGATTCTGCCTTCTGGCACTTAGGACCAAACAGGCTGAAACCGGAGCCCTTCCTCCAAGCCAGGGGTCACCAGACTCCAGCCACAACGCCTCTTCACTGCCCTTCACCACCTTGAAGAGAACCGATCACACCCGGAGGCCGGGCTGAGGGAGAGCCACAGGCGAGGCACCCACTGGAGGCAGAGTCCTGCCAGTCCTCTCCCGGGGCTCCCGGGCCTGGGTCCCATCGGGACCCCCAGCCTACCCTCTCCCCCATCCTCTACTCATCTACTCAATAAATAGCTGCTGAACCCTCCTGAGTTCCAGGCAGTGAGGCCAATGTCTACCCACATGGGGCTTGCTGTCCTCAAGGAAGCCCAACAGGAAGCAAGCAAACAGTGCTGTGTAGTCCCCAGGGCTATTGCGACACTCAGCCAGGTGCCACGGAGTTCCGGGTCCACCCACTGGGGTGGTCAGGGCCCCTCTGAAGAGGAAAATGAGAGAGGAGCAAGTGGGGTGGATGCAGATATCCAAAGACTCTGGGCAGAAGTTGGGCAGGCACAAGGCCCTGAGGCAAGGTCGTTCAAGGGCACCAAGAAAGTGGGGGCAAAAGGGCCACCTTGTTGCTGCAGCTATTAGAAGTTTATTTGTGAAAATACCAGGCACCCTTACCCAGACTCGGTTTCGTCTGGGTTTTTGTTGGCTGAACTCTCCTTTCTGGGAGGAACACTAGAATTCAGACCATAGGCTGTTATGGACAAATCATCCCAAAATTCCACCTGGCCCATATCACTTCCCTCTCAGAGGCTCCCTGGTCACCTGCGGGAGACAGGCCCACAGCCTAGCACTGGAGGAATGCCAGCCTGGAGACGCTCCTGCACCTAACCCCTGACAGCTTTCTCCGTCAGCCTGTGCTGGCTGAACTGGCCTTCTGCCCAATGTGGCCTGTGCTCCTTCTTCTTTCTGCCTTCGCATATGCTGTGTCCCCTTGCTGGGACATTTCCTCCCTCCTGCCCATTTACCTAAGTGGTACCTGAGCACCTTCCTCAGCTGTTCTCTCTGTGAACGGGATGTCTCGCTTACTCTCCTCTTGTTGCTGGGACAAAATACCCAACACCCAAAATCGAGGAAGGAAAGGTTTATTTAGCTCAGAGTTTGTGGAGGTTTCTGTCTATGCTTGGCTGGCTTCAAGGCAGCGTGGCACAGGGCAGAGGGCAGGTGTTCATGGCAGCGGAAAACAGCAAGGAGCAAAGGCAAAAGCGAGGCACAGTGGCAGAGGCAAGCCTCCCTCCTCCTCATGCTGCTGCAGGCTGGCTGCCCCAGGGTGGCTGTAGCACGCACACCATAATCCCAGCCTTGGACCATGACTCAATCACAAACTCTAGAACTGCACCCCAATGACTGCATGAGGCTCTGGGGGACAACCAGACACAAACCATAACAAGGAGAAGCTCTCGCAGCGCCCACTAGCATCACAGGGTGCCACCGTCAGCGTGATGGGCTTTCTGTGCATATCTCAGCGTCCCAACTTCTGTATGGCACGGCCTTAGACAGCAGTGCTTGTCCGTACGTTGTGGCACCGTTAGCTCCCAGCACACGTCTAACACTGACACGATCGCGTGAACACTCCTGTCCTATGCTCGCTGACAAGACACAAGGCGCGGTGCCTCACACACACAACCACGCGTAACCCTCAAACAGCCCTACACAGCAAGTGTGACTATCCTTCATGCTTTATAGATAAGACCTCTGGAAGCTCAGCAAGGTGAAGAGACTTGGCTCAGGTCACCCCGCTGACAGGCGGTGGGGCTAGGATTTCAATTCAGGCCTGTCTGACTAACAGTCCCAGTCAACAGGCCGTCTGCAGCATCACTGACACCCAGCAGAACTGGAATGGCTCTTCCTGGCCACCATCTCTGAGCCTCATCCTGGAGCTGATGATGAAGCAACAGAGATCTGCTGGCTTCAGGTTAGCCACCAGGTGTGCCTTGGGAGCCCTGCACTGGGAAGCCACACATCTCACGCAGGCCTGGTAATGGAAACCCCAGTGCTCCATGAACCCCAAAACCTCTCGCCTTGCAAAGCCCACACAGTAAATGCCAGACTTGAGGGAACCAGTTCATTCACTAATTCAGTGAGCATTGTTAGTACATTCTCCAGCTGAGGCCTGTGACAGTGTCTCTAGCCCCTAGAAGGTGGGACACACCATCCACAGGATGAGGCTATATCCACCAGAGCCTCCAACCAAGGCTGGCCAAGAGCAGAGAAAGTCAGGCAGGTCCTTGCGGAGGGGGCAATGCGGACCAGGGTACAGAATGGGTGGCTAGACGCTGTGCCCACCAGGCACACTTGAGCACCAGCCCACCTGACCCTCAGAGCAAGAGGCAGCCTTAGCGTAGGGGTCCAAAGCTAGATGGCCAGGCCAGGGCATCTTCCCCGGGCCCCCAGGTAGCAGATCGTTGTAATCAGAGCGCTTCCCCTAATGCACCAGGCAGAATTAGGACCTTCTGCCTGGCCACCATTCACATTCCCGAGCAGACTTACCCTCTACCTGCCCACCTTGTCATCACCACTCCACCAGAGACACAGCCCCTGGGGCCCACCCAGCCATCAGAACAGGGCTCCCGAGTGCTGCAGATGGCAGATGTGCCCAGGACAGTCTTGGCCTTGGTGTCGTTTAGCAGGAAAGCCTGAGGGACTCGTGTCTCCACCAGCACGAGTGAGGGGAGGGCCACCCTGCAGGACAAAACAGGCTAGCTTCCACCCTCCCTCCGGAGCTCCAAGCACACCCATCCTTGGCTTTGGCAAAAGAGCTCTCCTTCATTCCCTGGCATTCTCAGGCTCCCGTCCCTGCCAGCTGTGTCCTGTGCCTTGCTTTGCCCCACACAGGCCTTGTCCCATCTCACTTGCTAATTCTTCTGCTAACCCTGATGAGCACCTCCCTAGGGGTCATGGGGGGCAGGGGCGCAGGGATGAGCTCGACCTTGCCCCAGGCCCTGAGCCCATGAACAGCTCCAGGGAAGGCTACAGAAAGAGCATTTCGTAGGTGTCTACCACATGGTGCAAAGCAAGGGCTCTTCTGCTCCACCAGTGGGAGGCGCACCGGAGAAGCGCCACCTGGAAGGTAAGCCAGCAGGTTCAGCTGGCTGCAGGAGGGGCCACTGGAGGGGCCACTCCTCCAAGCTCAGGGTTTCAGAAGTTCTGAACTGGCTCTCTCCACCATTACCCATGTCTCAGCAGGACACAAGGGTCCCGCTGTTGCCACCAGAGCGATCGCACACTTCCTTCCAGGCTGAGCAGACGCACTGTGGACTGCAGTGCAAACTCCTTGCTTCTCTCTCCCCTCCTGCAAAGAGTCACCCCCAGCTGACCCATAAGGACAGCGCCAATGGCGGAAGATAAGGAGTTTGGCGATTTTTACAGTTTTGCCATAACATACAGAAAATAAATTCAATTTCCTGGGGGTTTTGTCATACTATTTTTTCTACTTAAAGGAGTATCTTCTGGGAGGAAGGAGTGTTAAATGTCATTCTTGAAGGTGATGGCATATGGTAGTTATTTCCTCTTTCTCTGATACCCTCACTTGGAAAATGAGTAGCTGGCCACAGTATTTGAGTTTTAAATGTATTTTAATGCATAAAATTGACACTGTACCAGCCGTGGTGGCGCATACCAATACATGCCTATAATCCTTACACTCTGGGAGGCTGAGGCTGCAGAATCACAAACGCAAGTCCAGCCTAGGCAAGTTAGCAAGACCCTTCCTCAAAATAAAACCTTTAAAAAGAAGCCCGGTGGAGTCGGGGAAATGGCTCAGTAGAATAAATGCTTGCCTGGCAAGCACAAGGGCCTGAGTTCAATCCCCAGTTCTGCTAAAAATAAGAAATAAAAAGAAGCTTAGGATGTAACTCAGTGTAAAAGTGCTGGGTTCAATTCCTACTACCACTGCTGAGAGAGAGAGAGAGAGAGAGAGAGAGAGAGAGAGAGAGAGAGAGAGAGAGGAAGAAGAAGAAGAAGAAGAGGAGGAGGAGGAGGAGGAGGAGGAGGAAGAGGAAGAGGAAGAGGAAGAGGAAAAGAGAGGGATGGGAGGAGGAAGAGGAGGGGAGGAGAAGGGAGGGGAGAGAAAGGAAGGAAAGTGGGAGGGGAGAGGAAGGGAGAGGAGAGGAGCAGTAGGGAGGAAAGGGGAAAAAGGGGAAGGAAAAGAGAGACAGCGCTTAGGGAGGGAGGGCCAAGAAG
Source organism: Octodon degus (assembly GCF_000260255.1). Lineage (NCBI taxonomy): Eukaryota > Metazoa > Chordata > Mammalia > Rodentia > Octodontidae > Octodon > Octodon degus. The sequence continues at coordinate 33,282,443 of NW_004524583.1, forward strand.
AATTGAGTATCCTTTTGTCTGAAGGAGACTGAAGCAAAGCATCACTATGGCAAATAAGCCCAGATTTCTTTTCTTTTCTTTTCTTTTTTTTTTTTTTTTTACGGATCCGGGGATTGAACTCAGACCCCTGCGCTTGCCAAGGAAGCACTTATTCCACTGAGCCATCTCCCCGGCTCCAAGCCCAGATTTCAAAATCGAAACATCAAAAGGAAGTTGGTGAACGAGCTGATGGATATGAACCACCAGTGCAAGAGTCTGTTTAAGATCCAGATTTTTAATAGTGATAGATAAAGTCCTATTTGTGAAAAAAAAAATTTAAAAAAAAAAAAAAAGGAAGTTGGCCATCTGAGAACCACCATGGGAGGGCTGGTGCCAGGTGGCAGGAGAGGCCGTCCCACATGGTGCTATGGGACCAGAAGACCGAAGACCTCCAGCCAGGGCGGGCCAGGAAGCCTTCACCCCCTGGGAGCTCCTCAGGAGGGGAGGTCACACCTTATGCTTGAGAAACTGGTCCGGCACACGGTGCGCGGACCTGGTGAATGTTCATGGGTTGAGTGAAGGTGGGACGCCATGAACAAGATTCCCTGGTGCCATGTGTGGCCCTCCAGGGCTTGGTCTTCACTGGAAGGAACACGTCCAAGTCCCCTCTGCCAGATGCCTGCCTCCTCAGATGACTGGGAGTCCCCCTGGCCGCCCTCGCTCCTGGGCACAAATGCCAGCGCCTGCGCCAGCACCAGCTGCAGCCACCAGCACACGGCTCTTCCGGGAGGACTCCTGCCCTCTCCCACCTCCCTTGGCCCTGTCTTCTTCGTTGAGCACTGGAGATGTGTAGAGCTCAGCTCTTCAGAGCCAACGGATGCCAAGAAAGGGAGGAAGGAAAGAAAACTCCTAAAATTGCTTTGAAAGCAAGAAGCGGAAGGCATTGTTCCCAGCACTCCCACCTTCCCGGCTGCACCCTCCCACCTCCACTCTGCTCCAGAGTGGTCCAGCAGAGACACGCTCAGATTTTCCACACAAAACCCCTACTTTTGGGAGGAGATCATACTCAGACTGGGTAGGCCTGGGGGATAGGGGCTTCTGTTCAGAGCCTCTGGAGATCAACTACTTGGTAGCAGGAAGAGCACAGGGTGAGAGGCCCAGCAGATTTGAACGACAGGTCAGCCACGTCCCAGCCGCGCAAGCTTGGATCCATCTCATCTCACTGAGACACCCTCCTGAGCATCAGCTGTCTCATCCATAAAATGGGACTGGAAATCCCTGCCTAAAATATTGTCCTAGGTCTCCTCAGAGTCCTGGATGTACTTTGTAACTGCTAAAGCTGTCCTGTTCAACATACTCTGGAGCTGCACCCTGGAGTTGTATGTGGCCACTCAAATGAAAATGAAATAAAATCTTAAAACTCAGTTCCTCAGTGTCCCCAGCCACGTCTCAAGCGCTCAACAGCCACTTGCCATTCATGACTACCACGTGGGAGAGCAAGGTACAGAAAATTCCAGTGACCAGCACTGTAAAACTTAAAACAAAAAACAAAACAGAGGCAAGATAGACTCTACCCTTCTCTTCCGTTAGCTTTTGCCTGGGGAAAACTGTATCAAGGCGCTGGTGCAGGGCTTGTACTGCCTTCCAGGGGCGAGGACAGCCAGTGCCTCCCACCCCATACTCCACTGCCAGGCAGGGCAGCTGTCACCCACTGCCTCTCCTGAGGCCCAGAGTCTCCTCTCCCTCTAGCTGACCCATGAGCTGAGGTGCTGACCCAGGTGGACCCCTGAAGCCTTTCCCTTCCTGCAGAGGTTCCAGTGACCCCTTCTGTGGGCTCCCGGCCGACTTGAGGCCCTACCCCCCACACCTGCCTCTATCTTAAAATCTGTGTCCTGGGACATGAAAGCCCTCTCCCCGGAGTGACCTGATCTCTTTCTTACCCAGAAGTCTTTGCTGAACTGGCAGCTTCCAAACATCCTGAATACTTCCCTCCACCCCTACCTGGGCACCTCACTTGAGACCAAACCTGGGGACTTCAGTTTTTCTCAGAAATTTGCTCACTGGGGTGTCTACTTGGGACCTTCAGCCGTAACTCCATAACCGTGGAGTTTGGTTCCCACAGGAAGGGGACCCTGATATTTGGGATGCCAAGAATCCCTGTCTGGTTCTCATTCACTTCAGAACCCATCAGGGCCTTGCACACACAAGTCCTGTGCAGGCACTGGTGCCCCCAGGCCCTGCCTCGGGGCTGAGCCCCAGGCTATGGAGAAGTCAGGGCTTCAGGGTCTCACCTCACTCCCACACAGCTGCTGGGCCGCTGCTCAGACCGCTGGAAACAGCACAGGGGCTCAGCGGCCGGCCAAACGCCCAGCTCTGAAATAGCAGTTGTGTTCACATAAAAGCCTCTAATGAGAGAAAGATGCCGTTCTTGGCCCCTGGAGCGCTCTCTGCAGACACCGTCTGGCAGGCCAAGTGGGCCTCTACCGTTTGGCGGCCGGAGGGCGGAAGGGGAGGTGTGAGTCAGACCTTGGCCCTCGCCTCCAAGCTTGGACCGCCCTGTTAACTGCATTAACAAACGCGCAATGCTGGGCCAGCTGGGGGCTGAGGGCCAGGGCCCTGGGCAGACAGCAGTCCCAATTCCCATCAGCTCTGGCAGGCCTGAGGAGGGAGACCTCTGGGCACATCACCCCCACGGCCTTGAAGATCTGTGTGGGAGAGGCGGGCTTGGGAGGCCCTGGTGCCACAGCGACCTGTGGAAGTGAGAGAGGGTGGGCTGGGGGCCGGGGACAGCCACTGCCACCATCGCAGCTGAGCCTGGGATGATTTTTCCTGGGACATGGAAGATCGCTCAGTGTCTGGAGTGGAACCACCCGCCCCTGGAGCAGCAGCTCCAGGTCCAGACCCCAGGAATGTCAGGAGGAAACACCAGCTACTCAGCTACACAGAGCACAAGCTCCTGGAGAGTGTGGCCTCAATTTCAGATGCTGTCTGGATTCTAACAAGTGACCTTGATCAGTTCTGTTCTTCTGTGAGCCTCACGTCTTTATCCAGTGAGTGACTGCGGGCCCAAGATTCACTACTTGCCTGGGTGGTAAACAAGACAGACACTGTCCTTTTCCTCATGGACCATCCAACTTAGTCAGAGGGCCTGTTGCTAAATAAGTACGCCATTGCCAGATGGCGATGTGGGCTGTGGAGGGACAGTCAAGGGACCCAGATCCAGAATAATAAGGCTGGAGTGGGGCCGCTCCTGACATGGAGGCTGGGGCATCCTTTTAGAGGAGGTGTTCGAGGCAGAGACTAGAAAGACAACAAGGGGCCAGCCTCAGAGAGAGGAGGAAACACGGGAAGGGAGAGGGCAGTGTGTGCACAACCTGCAGGTGGCATATTGGGGACTCTAGCCTGGATTCCCTGAGCCACGCTGAGCCCAGAGTTCTGGGACAGGAGCCCTGTGGTCACATCCAGGGAGCAGCTACAAGACTGAGAGGCAGCTGAGGCAGAGGGGAGGGACTAGTGTCCCGGATACCCAAAAGCCTGAGCAAAAGGATGGTGTCCCGGATAGCCCCAGGTGTCCAGGGACAGCATTGCACAGGGTAAGCAAGACCTGAAGCAGGAGCTGGCTGTCAGGCAGGGAAATCACAAACGCCATGCGATCTGGTCGCGTTGGGGTTGGGCTGTTTCGGATGCAGCCACAGGAGCCCCGAGGTCAGGAGAGAGGTTTAGCTGAAAGTGCAAACCTAGCCCAGAGACAATGCTTTTATCTGTGAGGAAGAAGTAGATCACTTCAGTATCAGGGCAGTGAGAAAGAAAAGAGGAGAGGGGCTGGGGAGATGCTCAGTGGAATAAGTACTTGCCTGGGAAGCGCAAGGTCCTGAGTTCAAGTTCCGGTACCACAAAGAAAAAAAAAGAAAAGAGGAGAACCCAGGACTGAAACTCAGTATTTAGTAGCAGACAGAAAAGAATGAGCCAGGGATATAGCTCAGTTGAATAAGCACTTTCCTGGCAAGTGCAAGGTCCTGAGTTTAGGGAGAGGAGAGGACACAGGATAGCGTGGTGGCCGCTCTCGGGCGAGGAAGCAGGGTGTGGCGCGTCCTAGCAGAGTAGGCACTGGGCGTTAGCATCACTGCTGCACGCTCTTCATGCCTACATAAGGCGCACTGCGTGGCCACTTGGGCTGGGCTTGCTCCCACGGTCCTTCTCTGGAGCAGAGGATTTAGAAGACCTTGGGGAAACTCGGCTTTCAGACTGTGGACAGAGAGGGAGAAGCTAGCAAGCACGCTGAGAAGAGACAGCTGGGGATGGAGGAAGGGAAGTACCAGGTCACCTCTGGGACCTGCTGCCCACTTTAATGAACCTGTGCCAAGCTCATACAGAGGACCGCTGTGCAGACAACACTCCACCAGTGTCGAGGAACCAACACGTGGCTCTCTAAGGACTCCTCGGGCAGGGCCCCCAGGGACCCATGGCTGTTGCAGCGGGAAGCCTTAGCTGGTACCTTGCTGGGACTGCGCCTTCTTGCCAGCTGGGTCTCTACGGAGGCCAGAAATGACTCCTGCCGCCTCCCTCTCCACCATTCCCTGCTAGCTTGTGGGTCCCAGCATGGTCCCTGCAGAGAGGCCTGCGGGCCCAAGCCTCTGGCTCTCGGCAGTTCTAACCAGTCAGTAACTCTTATTCTAAAACAGTAAAAATCATGACAAGCCCACCCTGCCCCGTCCCCTTTCTCTAAGGTTCGTTGAGCACTTTTCATAAGAAGAACATAGACTAACTGCTTCATGCGCGGAGCGTTATAATCACTGAAGATACTGTGCTCACTCCTGGTCGACACACGGGAACATGAAACTTAGATCATACACAACCACCGTGCTGCCAAGTGGTAGAGCAAGGGTTTGCAGCCAGAGTCTGGCTCCAGTTGGGGCTCTGCACTTGCCTCCCTCGGAGATGGGGTCACTGACAAGGCTAGCATGGGTGGGCCAGGCTGCCCCCTCAGGGAAGCCAAGAGGCACTGTGACCAGTAGACTGAGATAAAGTCCCAGTTTAGGACTGAGATGAGGCCCAGTTCCAGCGGCCACCACAAGAGAAAGCTCTGGACCGAGCAGGCGTGAGCCTCTGAGCCCGGCTGGCAGCGTCTAGCAGGGTGCATAACCCCTGGGCAGCATAAGGGACCTCTGCTGGGAAAGGAGGCCTGTCCTGTCCAGTCCTTGGCTTGCTTGCTTATCTAGAGGGCCTAGCGTGGAACCCAGGGCCTTCCCACTCAACCACATCCCTTCCCCCCTTTCAATTTTTCATTTTGAAACAAGAGTTTCACCAAGTCACTAAGTTGCCCAGCTGGGTTTGAATTTGTGATCTTCATGTCCCAGCCTTCCAGATCGCAAGGATTCTAGGCGTGTGCCCCCAAGCCTGGTCACATTCAGCCTCTTCTGAGCGAACCTCTCCCCTGCACCTGCAGGCTAGGGGACAGTAAGACACAGTCCCTGCCCTCAGAATCATGGCTAAGCCTGTGAAGAGCACATACAAACCAGGCTTGGAACTGAGCAGTTGACCTAAGTAACCTCCATTGTTCCTGAGAGCTTTAGGGGGCGGGGGTGGTCCTTAGTCACAGAAGAGGAACACAACCTGCCTGTACTCACAGAGCCACTAAGAGGCGAGGCTGATACTTAAACCCAGGCAGTCAACACCATTTCCCATTTCCCCAGAGTGACCTCCCCACACTCAGCCAGCCGCGTGCCTGGCTGCACACCCCTGTCAGCCAGCCAGGAGCAGGCAAGAGCCCGGACTCACACTCCTCCCCCACTGCTGCCTGGCGTGGACAACCGGGCAGTGTCACTTGCACATGGGGAGAAATCTAATCTAGCCATAGTGTCACCGTAAAGATTAAAGAATTATAGAGAGCTTAGAATAGTACCCGGCACACTGTAAGAACTACAGAGTATTAGCGTTGTTATCCTCAGAGACAGCGCTGTAGAGCTTGTCACACCTGTCTTATCACCAAGGTTCCACGGCTGAAAGAGAGCCGGTCACTTGCCCAAGGATACAGGGCTGGGATTCAAGCTCTTCTCTCCAGATCTCATGCCAGAATCCAAAGCACATGCTCTTAACTGGAGCCAAGCTGCTTGGGTGGGGAGCTGGAGAGAGGCCCCCATGACAGCTGCAGGGACCCTGTTCTGCCCCCTTCCAGGGAACTCCACCCTGTGCATTCGGGCTAAGAAAAAATGAGAAGGCTGGGGAACCCTCACATCCCCTTTCCTAGTTGGGGTGGAGATCAAGATGAGCCATTCTCGGGGGGAAGCAGCAGCAGCTATAATCATGGTGGACACTGTCCCCCTGCACCCCACAGTCTTTCCCCTCAGCTCAGTGGGCAGGCAGGCCCCAGCCAGCTGCTTCTACAAATACATAAACACATAAATCATGAGGGAGAGCTGGCCAGGCCACACAGAGCAAGACAGATAGCAAGACCAGGGGAGGAGACACTGGCCCAGCTCCAGACCTGCCAAAGTGGAGGGTGGAGATGGGGACTCTACAAGGGGCACCTGCAGATGCAGCAGCTCCCCGAGGGCCAGGGATGGGGCAGGGGGAAAGCATTCTTGCACTGGGGCAGGATGTTGGGCCCACAGGCACTGGGAGGCCAGATAGGAAGGCACCCCCACATTCCCAACCAGAAGGGCAGCTGTGGAGGGGGAAGGGAAGATGTGCAGCCCCTGGAGAAAGTGCAAGAGCCAGCTGTCAGGGTGTGGAGCCAAGAGCCCCGCGTTCTACAGAGCACTGGACCCCACCATCCAGGGCCAACACCCCACCGCCCACGTGGTTCTCATTAGGCTCATTAGCAGCAAAATGGCAATGAACAAACATCACAGGGATCAGCTAATTAGCACACAGCCCTTCAGAGGGCTGGCTTCAGTAGGAAAAGCTGGTGCCCTGGCAGTGCCCTTCAGAAGAACTGCCAGCCTGTACACCCCAGTCGAGATGGCACCAGGGGGCAGCAGCGTGAGAGGGCTGGGGAGCGAGCGGGGCTCTGAGGCGTCCTGGAGTCACACCCCGCTGGGGCCTGAGGGTGCATACAAGGCTGGCTTTATGACAATCTCCAGACGCACCCAACCTTGACTTTGCAGTGTTGAAATTACAGTTTGACAGAGAGCAATGTTGGAAAATCTCAAGCAAATGAGGAAAGCGAGCGCCTCCAGGCCTGGGGGGCCGCTATGGCCAGGCCCAGGCCCCTGGGGCAGCTGGGAAACCTACCCTTGTAAAACCTCCTGCTCCGACCAACTCAAACCTCAGGCACAGTCTCCACCAGCCAAAGCCTCCCTGCAAAGGCCGAACTCTCTAGAGTCTCCACCAACCTTCTCCCTGCCTTCAACTCCAGACTCCCTGCTGAGGCCTCCACTGGCCCAAGGTCTTGCTTCTCAAAGCCCAGCAGCATGAGGTCCCTGTAGGAGCTTCTGCGAATCACAGGCTCTGCAGCCCCACTCCAGACCTGCTGCAGCAGGATCCTGAGGCTTCTGGGAGCATTCCGACATGAGTAGACCCCAAAGTGGATCTTCCCACAGTGAACCTCAACTCCTTCAGTGGTCTTCAGCCACAGCTAAGGAATCCACTAGAGCGCTTTCAACACAGCTGGCTGGCGGAAAGCCTCCTGGCTGCCCTCTTAACGGGCTTCTCTGCCCACCACACTGGCCCAGCCTGATTTTGTCTCAGATTTCCCTTTCATGAACTGTGTGACCTTTGGTAAACCTCACTTTCTTCACCTTTAAAAGCATGAGGAAAGCTGGGGGTGGTGTCACACACCTGTAAGCCTGGCACTGTGGAACACTGAGACAGGAGAGTCACAAGCTCTGACCAGCCTTTTTCTGGCGGAACCGGGGATTGAACTCAGACCTCACGCTTGCCAAGGAAGCACTTATTCTACTGAGCTTTTTTTTAGTATTTCTCTTTTTCTTATTAATTTTATTGAGAAACAGCAGTGAGACAGTTTCAAAACTGATTAGTAGGATGGCTTCAATAATTCATTGCATATTGTTGTCCTCATAGTGGTTATTCACAGTACAAGATGTAGACATGATATCCTGTCCAAACACTATTAGTACAAATCTTTCTTCTCATTGCTGCTCAGCCTTTGAAACTTAGCAACTTAGCAAGTTCCTTCCTCAAAATTAAAATAACTTAATTAAAGATAAAGTAAAAATTAAATTAATTAATTAGTTAAAGAGGGGTTGGGGAGATGGCTCAGTAGAATAAGCGCTTCCCTGGCAAGTGCAAGGGCCTGAGTTCAATCCCCAGTTCTGACCAAAAAAAAAATTAATTAATTAATTAATTAAAGAGCTGGGAGGGCCAGGGAGATGGCTCAGTAGGATATGCGCTTGACTGGCAAGCACAAGGATCTGAGTTCAATCCCCAGTTCTGCCAAAAAAATAAAAAAATAAAAAAATAAAGAGCTGGGGATGTAGCTCTTGGTACAAAAACACCCCAATATAATCCTCAGTACAAAAAAAGAAAGAGGCAGAGAGACATGCGTCCCCCCACCCTGCCTACAGTCAGAGAGGACCTGTCCCCTGAAAGTCCCCACTGGTTCAGGTTCCCATTTGTTCTTGCTTTGGGGGCTTGGCCTTTTGTCCCAGAGGCCTTTGGAGCACCCTGCAAGCCTGCCTGCACTACACGTACACCGGCACAGGGTCAGACCACAAGACTGGGCTTGCTGGGCCCAGCTCGCCCCGATCACGCGCTCATCACACTGCCCTCCAGAAACAGGAGAGCAGGTGCTGCAAGCTGAGAGCAGCAAGCATCTTGTCAGCTGAGAGAAAAGCCCAGATCTCCCTCTGGAGGAAGAGAAGCCCAGGAGACTGCCACTTCTCAGCCAGGCCAGACCCTGGAGAGGCCCTGGTGACAGCAAGAGGACAGTCAGGCAGAGCTCCTGGGATGCTGACAGGGACCCACAGGGGTTCCTGGGGTGCGAAGAGGTAAGATCCTGGGGCTCTAGGATCACCGAGGGATCACCGTCCAGCCTCGAGGTGTTGGGTGGGACAAAGTCCTCCGGATGGGAGTGTGGGGGTCTGGGTCCAGCCCGGCACTGCAGCAGCGCGTCATTGGCCACGTGTCCTAAGCACCCAGAGCCCTGGCCCTGGGCAGCGAGAGGGCTGATCAGTGGGTTACTGATGGAGGGTCACTAGAGCGTTAACTGGAACAAAGCATGTGAAGAGCCCCGCAGTGCTGGGTAACGGCACATGCGCGGTGCCAGCTAGCAGCAGCGGGGCACTGCCACCCCCAATTCATAGGTGAAGAATCGGGGTTCAGAAAGAAAAGGTGAGATGCCCAGCAGCAGGGTATGATATAAAAGGAGCTCAAATTCCAGCTGCGCCCTTGCCCTGCCATGGGCCTTGAGCACGTGACCTCTCCGTGCCTGCCCAAGAGGGTGCAGAAGGTGCACACTACACAGGGGCACTGCCTCCTGTCACTGTTGTCACTGCCTGCCACACCATGCACGAGACCTTTCATCTCTGCCAGGCATGGAGGTCATGACTCCTCCCGCCTCATTCCTTGGTCTCCACCTAAGAGGACAACTCTCTTCCCTCCCCTTTGAGCCAACATTTTGGGCTTCAGTGTATCCAATCCCAGCCTGGTCCAAACACAGTATCAGAGCCTCATCTCAGCACAGGGGAGTATGTGACAGAGGCCAAACCTTCAGGCCCAGGGCCAGGGCACAGGTGCAATCCTGTAGCACACAACATGAACGATGGCCTTGGAGGCATGGGACATCCAGGCCCTGGGGCCAGGGTGTGGACTGTGAGCCTGTGTGGCCCCCACAGGACCCTGCAAGTGGGGCAAGCTGGACTAACACAGGGGAGGGAAAGTAGGGAGGGAAGGCAGGGAGCTGTCAGACACGAGCCGAGCTTTGCTCTGAGACGCTGCATCCAGTTGGAGGCATTGTCGAATTTCCTCTCTGCACTGCATATGGCCTCTGCCTGGGGACAGACTGCACCTCAGGAGGCAGGCTGGGGCAGACTATTTTGGCCTGTCCTAGCCCCTAGGGAAACAGGGGCAGGTTGGGTAGGAGAACTCACGTTTGATACAGTGGTTGGTGCTGTTCGCTGTGGTCCATCCTGGGCAACACTGTCCCCCGCAAACATTCCTCCTGTGAAGTTAACAGAACCAGGTCAACATGAGAGTGCCCAGAACCAAGACTATTTCTAGACTCCTTCGGTAGATCTGGCTCCTCCAGGTGCAGCCTGTGAGAACACTGCTGTGCTGAAAGGTGGTCCGAATGCCACAGGGAGGCTGCCAGGAATTAGGCTGGGGGTCATGCAGCTCTAACTGGGACCTCACCGCGCTCCTCACATTGTGCCCCCAGAAACCTCCCCTTCTCACCTCTACCATGGAAATGACAGCACCTGTCTACCTGGGTGACTGCCATGGTTAAACAGGATAGAAATGCTTAGCACCTCATGCAAAGATGTCAGCTGGGACCATAAAGATGCTCAGCAAGGTCCAAGAGATTCAGCCATTGGCCAAAGCTACATAACTGTTAAAAGCCAGAACCTGATTTCAACCTGAGTTAGCCCAACTCCAAGCCAGGCTCCAACCCTGCACTGCCCCATGGAAGGAAAACAAGTGCCACACTTCTTGTCCTGCCAGAGAAGCTGTCCAGATGAGCAGCCTTCAGGACACACAGACGTGTTGCCTGCATCAAATGTGCCCTGCGAGGGCCCACGGTCTTCTCTGTGGGCCTGAGCGGGAGGCCGCAGGAGCAGTGCTCCAGGCTGTGTTGCGGGGGGCAAGCACTCGGTGCAAGCACGCTTTCCACTAGGGAAGGCGAATGGAATGCACTGAGGGGGCGGGGGCCTTCCCTAGTGACTCTGGTGCTGTCTCTTGCACATGAGACAATGGCATTTGGCCCAGGGAAGGGCACTCACCCCCCTTGCCAGAATCTTGCCCTCAGGTCTGGTGGGCACAGCAGCAATACCTGTGTTGCCCGCCCACGGCTCTCCATCTGCAGGCTGAAATGCCAAGGCCAGAGTGACTCCCCAGAAGAGCCCTGCCTGCAGACAACTCCTTGGGCCTGCCTCCTCCGCCCAGGCCAGGCTGGCTCTGGCTTCCAGGGCCATGACAGTGAGCTCAGTGTGCCCACTCAGTGCTCACTGGAACCAGCGGTGGCGGGGAGGGAGACACACAGAGGCCAGGGGACAGGGCGGGTGGCCATGCCTGGGATCTCTGTGGCCAGGATGGCAAGCATCTGGTCCCACTTAGATTGTTTGACATTTGAGTGGACCCCAAAGCTTGTGTGGTTTTGAGAGCCTTACAAAGAATTCAAAATAAATTCCTGCAGCTTGCAAAAGCTGCAGCCCATTCCTGGCCCTTTGGCCCAAAGTTGTGGGGAGCTGCTTCCCAGGGAGCTCCCAGAATGTACCACTAGTACCATTAGCTAAGGGCTCTGCCCCTTCCTGGCTCCATAGAGTCCTCCTGGGGTGGCTCAAGCCACCAGGCCCCAGGGGAGGGCTGAATCTCACACTCAGTGTTCTGCAAGTACGTCCTGGGGGAGGGGAAAAGAGCTCACCTCTTTGGAAGTGGAAGCTTCCTCCTCATGGGGAGCGGAGAAGTCTGCAGGAAGCAGCCTGCACACTGAGATTCTCCTAAGCTGGGGCCTGAGGTACCCCGAACACCGTGGACCAAGAAGCCTGCTTAGCTTGGGAGGTCACAGCCTGGAGCCCAGCCTGAAAAACTCCAAATACCCCTGGGAGAGCTTTGTGGCTGGCTGTAGGAGGCCAGAGGCCAGGCTGAGCTTCCCTGCCCATCGTGGTGTCCTGAGGAATATCAGGAATATGGCAAGAGCTCGCCAGAATCAAAGGCTTCCAGGCTTAGGCACCAGGCTGGGGTGGGGGGACATTCAAGAGTTGTAGGAACCCAGTGAAGGCCCCTCAGTGTCCCCACCCGGCTGACATGAATGTCTTGGGTATGTGCCCAGCAAGGAGGGCAGTGGGGAGCAGCCATCCTGCATGTTCTGGCCAGCACAGAGAGCACAGGAGCCTGGCTAGCAGGGCCCTCCAGCCCCCTGGCTTGGGCTCTCTGGATGCCAGCTTTCACAGCACTCGGAGATCACAGGAGAACCATCTTCCAGGTGACACCAGTCAGCAAACATTAGCTACATGTCTGGCAACCCCACTGGGGACAACTCCATCTAGGACAAATCTGGTCCTGCTGGCCCTTTGATGCCAACCCCCCATGGCTCTCCTTTGCCTCTACAAAGCCAGCCTGGCTGCCACCAGCCTGTGAAATCAAATGGCCTCTATTGCCCTTCCCCTCGGACCATCCACAGCACAGCTGTGCTCCACCACGCTTGTCCCATGTCTCCACAGATGTGCCCCGTGGAGGCCTCAGTTCAGGACACACACCCGGCCTGGAATGTGCCCCCCAGCTCACCAGACTTCCAGGCCAGGCACCACCTGTTTTGCATAAGTCTCTCACTGCCATCTTTCCAGCTTTCCTCTTCCCTGCGTGGCTGCCCTGTCTCTGCCTTGGGTATCCTGATGGCTCTTTCTTGCTTCCTTTGTGTGCTTAGCGCAGTATTAAGAAGACCAAATACTTCTGTGCGCCCCCCCCCCCCAACCCAGAATGAACAGCGCTGAGCCTAGGAAGGGGGATTTTCGGCCACGTGAACACAATATTCAGCAAGGCAGAGTCACATAGAGAGAAGGTGATTCCCTGCCCTGTGGTGACGCTAACCTGATCAGGGCAGGGGACAAATCTCCTTCAGTGGCTGTGTGCCCAGCTGGGTCCTCCCCTGGACACAGCCCAGCACCTCTTCTCCAGAGGGAGAGTTCCTAAGATAATGAATAGTGTCTGACTAGAAGTGAAGAACATTTTGTTTTCATTTCAATTTTCCTGCAGTTACCTTCTCTTTTGGACAAATAGTGCTACTTTCAACTTACGATAATGATACAAAGTTTCCTTTTAATTATGAATTTATTTATGTAGAAAAGTGAGTCAAACACTGTTTGTAACAGCAAAAACATGTAGCTCATAATAATGTCCAAAAACAGGATGGCAGATAAACAAACTGATACTTTTAGACAAAGAAGCAATACACAACAGTTAAAATAAATAAACTTGGACTAATTATATAAACGTTGTTAAATCTCAAAAATCTAATGAGGGGAAAAATAAATTGTAGAAGGAATTCTCCAATTCCCCCTATACGCTCTACAACGTGAGACCTTAAACTCATCTAAGTTTAAAATATACCAAAACATTGTGTAGTTTACAGATGCACGAATCTGTGGTGATGGCATAAAAGTACACATCGCCAGAAATCTGAAGAAGTGGTTAGCTCTAGGGAGACATAAATTTATAGAAATTTCAACTAAATGGGGGAACTACCTGCTCAGGCCCTCCTCCTGTTCTTCTCTTGGACAGGAGCTTTCTTTCTCTCAATAAATATATTCTGCTCATAAAAAAAAGAAATTTCAACTAAAACACTTAGAAGCAAAATACACCAAAATTTTTAGATCTGTGGGTTTGGGAGCTCTGTTATTTCCAGTACCATTTTGTATGCCTGTAAAGCTTCCTAATGTACTTTAAAATGATATGAAACAAAATACTATTCTTTTAACAGCATATTAAAGAAAATAATAAAAAAAAAGTTAAAAAGGGGGGGCCGGGGAGATGGCTCAGTGGAATAAACGCTTCCCTGGCAACTGCAAGGCCCTGATTTAAATCCCCAGTTCAAAAAAAAAAAAATTGAAGTAATAGAACAAGAGGGAAAAGGCAGAGGGGAAATATTCTGAAAGTGGTATGAGACTGGCTCAGAAACACTGAAGACCACAAAACAGCGAGTCTACAAGTCCCCTGGCAACAATGGACAAGTGTGGGAGTGGTGCCTGCTCTGATCACCGCGATGCTGTAAGGCACCTAGCACCATTCTTGCAGCATAACTAAAAAAATAATAATAAACCTTCACAGTCTACCACATTGGAAAGTCACAAAGGACAGAGGCCGGCTGTCTGTCTGTCGGTCGGTCTGTCGGTCTGTCGGTCTGTCGGTCGGTCGGTCGGTCGGTCGGTCGGTCGGTCTGTCTGTCTGTCTGTCTGTCTGTCTGTCTGTCTGTCTGTCTGTCTGTCATCTGTCTGTCTTAACCACTGCCACATCCCAGGATCCAGCATAGTGTTTGGCATATAGGAAAGCTTCCACAAATACTGTACGCAGTTATTTGTTGAAGAATCCCTGCGGTAGAGATATAGTTCCAGCCTCCACCAGTAGGTGGCGCTTCGCCCTTGGCTCTGAGCAGCCCATAAGGGCTGAGGAAGTCAAGGGGAGCACCGGCACTTGTCCCCTTCCCTGCTGCCAAGAAATGGCTGCCTGAGGTGCCTGGGATCCCACGACCTATGAACGCCTTGGCCAGCACCAGAGTGACGGGCTGGTGCTTGAGGAGTGTCGCGCCTGCCTGCCCCCTTGCTTCTCACCCCTGCTCTGGCCATCTGCTACCCACCGAAACCAGGCCATAGAGCTACACCCTCCTCTGAGGTCTTCAGCCACTCTGTCCCATGCTTTTGCATTTCCAGCGCTAGAAAGTACAGTCACGTTTCTGTTCATTTCTCCAGCTTGATTTTAAGTAATTGGGTTGCTGTCGCAGCAGGATAAAGCCTCCTCTTCTTTCCTGTGCTCAGCATGCACGCTTTTAGGAAGCAAGTATTCACTTGCTTGCTCAGGTCAGGGAAAAAACCCTGAAACACAGCAGGTGCTCCATTAATACTTGTTGAATAAGCCTGCGTGGGCATGACTTGGCAGCCAAGCCCTGGAGCGTGGAATTCATTCACCCTTTCAACAGCTCCTTAGGGAACGGCAGCTCTGTACCGACACTGTGCTAGGCACTGGGACACAGAAAGAGCAAACAATGTCCTGGCCTTCACAGAATTTACGTGAGTTGGGGGAAGCCAGAGCCTAAACATAAGCAGGACCAAGTCCTAGAGCAGATGTGGGGTCAGCAGGTGCCATGCTGTTCCCAGGGACTGAGCCCAACTGGAAACCAGCCCAGGCCAAGAAGGGCTGGCAGAGCCCTTCCTAGAGTTCCCTATGGCCTGACTCAGCCTCTCACCGCCGGTGGCTCCAGTGTCCTTGTTGTGAAAGCACCTGTCACATCCAAGCAAGGGGTGTCCCCGGCACTCTGCACCCATTATACTCCGGATGGGAGTTTCAGAGGGGCAGGCAGCTCAGGATGTAACAGCCCTCTAAGAGGCTGAGGGTGGTTGGGGTGAAGAGTTGAGCTGGGTATGGTAGTGCAGACCTGTGATCCCAGCATTCTGGGAAGCTGAGGCAGGAGAATCACAAGGTCAAAACCACTGTGGGCAATTTAGTGACAGCAAAGAATCCTGTCTCAAAATCAGTAAATAAGGGATAGCGATGTAGCTCAGGGCAAAGACCCTGTTCAATCCCTGCATTCAACTGAAAAAAGAAGGAGAGGAGGGAAGGAGGGAGACGAAGAAACTAACACCAGAGACAGAACACCGCAGAGCTGGAGGGAAGCTTAGCCCAGCAAAGCGAGCCAATGATACTTAGATGCGCGCACACAGACCCAGTTTTCCACAGCCAATTCGAGCAGATTTCCTGCCCCAAGGGCCACCGAAGCCTTAGTCTATGCCTACACCTGGCTGGCTGCAAGCCCAGGCCAACCGAGCCCCTGTCCGTACTCTTGCCTGCGCACCGGAGTCGCAGGTGCCCCCACGCGGAGGAGCGTCCATCATGGGTGCCGGAACCCCCACCCCGTCCCACACCCACGCTGAGCTTACCAACCTCCCCAGGGACGCCCAGCACCCACTCATCTGTCCCCTCCCCGGGTCCTCTTGAGTCCCCACAGCGCAGCGAGCGCGGGTGAAAGCTGTTTCTTGGGATGCGGGAGGGGCGTGGGCGCCTCGAGGATGGCCCGACGTTGGGGTTTGGGGTGAGCTATGAAAGGGTGAATAAGTTGATCTTTGCCTCTGGCAGCTCTTTCCCGGCGCTGCTGAAGACGCAGCCGAAGGGCAGGAGTGCGCACCCTCGCCTCTCCCGTGCACCGCTCCGCGAAAGGCGCCCCGAGCTGGCAGGGGCCCCCTCCCCGCGCCTCCCTCTCCCGCGCTCACCCCGTGAGCCGCCCTCGCGGTGCAGCCCCCGGCCGCTGCGAGGTCCCGGCCCGGGGCGCGGGCTGCGGGGGGCTCGGGGCGCCGCTCCTTCGAGTCTGCGCAGGTGGCTGGGCTCGACGCGGCTGCTGCGCGCGGAGTGGCCGCCCGGCCTCCGCCTCGGCGGGCCTCCAGGCGCTGCCCCAGGCCGGCTGGGTCCGCTCGGCGGGCGGCGAGCCCGGGCCGGGTGGGTCCGGCTCCCGGAACAGACTGTACACCTTGGGCGCTGCGGGGCGACTGCCCGCGGGGCGCCACGGCCGGCTCGCGTCCCCCGCAGCCAGCTCGTATCTGCTGGCCGGGCTCCTCTGCGCTTGCCCCGCGTCCACTAGGAGAGCCAGCGCCAGCGGCAGGAGGACCCTGCAGGGGGTCCCCGGGCGGCCCGCAGCGGCCGGCGGCCTCATGGCTCCTCGGCGAACGTCCCGGCGCGGGGTCTGCGCCCGAGCCGCCCCCTCTGCGCTGGGCTCCAGCACGCCGCCGAGGGGAGCAGCGCGTTTTATTTTTGGAAACCTCCAGCGTGCTTCCGACTCTTTTATCCACACCGCGCCCCTCCTCGGAGGGACAGCTCGGCCCCTCGATACGCGCAGGGAGCGGAATTCCAGCTACACCCACTTGGCGCGGGGACCGGCGGCGGCGAGCGGGGTTAACCCGTGAGGAGCTGCGGCCGCCGGCGTCCCCGCCCGCGAGCTCGGGCAGCCCACCTGTCGCGCGGCCGCCGCCCGCCCCGCCTCTCGGATCCGGAGTCGAGGCCACCGAGGCAGCCTCGCGCTCTTGAGGGCGGCCAGAAGAGGCGCGGACCCCCGAGGGACCCGGACGGGTTCGAGCTCGGAGCCCCGGCCCTTTGCCGCCCCCTGCGGGGGCCGGAGGCGCTGGGCAGCGCGCGGACGCGGGGTGCAAGGCCCGGGAGAGGCGCCCCCTCACGGCGCCGCGCGCCCTCCGCACCCCGCGCTCCGCGGACCTCGGCTCCCGCCGGTGGCGTCCAGATCCGGCCGGCCTCGGCCTGGGGAACAGCGGCTGCTGGGAAAGGGGTCTTCCTCTCCACGGGGCCTCTGGGATAAGGTCACCCAGGGAGGCAGCCGTGCCAGAGGAGGAGGTGGAACCCAGGCCTCCGGCCCCTTGCTAGCTCGCTCACACGTAGCTCCTTGGACGCCACCTGGGCCCATTCCCCGGGAACCTGCTGAGAGAGGGGCTCTGCGAGACCACTAATCCGGTGTGTGCCCCAGCGGGTGGGGCTCCCGAGCCAACGACCTGTCATCCGAGTGTAATCAGGTGATGGTGGCTTTCATCAGTGCCCTGGCCCCACCCCTAAAGGACCGGGCCTGTAGGGCAGCCCAGAACGCATTTGCACATCCTGCTGCTTCCTAGGGAGGCAGCGAGAAAGAGCAGGAAGGAGACCCTGCTTACTACTTCTGCGTATACAAAGCAGCCACAGATGCCACCTAGTGTGGGCGGAAAGCCTCAGCCCTCGGCGTCGGCCACAGAGCCTCTGCGCTGAGACCCCTCTCTGGCTCCACGCTTGTCCCCGAAGCTACACTGGCCCTTCTGCTGTTGTGCTCCCTCTACCTGGATCACCGCCTCACCTCGTGGGTGAAAGGCAGCTCCGGCTGGCCTGAGCGCAGCCCAGCGTAGACCTCCTCTCCCACTCCAAGTTTTCACTTTCTCACATACCCTACTTTATCCATCACTGCAAGGAGCAGTTTAAGTGATCTCATTATTTCTTTGTGAAACTGGTCATTTGAATGGGTGTTCTTATTCAAGAAGAAGCATGTTTTTTCCACTTAAGCCTTCAACCATACTCTATTAAATTTCCCTTTCCTTTCCACACTGACATTTCCGGCAGCGTCCTTGGCTTGCCCACCTCTACCAGACACAAGAACACCTTCATTTTTATGATTAATGCCAACTTTCAGGCATTGCACAGACTGCTATTTAAGTCAGGACCTCATACAGTTTAATCAGTATCACATCCAATTTAATTCTCCTCCGCTCCCCCCACAGGCTGCCTTCTAGCTGGAGACTCCATAGGGGAGAGTGAGGTAAGGTCTGTTTCTGTTTTTCCTTTCGTGTCTCCTCTGTGTCAAGGTTGGGCAAGAAGTATCAGAGAAAAAGTAGCAAAGTCTTGCAGAGCAGGCGTCCTTGGCGGACAAGTGCCAAGCACAGACTCCCGTGGACACATGTCTGGGTCCTGCGGGCCTTCCCCTCTGCATTGCCCTGCCAAAGCACTCTCTGGTCTGGCTCTTGAAGGTTTGCATATCTTACCTACAGGAGACGTTCCAGTCCATGCCAGGCAAGGCACTGAAGAGACAGCCCCTCCTCAGCCGGCCACAAGGCCACTCCAGCCCGTCAGTTCTCCGGGCAGGAAGTGCATGTCTCTGTGAACAGCCTCAGTCACTAAAGACATGTTAGGTTCATCCAAGAACTTCTGGCTGTGCTTTTTACAGTGGAGTACCTGCAACTGCCAACAGCTCCTCTAGCATCTACAGAAGGTCTGCTATATGAGTTATGTCATTCAGTTTCCATTGCTGTGACAAAATACTTGAGCTAACTTCAAAGGAGGAGAAATTCACTTGGGCTCACAGTGTCACAAGTTTCAGTCCATGGTTCCTTGGTCTCATTGCTCTGGGCCTATGCTGAGATTCAGGGTAAGGAGTTGTGATGAAGCTAAGCTTTTTGCTTTATGGCATGTAGAAAGCTCAGAAGACAGAATAGGCTGCGAGCCCACCATCTCCTTCCAAGGCATGCCCACCCAACGACCTCCCTTCCTCCCGCTAGGCCTCCACCACTACATTTCACACACCCCCTCTAACAGCATCATCAGCTGAGGACCAAACTTTCCACACATGAGACTCTGGGGGACACTGAAGATTCAACCAGAACAAGTCAGGCCAGCTCTTCTTGAAGGGGATTGGCCTCTCCAGGTCCTCTTCACTTGTTTGTGTTGAAAAGTACCCTCAGGGGGGGGCATGACCCTAGCTCAGGCCTTTAAGTGGCTGCTTCCACAAAGCTCTCAGCCTCAGGTTGCTGGAGTTCGAACCTCACAACTCTCCCGCTGGCCAAAAGTGCCCTGAAGCCATTCGAGGAAGAAAAAAAAAAAAAATCCTTATTCCATTGGGGCTGGTGAGATGGCTCGGTGGTCTGAGGCACCTACTTGGAGCAGGCTCGGCGGGGCCACGGTTCAATCCCCCAGTGCCACCGCAAGCCAGCCAGCCCCGCCCCCTGGTGGGCTGGGCTGGCCACACACACATTAAAAAAATAATAATAATAAAAAAATTAAAAAAAAAAAAAAAGAAAGAAAAGTACCCTCAGGGGAAGTCTCAGCCCTATCTACTGACTTAAACATTCTCTACCTCAGCCACCTTTCTCCTTTTCTTCTGTAATCTGGAACCAAGGGGTGTCAGTTGGTAGTGTTGAACCTCTTCTGCCTTTAGTGAGGTGTCTTGTCCATATTTTTAGAATGTGGGACTCTTTTGTTCTAGTCTTTGTTGTTTCTGTAGAGATGTTAAGACTACACAAATCTCATGCAATCATTTATAAAATTTACTCTCTGTAGTGGGTTTTTTACTGGTGGTCAACTTGTTACACCCAGCTGAACTGAGCTTGCACGGTACTGGGCGTGGAAGGCACACTTGAGAATTGCTGCCAGAAGCATAAGAGGCAGAACTGGGGCCAGTGAGATAGCTCAGTAGACTAAGCATCTGCTTAGGTAAGTGCAGGGACCAGGGTTCAATCCCTGGCATCACATGCCATGCTGGCCCTGCTCCCAGGCATACTGAGCTGGCCACCAAGACTAGGTGTGGTGGCACAGACCTGTAATTCCAGCGCTGGGAAGGCTGGAAACAGGAGGATCACTATGAGTCTGAGCTGCATAGTGAGACCCTGTACCAAACACATGAATAAGAGGAAGGAGGAGGAGGAAGAGAAAGAGGAAGAAGAAGAGGCAGAATGGAGTAGCTGTTTAGAAGCTGTTAGGGAAGCTGCTTGGAGAAGCTGTTGAAACTGCTGGAAGCTGGTGGCTCTCTTGGGCTGTTCTGCTGGGTGACCTTGTCCTGCTGGCTTTCTGGATGAACTTGGCTTTTCTTGTTGGAGGACCTCAGGACCTTGTTGTCGCTGAGAATGGCTGCGGTTCACTTTGGGGGAGCGCTGGTCCACATCTTGAGCATCGCTTCCTGGCTCTGGAGGGGAGGATGGTGCACTGCTCAGCCTCATGGAGAAATTTGTGTTGGCTTTACTGAGGGGAACTCAGCTTTCCTTATCACTGGAGGAGCTTGAGACTTCACTGCTGCTGAGGGCTGCGGTACATTTGAGGAGAACTCTGACACTTACCTTGGGCATTGCTTCCTGGCTCCAGTCGGACCCCTCAACCTGCTGGCACAGAGCCTTCATCCACTGGCACAGACTTTCTAGCTTCAGCACTGACCTTGGGCCTTCCCAGTGCGGATCCATGAAATAGGCCTGCATGAGACTTCGCTGTGGGCTCTAAGTCTCCAATTGGACTTGTGGGAGGCATTGTTGCAAGAGCTAGCTTTTTAGCTGGACTCATGCAGAACATTAGGATCCAGGCCCTCAGGTGGATTCTTTGGTCTTTAGTGTATGGACAGATTTCCTGCACTCCTTGTATATGATTCTTTGGGAAATTATAAAATAATCTTATAAAATGTGTCTTGTATTGTTCCCCTTGCAAAACCCCAAGCCTCAACACTCTGATTTCACAAGCCACAGTAATATCTTTAAATTTGATGTCTTGCTCTTCACTCATCTCTCGGGTGTAAGGAGCTGCTCCAGAACTTAGAACTGTGCTTGAGCATAAGAGATGGCCAAGAAATACATGTTCAATGAGCAGCTAATCCAATGAATGAAAGAATAGTCTCAGGTAGGGAGGACTGGGATTATTAGACCCACTGTAAGAGAGAAAAACTGAGTTCTGCATGGTAGCTACTGGTCCACGTTCCTGTCCTGCTGACCCTACAGATCCCCTTGAGGCTACTCCTTACGTTTTGTAATGGATGCCTCTTCAATTCCCAGAATGCCCGCTTGCCTATCTTCCCAGCGACGGGAGCCTCAGCTCTGTGCCAACCCCCTGGCTGGTGTCCATGGAGCTCTCAGTTCCAGGCTCCCTTCCTCTCCCCACTACTACCTGCCCTTTTCCTTCAGAGCTCGTGCCTCCATCCCTGCATCCTCACCTCAGATCCCCAAGAGCCTCTCAAGGCAGAAACCTTGGCATCCTCTTCGTCCCTGAGCTATTTTTTCCTCCTCTATGTCCAAGTCATTATTACTGCTCCATCTCCTCCGTCTGCATTTCTGGAAGTCTGCCGCCCATTCAGTTCCTCAGCACTCGCCTGGCCAAAAGCTTCACACAGACACTCTTCCCTCACCAGCCGACGCCCCTCCTGCACCTCCCTGAGCACAAGGTCCTTGGCATTCTCGCCCTGGGCCCTACCCTCACGTTGCCTCCAAAGCCTTGCGCACCCCTCGGCCTCTCCCATGCCACCTCCATCTACACTCATGCCTCCTTTCTTTGACCCTATGGTGCAGCTCTGCAGGGCCTCCTCTCCCATAAACACTTGAGTGTTTTGGTTTTTTTTTCTTTTGAAGCTTAAAATTTATGGAGCTTAAATAGCTGGTCTGAGCACTGTATGCAACATAAATTGGCTCGTTTAGGCAGCATTACGATTTCTAGGGATACAAGGAATCTGGGGCTGGGGGTGGGTGCTGGTTGCCCGAGATCACACAGCTGATACAGAGCAGATACAGGATCATTTCCCACCCGAGCCCAAGATTTGAAGCCCACACACTCCTGCCGCAACCCTGGACCCTTCTCACAATTGCAGGGGACCTTCTCACCCCCACTGCGATCCTCATGCAGCGTGATTCCCAAATGCTTCCTCCCTGCCGCCGACAGCCAATTGCCCACTCACCATGTGTCACTTCCCCATGCCTAAGGAGGCAGAATTCTGCTAAGCCTACTCATTCATCTCGTGGGTCTGAGGAGCGGAATCCTCTCTGGGAACCCTGAAGCCTCAATGAAGGGCTCTAGCAGGGCAAGATTTGCCCCGATGCTGTACCAAGTGGGGAATGGCAGCCTGCTAGACACACACAGCCACCTAATTGCTTTCCCATGTTCTGCTCGAATAATGCTGGCAGCCAAAGAGCTACCAGAACCTGAACGAATGTGGTAAATACGGGCCAAGAAACAAGGACCACATTTCTGTTCCCTTTGCTGAGACCCAAATTCCCAACAGAATTCCAAGGATTTTTCTCCCTTGAAAGTGACTGGATCTCCAGCTCTGAATTCCTCTCCCCTGGAGAGCTTGTTCTCCTGCTCAAAACAAATAACACATTTTGTGGTTCCTCAGGGGTCCCAACAGCCAGAGGAACAGTGATGGCCCCCAGCCTTCCAATGGGAGCCGCTCTCAGGGTTTGGGCAGCCGGACTCCAACAAGGCACTGCCTCAGCCAGTAGATCAGAAGGAGGCGGACACAGGCCCTCCGTGCGAGACCTTCAGGGCTCCCGGTGGCTGCCAGGATGCTCCACGTCAGACACTGAGGCTGGCACCCCCTGTGCCCACAGCCACACCTCCTGGGCTGCCCGTGCCCATCTCTTCCAGGGAGCACAGCGTGCTGGCCTGACTGCCAGCCAAGCGTGGCAGCCACATCACCGATGCCCTTGCAGCCTCTCACTGGGAGTGCTCTGGGAGAGGCTTCCTACACCTCTGCCTTGGACGCTTGTCTTCTGAAGCGAGCTCATGCTGAGCTCCAACTGAAAATTGAGCTAATGATGCTCTTGCTTGCTACTCCCTCCTTGGGACAAATTAGATAGCTGGCTTGAGGCGGTGCATAAGTTAGTGCTGTTCTGTTCATTAGCACTGATGGTACCAGGCCCTGTGCTGCATTCTCAGTTACTTGCTCATTTAACTTCACAATAATCTCATAAAAGAAGCACTACTGTTTCATCACATAACAAAGAGATGAAAACTCAGAGAGGTAAAGTGACAAAGCTAGAGACTGGTGACAAAGCAAGACAGTCCAGTGGCAGACACTGAGCCAGTGCCAGCTCCTGGGCAAGGCAGATCATCTCCAGCTCCGCTTTCTGCAAAGCAGCAGCTCTTAGCATCCTCTGTGTGGCACCGCTGGTGTCCCACAGCAGGGCTGTCTCGGGGCAGCCCCACCCACACACCCCACCCCGCTCGAGCTGCTTCCTGACTAAGGTCCACTTTGGGTGGAAGCAGACGAAGGCTGGTGTGGTAAGTTTCTGGGACTCTGATTTCCAGTTACCAGCAAGAGTCAGGTTCATCCCGCACCCAGTGGCCAGCTCGGCTTCTCTTTGGGGATGAGAAGGGGCTCGGACGAGTGTCCACGTGGTGCGGGGTGGCAGACATCACACTTCCCGTTTCACTATAACCCAGAGGGCTGGGTTCTGAAGTGCAAGGCCACACAGCTAGCAGTCAAGCCAAGATTCATCTGAAAAGCCCCAACTGCTCCAAGCCCGAGCTTTTCCACAGCGGCACACCGCATTTACCCGGGGACCATCTGCAATGACACGAAATGGGCCGCTCTCCAAAATTCCTGAGTTTAGCTGGGGAGATAGCTTGGTAGTCTAAGCGCCTGCCTGGCAAGCACAAGGACCTAGATTTGATCCCCAGTACCACATCAAGCCAGCCACCGAAACTAGACGTGGTGGCACATGCCTGTAATCCCAGTACTGGGGAGGCTGAGACAGGAGGATCACTAAGAGCCCGAGCCGCGTAGCAAGGCCTTGTACCAAATAAATTAAAAAAAAAAAAATACTGATTTAATTCTGTTTCTCTTGATGTCCAAGCACAGTGGGCTAGTCTGAAAGCTCTGTGAATTTAGCTCTAAGCTTAGGCATCAGGAATTTATTTACCTGCATAAATTCTTTCATCCCTGGCTGGAGGGAAATCTAGAGCTCCTGGATACTGCAGCATAACTCTGGAAGCAGAGGGCCTCAAAGCGTGCACAGAACCTGGGAGCAGCTGGCACACCTCCACGCTTTCCTCCCAGGAGACCATGGGACTTCCTGCAGCGACTGGGGGGTGAGGGCACAATTGTACACTGGATGATTCTTTGCAAATACCCAGGAAGAAAACCCTGTGGCCCTGGGGTCTCCCAGCCTGTGCCCGCCTTGGTGAACTGCTGGAACACAGTGGCACTCCTCACACCTCGAGGGACGAGGGTTGTGAGGGCAGAGAAGAAGGGGTACCATGGGGTCTTTCTTAGAGGGCCTCAACCAGAACCCCATCCTCACCTCTCAGAAGAGAAGAGGACTCCCTCTGCCCTCATGGGCCAGCTCTGCTTCCCCTGGGTCACGCGTCTGGGTCAGGGACAGTGAGCTCTGTGCTGGTGCCTAAAATGCCCTCTAGGACCCTGAGGCCTGGGGCCCAGGACCCTGAACATTCCCAGAAAAGACCATCAGCACCCTAGGGTGGGGGAGCCGCAGCCAGACCCAACACCCGTGCGTCTGCGTGACTCATCGTGGTTTCCGTCCACTCGGGTCTGAGTGCCTGGGCCCAGGGCCTCGGGGAGGCTGTAATGTAGGCTGGCCCTTCGCCCATTAGGGCTCAGCAGACAAAAATTAAAGATCTCACCCCTCAGGAACTCTCGCAGACACGGAGGCAGACGCTGCTCTGCGCTCTGCCTCACAGGGCAGAGCTCGGGCCAGCAGAGGCTGGCGGCCAAGAGGGCTGAGCAAGCGGCAGCTTCAGCAACTCCCCACCCCCAGGCAGGCACAGAGCCTGGCGCTAACCACTCTCCCTCCCTCCCTTGTCCTTGCCCGAGGGTGGCAGTATGACCAGAGTCTCCTCAGCTGCACCTTAGTCCTCCCCACCTCTGCCTGAAGACAGCTCTGAAGGTAAAACAAGGCTGTTTACCTTCCAGGAGAAACAGAAGGGTTAAAGGTTCACCCGGGAGCCCTTCAGGCATTTTCTGGCAGCCCAGCTCTGCGCAGGTCCCTCCCTGGCTCAGTGCCCTCAGCTCCTCCAACTAACGTTTAAAGCCAGCTTACCCCATTTGCTTCCAGCTTCCTCTTCCTCATCCCTCACTGTCCCTCACTCATTTCCTCTGCATGTTGTGCTCCCTACCAGCCTTGTTTGTACCTTACGCCCCATCTTAAAGGCTACCTCCCCAAGAAGACTTCTAGATTTCTCTCTCCATCCGGAAACTTCACTGCCTCTTCTGAGTCCCTGTAGCTACGTGCTTCTTCTGCCCTGTCGCGTCCACAGCTCAGAAGGAAGAGCACTGGGGCTTGCAACTCCAGCCTCAGCACAACTGTTCGCCAGCTCTGTGGCCTGGACCTGGCCAGTTTCCTCATCAGTAAAGCAGGTCAAGAAGGTGCGTTTCATTAAAGTACCTGCAGGCAGGTGCAGGGGCTGGGGTTTGACCTCCGGGCACGCTGAGAGGGCAATGAGACTGGTGTAGCGGCTGGTGCCTGCAATCCCAGCTCTTGGGAGGCTGTAAACAGCGGATCACTACCAGTCTCATCTAGTGGTGAGACCCGGAGCACCCTGTAGACCCTTCCCCCAAAATACACACACACACACACACACACACACACACACACACACAGACCACTTTCAGAGCGCAGAAGAAGCAAAACAGCCTCCTTTCACTGGCTGGTGGTCTAGGTTTTTCGGATCTTACTTGAATGCAGACATTATTGCTTGTTGGATGATTCAGATTCTCTCTGAAAGTTTGAGCTAAGAAACATGACTGGAAGTAAAATGAAGAAAAAAGTCTCTTCCGCAGAGCACCCAGCCCAGTGGGGTTCCCACAGCCACAGCATCATAAAGTCACAAAAGGGGAGAGATTTGCCCAGGCTGGGACAGGTGGTATGCAACTCAGGGATGGGGAGAACTGGGGGTTCAGCCCTGGATGCTGTCAAGGGAGCGGCCCTTGGTCAGCTCAGGAGGCCTGTGACTGTGGACCGAAGAGGAGGCCGAGGGCCACTGTGTACTATGCCAGCCTGTGCAGGGCCCTGGGCAGCTCTGGAGCAGCAGCTCTTCCATGCAAAGCAGCTAAAGCCTCATCATGCCAAGGAGCATGGGCCGGCTCTGATCCTGCCTCCGCCCCCTGCATGTCTCCCTGCACCCACACCTCCCCTCCTTGGGCCTCAGTTTCTCAATGATACAAAGAATGGCTTTTACTGGATGACTTTGCATCCCTGTCAACACCAAGATCCAGCTGGAGGAGAAGACAGACAAGGGGCAGTTGTGGACACTGAGGCCCAAGAGGGAGAGACACTTGTCCAAGGTCACATGACCTACTATTGGCAACACACAGCCCTTGTAGCAGGGTCTTCTGGCTCCCAGGCCCTTCAGCTCTTTCATCCGCTCCAGGAAGCTGGGGGTATTCAGCTGTCCAGGCCAGAGAAGTCTAGTCTCTGTGCATGTCAGAGTGCGGCCTTGGACCTAAGAACATGGCTAGCAGGAAGGCCACTGGGGGAGAGGGAGGAGGTTAGGATGTCCTGGAGAAAAGCTGTCAGTGTGTCCCTCTTCTAGTTGGCAAGAAGAATGGGGAAAGGCCCATGGTGACTGAGGGGAAGCGGTCCCCACTCTCGGCTGAGCCCTTGCTCCATGGAACATCCACGCACTCACTCTCTGGCCTGCCTCATTGCTGAAACCTGCAGCCTCAGCCCCAGGCACACTGTCCTTAGGGCCCGGACTCACTCGCCCTGCCTGAGATGTATCTAAGCACCCGCTTCCTAAGCAAGCCTGTTTGGCTCGGGTCTGGTGCCTTCCCATCCCACCACACTTGCAATGTGTGCCAGGGACCGGTGCGAGGGGCTGGCTGTGATCTATACAGAATTGGCACAACCTTTCAGCTCATGGTAAGACGGATAACTGCACACGGTGGGGGCAACTTGGGCACATTTCTGAGTCCTACATTGTGAAGGCTAAGGAGGAGTCCACCACATGGGGAAAGGTCACACCAAGGACAATGTGGTGCGTATGCGAAGGCTGAACAATTGCCAGGATTACAGGCAGCTTGCATGGCTGAAGTTGAGCTAGGACAGTTGTGGGAAGGAAGGAATCCAAAGGGATAGGCTGGGGCCACTGTGTGGAAAGTTTATCTCTCGTGAGCTCCACTAGATAAAAGGGACCTACCTAAGGCGGCAGCTGGCCCTGGAGTGGACAGATTACCCATCTGGAATCCCCACACCAATGTCTTCTGGTTGACGGCAAGAAGTCACTTCCATGAAGATCTCCATCAACCCACCCAAAACCTCTGCAGATAAACAGTGGGCACAAAGCAAACTGGCTTGTCGTGCCTAAAGCAGTCCTCCCCCCAGTCCAACCAGCCTGTCACCCACTTGTGTTTCCTTTCGTAGAAACAGTTGCCAATATAGCAGGCTGGCATGGCCCCCAGCTCCTGGTGCCTTGGCCTACTGATGACCCACTGATGCCCCCTTCCTGACTCTCCTTTTATACAATGGCTTTCTAACCCTTGTCTGAATTCCCCATTCTCTTCTCCCCATGGGTTCCTTCGGGGACTCGGCAGGCTGCTGTGCCCCAATCTCACTCTCACTTGGCCTCAGGTCCTGTCTCACTCTCACTTGGCCTCAGGTCCTGTTCTGATCCCAGGAGCTCACATTGCCTGGGGGGCATCACACCTGGGTGTCACAGTGGACCTCTCCCGGGCCCTGACCTGCAGCTGCCCTCCCAGCTCTACTTCATGGGTAGGGAGGCCCCATGTACTCAGCATCAAGCAGACAGCAAGGGTATGCCTGGTGCACACTGTCAGCCCTTACTGCATGGCACCAGTGTTGTCGAGAAGGTGGCAGAGGATACTCCCTATCTTCATACAGCTTTCTGTACAGTAGGGTATAACGTTAATCCAAAACCAGCATCCAGTCCTGGCTGAGAGTAAGGATGACAAGTCAGGGCGCCTCTAGCGGGGGGTGCCTCTGGGCTGGGCCAGGAGTCTCGTCCAGGAGAAGGTGGAACGATGGTAAGGAGGAAGCAAAAGCAGCGACCACAGGCTCAGGTTCACAAAAGTGAGCTACATCAGTCCCTACCCCACTGCCTTTTGCTGTGAGGCTGCTGATCAGAAAATGTTCCTGTATTTTAAGGACACTAAAATGAAATTCAAATAACACTAATGTTCATGTATGTGGGCTGGGATGTCTGGAGCCCATGGTGATGCATTTGGCATTTGTGTAGCTGTCGGAAACTGCTGTTCCCACATTGATGGGTGGATGGAGTTCTCTGAGATCTATACTCATGTGTGAGACAGGGCTGTGACCTCTGTTGGGAGGCTGTGACCTCCATAAGACTTCCCACAATTAGGAATCAATGGGGGCTGGTGAGATGGCTCTGTGGTCTAAAGCACCTACTTGGAACAAGCTTGGCAAAGCACAGGGACCGCGGTTCAATCCCCCAGCACCACATGCCAGCCAGCCCCGCCCCCTGGTGGGCTGAGCTGGCCACACACACACACACACACACGCACGCACGCACACACAATAAATAAATAAATAAATGTTTAAAAAAAAAGGAATCAATGGATCCTTTGGATCAAATTTTCACAGGAGATAGGAGTGGAGAAAGAAGGAATAAAACTGGAAGATAGATGCAACATGTAAATTGACTTAGAGAAGTTGAGACGTAATGCTTGCTCTGATAGCAGTTCGTGTGAATGACCTGAATTGTGGGGACAGAAAACAAGGTACAGAGGCTGTTGTAAGGGAAGAAAGCAGTGAGTCACAGTTGAAAATGAACTAAGGATGTCACCTCCTGAAAGATCTCACACCATCTTGGGTGGCATCAGGTCTAGGAGCAGGGATGTTAACGGTGTACTCCAGGACCTTCAGGCATGGTGAAAGCTTTGCCCTTAATTCTGCTGCCAAGTTTTAAGTGACATATTCCAACCCTGATGCACTTCTGGGGTAAGTGAGCTTCAGTGAAGATGAATGCATCCTAGAAGAACAGCTAAAAGACAGGACAAGAGAAATCTTGGTGCAGGAGATCTGACAGTCCTTAAGTGTTTGAAGGGCAAGAAAGAGATTCAGCCTGTCCTGTCTCACGGTTGATTGCTCTAACGGACAAGCTCCAGGGCTGGGGCTGTGCTCCGGGATGAGGACTTGCCCGGCGCGCTTGCGGCCCTGAGTGCATCCCCACCCCGTCCTAAAGAGGGAGCTCACAGTGCACTGCCCCTGCAGCTCCTCCCTCATCCCCTCAGTGGCCACCCAGCATTGCTCCAGGTGGACAGAGTGCCAGCTTTCACTTTCTCTGGTTGCTATGGCCTCTGTCTAGATGTCCCCCAAAGCCTCACGGGGCCCTAGGCGGGCCTTTGCCGAGCTGGCTGGGTCTAGAATGTGTGGTGCTGGGACCAAGGGCGTGCAATTACTGAGTCGGTCACTGACTGGGTTGGCACAGTTCTGGGAGTGGATGGTGGAAGGCCCTCCCCAGGCGTGAGTGCTGCCTGTCTGAAGGGCGGTAGCCTGGATAAAATGTAAGGGACAGAAAGAGAGCTGCTGTTTTGCTCGTTGCTTGCTGCCTGCTGTTGGCTGCCTTCTGCCTGCCATAAACCATTGCTCCTCTTTGGCGCCCTCTGCCAGGCTACTCTGCCTTGGAGCCAGCTGATTATGGACTGAAACAGCTACAGACTGTGAGCCAAAATAAACCTTTCCTCTTTTGTCCCAGCAGTGGGAAAAGTAACCAAGACACTGGTCTTACCTTCCACATGCCCCCAAATTGAAGCAAGTGGCACCGGCAGCATGTACCAGCCGGCAGCTTTGCAAACTTCTCATCCCCAGCTCACAGTGGGCAGTCAGTGTCACTCAGGCCCAAGAAGACAGGGGCCAAGAAGACAGGGGCTGGGATAATTTGGGGAAAGTGACCCACTGGGATGGGCAATTTATGTGGCCCGGAAGAATGGAAGGGTTTTTTTTTTTTTTTTTTTTTTCTTCTTTTTTGCAGAACCAGGGATTGAACTCAGGCCCTTGTGCACTTATGCTACTGAGCTATCACTCCGGCCCCTTGTTTGTTTTGAGAAGAGAAGGATTTGAAAAGCCTCAGCTAGAAGAACAGGAGACTAAGGGACAGTTCCACTGGTTCTCTGTGTCTGTCATGGTGATTTCTGTGGCTCTTTGTCTCTCAAGTATAGGAGATGGTGAGTGGTACTCTTCTTACTTTCTGAAGATAGTGTGAAGGGGCAGTGAATAAAGCCACAGTGGGAAAGATCTCAGCTCAGCGCTGGGTTGATGGGCGAGTCCGTGTTGGGGGCAAGGGCAATCCGAGAGTCTGCACACACAAAGCAGCACTTACACAGGCTCCTGTGACACTGCCTCTTGTTAGAGGTAAAGGAAAACCGCTGTGGTTTAAAAGCTGATTACAACTGGGGAGATGGCTCAGTGGAATAAGCACTTCCCTGGCAAGTGCAAGGGCCTGTGTTCAATCCTCAGCTCCGCCAAAGGAAAAAATAATAATAATAATAAAGTAAAAGCTGGTTACATTCTCATCAGTTTGGGATGATTTTCATGTTTCCCCAGGCACAAGGGAAAGGCTAGATGGCTGAGAAGGCCCTGCGCAGCTGCTCAGGTTCACGACCACTCCAGTTCACCCCGCAGTCTGCCTGGCTCCATGGGGCTGAGAAGGTTTCACTGGGTCCACAGGCTGAGCCACATGGCTGCACAGAGGAGGAGTGGAGACCCACACTGCCAGCCCAGTGTTCTAGCCCAGGTGGGAAGCACAGGGGCAGGGAGGGCCGCCAGAGCCAAGCTGTGGGCTCGGAGTCGGGGGAGCCAGGCCAGTCTGGCTCCTGCCATACCTGTGCTAATGAGCTGCAAGCAGCTGGAAACAGCCCAGTGTGGGAAGGCCAGCAAAGGGAAGGCGCTCCCATGCCAGTGGGACAGGCGGGAGCCAAGCGGGTGGACACGCGGCTGTCTGCTCTCCACATCCTGTACTCTCAGGCTGGAGGTTGGAACTCCAAGAGAGGGGGCTGGGAGGTGAGGAACAACCAGGTAAGGCTGAAACAGGCCCCCAGGGGAGGGGATTAACATGGTGCCAAGGAACCCTGGCGCAGGAGAAAGAAGTGCCCAGAGGCTGCAGCAGCACTGTGCCAGCCCTGGGGAGCAGAGGCCCTAGGGGGCTGTCAGCTGCAGCCACAGGCTGTGAACAGAGATGCGGAGCAGAGGCAAAGGCCGCTCCTAACAAGGCAGACAGAGGGGATGAGTCCTTCCCGTCCTGCCCTGGCAGCAGAGATGGCCACGAGTGTTTGCAGACTGTAAACATGAAGAGGGACGGGCTTGTCTGGGTCCACAAGGACCTGGTGGGGCCTGCGAGAACAGGGCCAGGGGCAAAAAGAGACTTGGGCTTGGGGCTTCTGCAGCTACTGTCCAGAGCCCAGAGCAAGCCACTCTGGAAGTCCTACAGACAAGTTAGAAAATCCTACAGAACCAGAGCTGGACACCACCTCAGAGAGCGATCTGGGACTGCCCTCTGAGTGCAGGGAACAGCCACCCCAACATGTGTTTTTCTCCTTCCAGCCTGGGACTGGAGGACTTAAGAATGGCATTTCTTTCTGGCCCCTACACTTGGTGCTGAAAGTATAGGGGAGCCAAGACTGTGCCTCCAGCATCGGGGTGGGGTGACATGCAGTTGGATAAATATTTATGGAGCATCCCCACTAACCTTTCGCATCAGAATGACCCCTCCCAATGGCTTCCACATGGACCTTTGCCCTGCCCATTCTTGTACGGAAAACTCCTGCCCGAAGCAGAGCCTGCAGACCCGTACTGACCTATGCCCAGCACTGTCTCGGAGGCTTCCGGACTGCCTGAGGTTAGAACCAGGCTGGAGGCAGCCACAGAAGCTAGGTCAGAATTGCCCCCTTCCTGGGACCTCCGCTTAAGCCCCTGGGACTAACGAGGGCACTGAGCCCTGCTGCACTTGGTGGTTTTCACCGGGTACAGCTCGCAGATCAGTCAGTGATGGTCTCACTGGGCAGGCTTGTCACCCCCCAGCTAGTGACTGCCTGTGGACGGTCTGCGCTGCATAGCAATCTTTTCTTTTAGGGCACTGTCCTTCCATTTCCAGATTACCTGATGGTTGACCAGCTACAGAACTTACCAGCGAGCACATGACCTGTGCGGTACCCATCAGATCCTTTCCCATGATCTGAACCCGATGCAGACACACAGTCGTAACTGAGCCATCCGTCTGCAGCTTCCCAAAGAGGCTTGGACCAGGGAGTGCCTGGGGCAGCTTCCTAGAGCCCTGACCTTTTTGATTCTTAGGGGTTCTGTTCATGTTTCTAGTCTGATTTTTCCTCAGATCTTTCCACTTGTTTTCAGGTACATATTTGTTAGTCCTTATTAATTGCGGCCAAAGGACCCTAATTTACATAAGAACCCGGAGGCCAGGCCCCCCCTGAGTGTAGCGCTCCCTTCTTTGCAGTCCAGCAGTGATTGTCTCAGCTCTCACACAGCTCCCCACTTACAAAGGAGACAGGGCAGGAGAGGCACTGTCTGCTCAGCAAGGCTGTGAGCAACTCCAGGGTGTACCTTGGTGGTGGAGGTGTGCTTAGGAATGTGAGGCCTAGCACAAGAGAAAGACAGGAAGACTACTGAGCGTCCTCGTGCCTCAGACCCCTGGCTCAGGAGCTGACACATCGCAGGGCTCAGTGGCGTTGAGTCAAGGTCCTGGTGAATGGGCAGCTAACTCCAGTGGGCACAGAAGTTAGGACAGACGTGAACAGCTACTGAGCATACCTGCCCTGGGACAAGGCAATTCCTCATTCATGCCAGATGCGATGCATGCAGGGAGAAGCAGTGAGGGTTCACTCAGGGGGTGTGTGTGGGAGGCCCCTGTGGTCCCCTGAAATATCTCTTCCACCTGTCCACAGCTATTTTTTATTCTGGAACGAAGAGCAAAGGCCCTCTGTTAAAACTTGGACCCTGGTTAGAGATGTGCTGACCCCCAAGAAAGCAAAGCCAGTGTGGAAACAATGCTGTAGACCCTTTCTAAGAGCAGGGTCTCAATAGGAAGAAAGAGGAGAGACCGTGTGAGTTTCAAGATGTGGAAATGCAAATGGATTTGCAGGTAGAGCATGAGAAAGGGAAGGGGCTATAGAGGGAGGTAAGTGAGATGGTCTCCACTCTGGTTACATGTTACAGAAGCTGAGCTGGCAAACTGGGGAAACTGGAAAGATGCAGGGTACTGAAGGAGGCGCTCAACAACCAGGCCTGGGAAAGCCAGAAAGCAGGGTAGCTCTGGCAATCTGGGATAAACCATCTGGCTCTAGATGATTCCAAGCTTCCCACAGTTGGCGACTGCTCCAATCCCGATTCTGATTCCCCAGGCGAGAGGGTCCAGTGCCCACCCTTTGAGAAAAGTAAGCAGGAAGGACCCACGGCCAGCAGCCTGCTGGGAGCATGTGGAGCTGGGCAGGTGGAGCTCCTCAAAGGAAGACTGAGCATCTGCTCCCCAGAGAGGAGGCAGGAGTGCTGGGCACATGAGTACAACAGATGTTCGCTACACATCTGGGTTGTCAGCTTGGAGAGGACGGAGATGAGTGGGGTGGAGTATGGGAATTTCCAGGATACTCCAGAATCTGCCTCTCTCTCTCTCCTATAAAAACAAACTCAGGAAAAAAAAAAAAAAAAAAAAAAAAGAGCACTGTTTTTGTTCTTGACAGCTTGATAGAATTGTCTCCTTCGCTTCCAGTCAGCTCAGCTCCTGCTAGAGTACTTAGCACCCACCTGTTCTCCAGGCAGGAATTTACAGCCAGGGGACACACATCTGGCCTGTAAAAGACATGCTTGGAAGTCTTCCAGGCTGCTTGGAACAGGCTGGGGACAACACTGGGTCAGCCACTGATCTGAAAGCAAGGAAACAGCTGGCCTGAAAGCTGTGGTCACCGAGGCCTGAGCAGCTGCCCATTGCGCCCTTGCCAGGCAGCTCAGTGGGCATGAGACAGATGTGTCTGCGGACAGCAAAACTCCTGAGACTTGAGGAGGTGGCAGAGGGGCACAGGCTCCCCGCCCCACCAGCCCCGCCTTTCTCGGGAGTCTTTCATTTGCTTCTCCTTATGCTCCTCCTTGCTCCTTCTAAGCAACCTGGAAGTTCAGTGAAGACCAGGCAAGGTTTTAGTGGAGAAGGGCAGCAATATTTTTGTGGTGAAATGACTGCTTTGAAATTTTAAAGATGTAATAGAGCTACACTAGAGCTAGAAGAGACCTAGGAGAGCCTGGGCATCGTGGTTCTCCCTCCCTGCAAGCAGGGTTCCAGCTCAACAAATATTTATGAACATCTGCTGGGGGCCAGGGACTACAATAAAGACTCACCAGTGTGTAGTCCAGGGTGATCCTTGCCCTCTCAAGCTTGCAGTCAGTGAGGGAGATGGCAGTGAGCAAGTGACCAGACCAGTAGCCCGGTGGTGAGCTGCCCCTGAAGCAGGGCTTGGGGAAACATGCCCAGCAAGGGGTCCTGATGCAAATGTGGAGGGGACCCCCAAGGTGGCACCTCCATTGAGATCTGGAGGGCATCTAAGGAATGAGAAAGGAGATGGGGAGGAGAAGGAGCCAGCCAGGGGTATTAGGAGGCAAATCCCCTCAGGAGAAAGACACCCCAGAGGCTAGCAGACAAGTGGGGCGGAAACAGTGGCAGACCAGACTTCTCAGACCAAGGGAATAAACAGGAAGCTGGGAGCTGCTATGGTTGTAGGAGACCCAGCCCTGAGCTCTACCCCACCCCACACGCTCCCTCGAGGCATCTTGGCAGAAGCACAGGGTGGAAACCACTGTCCCAGCCCTGCTTGCCCTTTGTAGATGAGCAGTCTGTGACCCTCCGGTCGTCACCGCAGCGCCCTGGGCAGCTCGCCAGACTCCCTCTAGAGCAGGCACTGGGGCCAGGTTCCCAGGACACTGTTGTCTTAACCTTTCATGAAGTGGGGGGCAAGCTCAGGTGCAGACAAGGCTGGTGGATGGGGCTCTAGCACAGGGCGTGGACCGTAAGGGTGAGGCTGGTCCTTGCCTGCCCCTGGGGCCAGGCTTCCCGCCTATGCTGGGCGTTCCTGGTCCCCGTCCATCACTCATCCTGGGGTATAGGCCAGCTGCCTTCCCACACAGCAGATGCCAGTCCAGCCTCGGACTCGACATTCCTCGGCACCCAGGGGTCAAGATCGAGTGGAGGGGATTTTGCCAAGCCTTGGGGAACATGGGCACCTCCTGCTAGCTTCAGCTTCTACCAGGCAATGGGTGCAGCTGCCAGGGTAGATGGGCTGGAGAGAAGAGCAGTCAGCTGGACTTCTGCATGGGAGTGCAGGGGGTGGACAGGGAGGAAGGCCGGAGGGCACCAAGAACCTCGGGCCTGGGAAGCAGAAGGAGAAAAGGAGTGGTGGGAGAAGAGCTGGCAAGGAAGGAGTTTGAGCCGAGGCTCTGTCCGCCTTGGCAGGAGCTGGAATCTTCCTCCCATAGCCCAGCTGGTCCTGTCTAGCTAGCCCCCAGTCTCTGGCCTACCTGGAGAGCCTGCTTTACTTGTCGACAGCTTCATCACCAGCTTGGCAAACACAGGTACAGAGACCCCAGAAGGGAATGGGCAACCCAGGCATTGCAGGCTCCCTGGCAGCAGATAAGGGGTCAAAGGCCAAGAAAGTCAGGCTGGCAGGAGAGTTTCAAAGATCAAGGAAGACGCAGAGGCAATTTCCAGATCAAGGGAGCTGAAGTCTCTCGGGGTTCCGGAACTTTGCCTCATCAACCAAGCCTGGCCTGAGGCATAACTGGGGAGCAGCCTTTCTCCCCACTTCTTCCCTCTGGACTCTTGGCACACAGCTCCCCAAGCACAGGGCACCTGCCCCCCTCCCCCAGGGCAAATTGGGCAGAGAATGAGGGCACAGATGTCAGGCTGCTTTGAGGCGCTGATTTTTCAGCTGGCCAGATAGCTCAGTGGACTAAGTGCCTGCTTAGGCAAGCTCAGGGACGGGGGTTTGATCCCCACACATGTAGTATAGGCCCGGCCCCTGGGTGTGCTGAGCTGGCTGACAGACATGAGGGTTGGTGGCTCATGTCTGTAATCCCAGTGCTGGAGAGGCTGAAACCAGGAAGATAACTACAAGTCTGAGCTGTGTAGTAAGACCCTGTACCAAATACATTTAAAAATAATAATAAAATTGCATGTGGATGGGACATATATAGAATTTTTCTTGTTATTATTCCATAATGAATATGGAAGAATAAGTAATTACATAGCATTTATATTGTGTTAAGTATTGTAAGGAATCCAGAGATGGTTTAAAGCATAAAGGAGGATGTGTGTATGTCATATGGAAATAGTCTGCCATCTGGTGAAGGGCTTTGAGTATCCCCGGGTTCCCTGAGTTTTGATATCCGCGCGTGAGTTCGCATGGGCAGAGGGTCCTGGAACCAACTGCCTGCAGGGACAGAGACAACTGCACTTCCTAGAAGTGTGGGGAAAATTGAATGAAGAAACGCAGGTAAAGAGCTTGACTCTTACTCAGCTTGCCCTGGATGCTCCTAGATACAAAGGAGAGGGGCGGGGGATAGGGAAACGGGAGGGGACACTTTAATCTTCCCAGTGGGATCCCTGAGAGCAGGAGAGCTTGCGAGACTTCAGATCCGATTTCCGAGTTTCAGGCTGAGCTACACAGTGGATGACGAGCGTCTGCAGCCACAGTCTCTCCTAGGAAGAGAGCGCCGGAGCGAGACGCTTTCACAAGGCGCTGGGCCTCGCTCGCGCCCGGGCAGCCCGGCTCTCCGGGCCGCTGGCCCTGGGCACCCTGGGCACCCTGGGCACCCTGGGCACCGTGCCCCGTTCAGCGGCGCTTTCCCACCTGCCACGGCTGCGGCCTGGCCGCTTGCACCGCGTCTCAGGGCCCCAAGCAGACAGCGCCCGGCGGCTTTCCGTGGTGCGTGTTGACTGAATCAACGCGGCAGGGCTGAACTCGGGACAACAGCGAAGGAGAGCAGAGAGCGGCTGGGGGTGGCCCGGTGTGACAACAGCGAAGGAGAGCAGAGAGCGGCTGGGGGTGGCCCGGTGTGAGCCCAACGGCCACACCCTAAGAGCCCGCACGTGGCACGCAGCTCGCACGCCCGCCCGTGTGGATTATCCCATTTAATCCTCTTCGCGACCTTTCCGGGCTAGCAGGCTGGTGACTTCCGCTTTACAGATGGAGACCGAGGGGCTTACGACTTGCTGGGAAGGCAAGGCCGCAAGTTAATACGCCCACGTGAGAAGAGAACAAAGTCAGACTGCCCCTGCTGGCCCGACTAACCCACCTCTCACTTTCTTGTCACCATGAGCCTCAGTTTCCCCAGACTTCCAGGTGCCACCATGGTGGCTGGACTCAAAGGACAGCCCTCATTCACCGTTCTAGGGATAAATACACTCATTTTCCTGAAGTTCAGTCAAGACCTGGTCAGAATTTTTCAAAATAAATGTAGAAGAAAATAAATAAAATAAAAACATAAAAAGCCAATAATTTGGGCCAGGGGAGATAGCTCAGTAGAATAAGCACTTGTTTGGCAAGCACAGGGTCCTGAGTTCAATCCCCAGTACCGCAAAAAAAAAAAAAAAAAAAAAAAAAAGCCAATAATTTGGTGGCAAAAACTAGAGAGTAATATTCATGTCCTAAATAAGAAAATTAACGATGGCTGCTGGTCAGGCCACACGTCAGACCGCATGCCACACACTGGACAATGATGCTCTTTCATTTAATTCTGAAGAATACTCAGTGAGACCAGGATTTTTATCTTTATTTCACAAATAAGGGAGCTGATACTCAGAGATTAAGCAACTCACCCAGCTCACGTAGAAGCAGACCTGGGAGCCACCCCGCCTCTCCTCTCCGCCAGCGACACGGTCACAGTGACAGCCAACAGCAGGCCCCTTGCTCCTTTGCGCTCTCCGGGGGTTTGAACGAGCTGCCTGGGCCCTCGAAGAAGTTTCAGGTTGGCTCCATTGAGCTTTCCGGAGGAATTTTCTGATTTTGTTCAGGAGACATCAGAATATTCTCCTTCCTTTTTTTTTTTTTTGAACTCAGGACCCTGAGCTTGCCAGGCAGGCACTTATTCTACTGAGCTATCTCCCCAGTCCCTAATATTCTCCTTCTTGGACAAGTCCAAAATCCTTGGCAAATCCACATGTCCTAGCTTATCTTCTGTTTTCACAAATGCAGGCTAAAATAAAACTCAAACAAGAACTCTTTTAATTTTATAAAGAAGTTCATTTCACTTAAAATGCTCACCTTGTCAGATTAAAAAGTTAGAGGCAAACTGGTTTATATTTTTAAAATAGATCATCCCAGGGGCCAGGAAGATAGCTCAGTGGCATAAGCCATAAGCATACGAAAAAAAAGAAAAATAAAAAGGAAGATCAAGTAAAATAGATCATCCCCCATCCATTATTTAAAAAAATCTTTTATTTATTTATTTTAATGTATTTAGTACAGGCTTTACAGGGTCTCACTACACAGATCGGACTCGTGGTGAGCCTCCTGTTTTCACCCTCCCAAGTGGTGGGATTAAGGTGCGCACCACCATGCTCAGTCTCAATCCTCATCTCAGTGCGCTCTGAGGGTGAGGCCAGCACAGCACACTGGAGATCGAACCCTGGTCCTGTATCAGCCCAAGCAGGCACTTTAATCCACTGAGTTATCCGGCCAGCCCTTATTTATTTATTTGGTACAGGGTCTCGCTATGCAGCTTGAACTCATAGACTGAGACAAGAGATCCTGTCTCAGTCTCCTCAGTGCTGAGATTACGGTGTGTGCCACCACACCTGGTTTTGGGGCCTGCATGGCACAGCTGGGGTTCCGGCGCTGGCACAGCATGTGGTACTGGGGATCAAACCCAGGTCCTTGTGCTTGCCAGGCAAGTGCTTAGACTGCCAAGCTATCTCCCCAGCCCCCACCCATCACTTTTATTTTATTTTTCTCCTTTTTTTCCATAATTTTATTGAGAAACAAATAGCAATGAGACAGTTTCAAATCAAATTGGTAGGACAGTTTCAATAATTAACACATTGCATACTGTCTTCCTAGTGGTTATTTGTTGTACAAGATGCAGACATGATAACCTATTTACAAACACTATTAGAACAAATCACTCTATTCATTAAGAGAATGTAACTAGGGGGCTGGTAAGATAGCTCAGTAGTCTAAAGCACCTG
Organism: Octodon degus; assembly: GCF_000260255.1. Lineage (NCBI taxonomy): Eukaryota > Metazoa > Chordata > Mammalia > Rodentia > Octodontidae > Octodon > Octodon degus. The sequence continues at coordinate 33,321,686 of NW_004524583.1, forward strand.
CTTAGGCAAGCTTAGGCAAGCATACAGGGACCTCGGTTCGATCCCCAGCACCACGTCATGCCAGCCCTGCCCCCAGGGTAGGCTGAGCTGACCATAAAAAAAA
>NW_004524583.1:33322618-33342371 GCF_000260255.1 Octodon degus
GAAGAATATATGCAGTGTATTATTTGTTGAAACTGTACTTTCGATTTGATTTGAAACTGTCTCATTGCTATATGTTTATCAATAAAACTTTGAAAAGGAAAAAAAAAAAGAAAATTTGGGACACTTCTGAGTTACATGATGTCACAGTACAAGTTCTCATATGTCCTGAGTCTTAAGTGACCTTGGAAAGCTAGGGCCAAAATGTTGGCTTTCCTTGAGGCCCTCCTTTTTCTCTAATTTTGGTCTGCAAACTTAGGTTGTTAACCATCCACACCCATCACTTTTAACGATGTAAATGCAAGCAGTCTGTATGTCTTGCTGGGAATTCACATAATACTTTAGTTGCCTGACCCTTTGACCTTATTCCCAAGTTACTATCCTTTATTTTCCTGGTGTGGCCACTGGCCACAAGAGTAGGAGACTTGGGGCTTAGTGATGTGGCGGCTTCGTGTGATTTGCTCTTGCTTACCCTACAAACAAGAACTTTAAAACTCATACATTTACACTTTCCCTCTACCTTAGATTACTCTCGTGACCTGGTACGATTTCCTATTTGGCACTGGAAAGTGAGCCCGGGACCTCGCCCTCGCCAGGCAGGCCACCGAGCTGTACCCCTCCAGCATTCTACAACACTTTGATGGTTACCTATTGGGCTAATGGTTCCTGATGCTCAGGGACATGAGAGAAGCCTTTTACCAGTGCCTGGGAAATAAAACTCAGTGTTCGATACACTGCTGCAGGAATCCTCGGGGGCCCTTCCTATAATCATATCCGCAAAGCATCCCTGACTCCTTTGGTATAAAACAATAGAAAATTGAGTATTAATTCAATAGCTGACATCAATAGCTACTGGTAAGTAATACTTACTGAGCTGCTACTACATGCCAGCTTTAGTTCATGCAGTTCATGTGTTCTTTCTTTATTAATCCTCCTAATGCAATGAGATAGGAATTATGTTTATTACCTCCCTTTTACAGAAGATGAACCTGAGGCCTGAAAATATTAAATAATTTCCACAAGGATACACAACTCCCAAGCAGCAGGACTGGGATTTGAGCCCAGACAGCTAAGTCCAAGGCCTACACCTCCACCCTCTGCATGGTTCTGCTTCCTGAGACAAGGCAAGGCCACAGAAGGGAGATGGCGTTGTATGCTGGGGCAGTTGGGACAAGCTTTCTGGAGGGAATGGACCAATCGCTCTCTGAATGAGGAACAAGAGGAGTGAAGAAAAGACAGAGCCGTCTAGGCTATCTAGAGGCTGAAAGAGGACCCCAGAAGTTTCTTGGGGCCCAAAGATGGGACATCGGAAGATTTCCACCCCTGGAACACAAGGGCTTGCTTCACCCTCTGAAGCAGCGGCATTGGCTGACCTTGCCACCAGAGAAGTACTCAGAGCTGAAACAGGAGATACGCATGGGGTGTGAAGCGCAGGACAGCAATGGAGCCCGAGAGGCCCCGTGTGCGGCCCTCTGCCAGACCCTGCCAGTTCTGCCCTAACCATGGAGCTGGGCCAAGGAAGCTCTTGGGTGCCCCAGCAGCCGTGGACCCCCAGAGGCCCGTGGAGGTGCGACTGTGGCAGAGACTTCAGCTGCACCTAAGCCACAGACATGTGGGAAGGCAAAGCCTGGCTGGGAGGAAGCAGCCAGACATACCCACACATGGCACATGCCCCTCAGGGCTTCGGCCAACCTCCAGCCCCATCTTGAGATCTTACTGGCACGGCTAGCAGATTCCAAACCTTCCAAGCAGACCTCTAGCTGATCCTTGTTTATAAACATATGCATCTTCCTAAACTGTCCCCTATACACGGGACAAACCTGTCTATGAAGCAGAAGTAAATGGAGTGCCAGGCATGGTGGCGCACACCTATAATCCCATCACTTGGGAGGCAGACGCAGAAGGATAACTGAGTTGCAGGTCAGCCTGGGCTTACTGAGTTCAAGGCCAGCCTGAACACTACAGTGAGACCCTGGCTCAAAAAGACAAAAACAAAATTTAACACACACACACAGAAAAACAAATAAATAAACAAACAAACCAAAACAAAGTAAGTGGAGTGAGGGGGGCCTGCTGGTTAGCTCAGTTGTTTAAGCACCTGCTCATGCAAATGCAGTAAGGCACAGGATACTGCGGTTCGATCCCCAGTTCCTCATGCCTTGCCAGCCCCTCCCTTAAGGCAGCCTGAGCCAGCCCCCTGCCCCCAAAAAAATCCTTCTCAAAGTGAGCGGAGTCAGGGGATCTTATCACCTAGGATATTGGGGGCTGCATTGTTGCCTCTTTGGGCTTAGGACAGTGACCTTGGGTGGACTGAGATGCTATGAAGAGGGTGTGCTGTGGTGCTCAGGGTGCCACGGTGTGCTCAGTAGGACTGAGAACTAGAACAAGATTGTATCACCACAGGATGTGGCTTAAGTTACCAGTGAGGTGCTCAGGGCAGTCCGGCAGTTCAGGGAGAGTATTTTTCACAATGCTTTGCTACTGATGCCTATCGTAGCCAATAGAAATGATGCGCCTTTCTAGGTGGACCGGCTCAGCGTCTGTGTCCATTCTTAAATTCCAGAGGGCAGTGTGGGACCTCGGGGGAACAATGTCACCCAAGCCCCTCTTGCCCGGGAGCTGATCAGAGGGACGGTTCCGGGAAAGCGGGCCCAGGCTGAGCCTCTGAGGTCTGGTGGGGAAGGTGTGTGCTCCCCGGGCGCAGGCCTGGCTCTCACAGGCACTGGGGGATCATCGGTAATTCTGCACCTGTCCCTCTTTACTTAGCTCAGCCTGGCCTGGCCCAGCCGGAGGCAGCCTGCAGAGAAAAGGTCAGGGCTCCTGGAAGTCAGGCTGAGACCCGACGGCTCACGAAGCCTGGAGGGCTCAACTCCGCAGGGACCCAGGCAGGAAGCCCCTGGCTCGGCCACCGTGCTCTCGCTTCTCTGGGGCCACCTGTGTGCGTGACTTGCTGTGCTTCCTGCCACTGTCACTCAGTGTAGTCTCAGGACAGGAGCACGGACACCAGCTTTCAGCTGACCAAAGAAGCAGACGCCTCAGCTCAGTCAGCTCCTTAACAAGATCCCTGGCGACTGGGATGCGTGTTGAAGTCCGAGAGACGCGGCTATGGTGCTCGAAAGCAGGATTCGCCCCTGTCGGAGCTGCTTTTGCATCTCTCAGCCTGTCGCTCTGGCACTGATCGAGAAGCAGGTGCTCAGTAAGCATGTGGTTTAACTTTTCATTTTGAAATAACTGTAGACGTAGAGAAGTTTCAAAGGGAGTTGAGGCTTCGCACATACCTCTTCCCCAGCTGCCCCAGTACTACCAACTTACACGACTACAGTGCAGTTGCCAGCATAGCTTGAGTAACTAACACAGGCCTCGAACAGCTACCCGCAGGCCCTTTGCAGACTTCCTCCGCTCGCCTCTCCGGCTCTTCTTCGGCCCCAGCGCCCTCATGGTGGTTGGCTGCTGAGTCTCTCCACTGTCCACCAAGCTGACATAGTCTGCCCCACCTTTTCGCGAGCACTTCTCAGTTAGTTTGAAGTCCGCCTCCCAACTGTGCTATCCTGCTGTCCTTGTGTGGTTAAACGATGCTGTGTGGTTTTGGAAAGAAAGGCACAGAAGTGGTGCCTGCCTTCTGAGCACCTCCCCAAGACATCCGTGATGTCAGCTCGCGTCCTATTACTGGGATGCACACTTGGCTAGGCTGTGTCTCCTGGGTTTCTCTTCTCTAGAGGTCCTTGGACAGTCAGAGTGCACCATCATGGAGCAGAGGTGGGCTGGGGGTGCAGTAAGTTCCTACCCTTTGTAACCTGGCAGATTTCAATATGAGATCCCAATAAAACCACAAAGGCAAAATGTTATAAGAAATAGTCACCAAGGGAAAAAGTTAAACAAGCCCTCTAGCCTCACTTGCTGTTAGTCAACCTAAGCATTCCTTTCGAGGGTCAGCCAGCTGGGAACACATTGGTAGCTTCTCCCTAGCTTTGCGTTAGCTCACACCCGGATGTACGGGTCATGGCAATAGCTGCCGTGTTACCTCTTGGGAACCTGAAAGCCACCTTTGCTAAAACACCGACTCTTCACTTGAGCCTGCAGAAATCTGGTGCGTGACTAAAATGGGATAAGAGGGGTAGGCATCTCTGTCTTCCTACTGTTCCTGTGCCTTTTGCTGTCTCAGCCCTTGGGTCACAGTCTACTCAGCTCTGTGCACAGCATGCTGAACATTTAAAAATGTTTAGTCCAAGATAGCTGGCCTACTACCTACAGGAGCTGATTTTTTTTTCTTTCTCCCTTCCCTCTTTTCTGTCCCCACCTTTGTACTTCTTTAGAGGCCTCAAAAGTCTAAGCACCTGAAATCTCTTGGCCTTTTCATAGGGCCCAGATCCACAAAGCCAAGGTGCCAGATACAGGACAGCTTAACAGCCTCTAAAACAAGGTAACATGCCCACTGAGCAGTCCACGTCCATCACAAGAAGAAACAGCATCGGGCGGGGGCAATAGCTCGGTGACCTAAGTGCCTGCCTGGCAAGCGCAAGGACCTGGGTTCAACCCTGTGCCAGCCCCAGAACTCCAGGCGCTCCACATCGGCCACCGAGACTGGGCGTGGTGACACACATGTGCAATTTCATTGCTGGGGAGGCTGAGACAGGAGGATCACTAAGCATCTGAGCTGTGTAGTGAGGCACTGTACCAAATAAATAAAATATTAAAAATAAAGAAATAAAGAAGAAACAACTGCTGAAACTGTGTCCCCAGCCAGTGGGAATTACTAGACCTTCACTCACCCCACCAAATAGGGCGAACACACTGCACTCTTCACTCTGAGCAACAGCTGGGTAATGCCCTCAGCCAAGCGCTGCTCCCTTCAGCTGGAGCCTTCACTGGACTGACGCTGCCCCACTCCCAACACAGCTTTGTGCAAGAGTGTGTGTGCTTGCAAACTTGGCCCAGTGTCGTTTCTGTCTTCTCTGCCTAAAAGACGCCAGCATCCAGCATCACAGCCACTCTCCTCCCTCTTTAATGAATAGATATCTCAGTGGAGATGGTTTGGCACTATGCAAATATTCTGATTCTTCAAACTTATTCCCAGGTTCTCACCTACAGCCATTATTGCTGCTGTTTGCCTGATGGTGGCTTTGTGCTTCTCTCACTCTTTCTGCATTTATTTAATTTTTTTATTTATTAAATTAATTATTATTATTATTATTTTGCGGAACTGGGGATTGAACTCAGGCCCTTGCACTTGCCAGGGAAGCGCTTGTTCCACTGAGCCATCTCCCCCGCCCTCCTTCTGCATTTATTGATTGGAACTCTGTAACGAAAATATGTTGCTTCTTCCTCATTTTTTAATTTTAAGAAGAGAAAAAACATGAAAAAAAAATATTTATTTAAGTAGGGACTCATAAGCACGATTTAATCCCTGGGCTAGAATCCAATTTTATCATGGTCTCAGCTTGTTGCTTAAGTTGCTTCAGGTGGTGGGAGCACCTATAAATCGGCAATTATGTCCCTCCTTTTCTAAGGACTTTCTTACTCTCAGGCACCACCAAAGGCACCAGACTCCTCTTACTTAGTAAAGTCTGCATGAATGAGTGGCAGAATAAAAGAGCATATATGTAAACTCAACTTCCTGTGAGTCCCCAACGCTGTGGTTTAAATGTGCAGTGCCACCTGGAAGGTGGCGCACACCTGTAACCCCAGCACTGGGGAGGCTGAGGCAGGAGGATCCCTGTGAGTTTGAGAGCAGCCTGAACTACAGAGCGAGACTGTCTCAAAAACAAATACAAATAAAAATAGATATACAAGAAGTGCTCCCTAAACGAGAAGACTCATGTATTGAGGACTAGACACCCCAGCCCGCACAGCAGTGCTCAACGTGAGGCTGGGGAGATGGCTGGGTCTGGGGGTGATAACAACACTGTCCGCGGCTCAACTCCTGGGTGGCTGCGGCTGCTGCTGGAGGAAGCAGGTCCAGGAGGCAGTCTTTGTGGCTGTTGTTGTTGTTGTTGTTAATGTATTTGTTACAGGTTGGACTCGTAGCGATCCTCCTGTTTTCAGCCTCTCCAGCGCTGGGATTACAGGTGTGTGCCACCGTGCCTGGTCTCAGTGGGCTGCTTAGTGCATCCGGGGGCGGGTCCAAGGCTGCATGTGGTACCGGGGATCGAACCCCAGTCCCTCTGTTTGCCAAGCAAGTGCTTGGTCCACTGAGCTAGCTCACCGGCCGGGGAGGCGGTCTTTGTGGTTCTCTGGTGCCCGTGCTGTCCTCTCTGTTTTCTTCCTGCTCGCTGATTCCAGGTCTTCAGGTGAGCAGCATTCTTCTGCCACGCCGTAGCTGGCTGACTACAGACCAAAACCCCTGAAAGTGTGAGCCAAATGAATCTTTCCTCCTCTAATTCCTGTACGCCAGCACCACCAGATTACCACGACGAGTGGGAGGAAGAGCAGATGTTTCCAGCTACAACTACGACTACAACAACTTCGAATCTGAAGACACAGCAAAGGCTCCCTGTGGAAGTCTCTCAGGGTCTTTCCATGCCTGCCAGGCAGAGGTGCGTGCAGAGCTGTGAAGGGTGGGGGCACCTGTAACCCCAGCACTTAGAAGGTTGACTAAGGGGACCATTTATTATTATATTTTTTATTTTATTTTTTCGGTACTGGGGATTGAACTCAAGACCTTGTGCTTGTCAGGCAAGCACTTATTCTACAGAGCCATCTCCCCAGCAAGGGGATCATTTAACTCAGGAGTTCAAATCAGCCTGGGCAACAGTAAGACTATTTTAAAACATCAAAGAAGGAAAGAGAGTAGGTGCTGGTGCTGGTGCTGGAGGCCATCGCCTGACTCCTCCCACTGTGCGCTGCCCAGCCTCCCTGGGGCTAGGCTGCCATCGGTAGCACCCGAGTGACGAGTGACGGACTGTGCTGCAAAGGCGTGACTTCCACACAAGTAAGTGTTCGATACCTTCGGCCAGCAGCCTGCATTTCCCGCAACTGGCCGCTTCTATTGAATCCATTCAGCAAATGACTTCTTGAGCGTCTTCTACACAGCAACGCATTGTTGAGCACCCAGGGATCTTGGCAGCCAGCTGCTCTGACAAGGGTGCATGGCCTCCTGGAATAAGAAGTTTAACCCTAAAAGGACTGTAATGCTAAGATAATAGTTGGGGAGTAGGGACAGCAACGTTGCTGCCATCCAGCAAAACCGCTCAACCTCCCCTGGCAGACGTTGCAGCATCCTCAGGCGGGCGGGCGGGTGGGCAGCCCGCAGCTTTCACAGAATGCAAGCTTCGTGCCCTGGCTGCAGCGATTGGTTCTGGAAAGGACTCGTCACCCAATCAGCACCAGTGAGACTTGCACCAATCAGCACGAGTGAAGGAAGTGCGCTGTGAGCTCTGTGGGGAGATCCCGAGCTGTGAATACCACCGAGGCGAAGCCAAGAGTAAAGATGCCCTTGCTCGAGCCCTGAAGCAAAAATGAACCTGACCGCCATCCTATGCTGGACTTTTCAGTCGTGTAAGAAAATTTTCAAAATCCCTTTTGCTGCTTAATTACTGAAAGAGCCCTGAGCTAGCTTTGCCCTTTGGAAATCTGCCAAGTTTGTAGAACACCCGAGCCTTGTTATTCCTCTTAAGTTTCATGTCTTGTCCCAAGTGAAACACACACACACACACACACACACACACCCCATACACACCTTCCACCTCTAGCTTGCTCATCCTGGACCTCGTCCTCAGGAAACCCTTGCCCAAGGACAGTCAGGGCCATAGCCTTCCCTGTACCTGGTGCTCCCCTCCCAAACCCTTCTGCCTAAGACCTTCCTGACGGGAAAGTCTGCCTGAATTTCCAGCCCTCAGCCCAGCCTCTTTTGGCCCTAGCTCCTCCGTGACTGAGGTGACTGGTCTCAGATGGCCACAGGCAGGATGTCACTCCCAACCTCCAGGAGCACAGAGGCACCCACCCTGAAATCTCCCTTCGGATTATGGCTGGCTAATCCTGTCTCTGGTGTTGCCTGTAGGCTTCCTAAGGGCAGGTCAGGGGAATCCAATCCCTTCTCCCTTGGGAAGATCCCTAGCTTCTTGCTCCAAAACTCCAGGGAATTTAATGTCTAACCCACTTAGCCCCACATTTACTTAGGATGGTTCTCGCTAATTCTTCTCACCGTAGACTTGCTTCTTTAATGTGTGTGTGTGTGTGCGCGCGTGCGTGTGTGGCCTGCTCAGCCTGCCTTGGGGCAGGGCTGGCTCGGCATGTGGTGCCAGAAATCGAACCTAGAAATCAACCCTGGTTCCTGAGCTTCCCTAAGCTTGCCTAAGGAGCTGACTTCCTTCTTTAGCCTGTGAGGCTAGTGTGGTGCCCGATAGAAACAAGCAGTTAATAAATTAGTTACTGAGTAAATAATGAAATGAATGAGTGAATAAAGTGGCCGATTGGTGAGGAGAGGCAAGAGTAGAACTGGGGTGAAGTGGTTGAAGGCCCAGGGAAGGGAGGAGCAGGAAAAGCAGACAGGCAGGAAATGGGGCAGCCGCCATGCAGAATGGAACGAGGGAGACAGATGTCCCAGTTTTCTCAGCCTCGTGTTCTCATTTTTTTAAAAATGAGGTTGGCTGTAGACTCTTTTATAGGTTATTAGCTTTTTAAAACGTTGACAGAGTGTCATGGGTCGGGGACTCCACGCATGTTGCCTTGTGATGGCCAGTCTGGGGCTGTGGGCTCTGCTTTGGCAACCACTGCCCAGAGCCTACATGGACAAAGTGTCCATGTCACCTGCACACTAGATGTGGGCTCTGGGGCCAGGCCTGAAAGGCCAGGGGAGCTTGCGGCGCCTCCCAAAGCCCTTATGAGGACTCCGCTCCTCTGCAGGTCAGGGCTGGTGGTGTCTGTCTTCCCCAGAGAACGCTTTCTCTTCTCTCCCCTCCCCTTCCCCAGTTCCATCCTGTCTGTGCCTTCCAGTCTGGTGGGGCTTCAGGCCATCCTCTGTTGTCAGGAGAGCTGCAGATGACTGTGTAGGTTCACAGCTACAAATGCAAAGCCTAGCTTTGTTTCCAAGGGCCGGAAAGCCTGGGGATACAAAGCCACAAGTGAAGATGCAGATGGGAAGCAGATGTGGCGTCCACCTTGGAGAGTATACAACTTCCACTGCAGAGAGCTGATGGGCAGGGCCCAGCCGAGAGCCCGCCGGGTGCCCTCAACTGCTGGGTGCCCCTCCTACCCTCACCCTGCCTCCCAGGGCTAGACTCACCTCCCGTGCATTCTTAGAGGGCATGTCTGCACCCCCTGCCTGCCTCCCGCTCTCTCCCTCCATCTCTGTCTTCCTGTCACTGTGCTCTCTCCCTGTCTTCACATCACTGCCTGTCTCCTTCCGTCTCTCTCGTCTCTTGCTCTCAGACATTCTCTAACCTCTTGCCTTGCTCTCCACCTCCTTCCTCCCTCCCTCCCTCCCTCCGTCCCTCCCTGCCTGTGCTGGCTGTTTCCCAAGGCCAGTGCCCCAACCCTCCATGCTTGGATAAGTCTGCCAATCAGCTTGAACCCCTGGGGTGAGGAAAGGAAGAACAGGCCAAGGGTAGACAGCAGCCTGGTTCCATGAAGGAAGGCGGTTTGAAGCCAGAGAGGCCTGGGCTGGCTGAGGCCAAGAATTTCTCACTTACCCGCAGGGCTGGATATTTAGTCTGAGTTGGGGATGGCAGGTGGCAACGAGCCTAGAGCTCCCCGCCCCGCCCGCAAGAGCCCAGGCTCTGCCCCGGCCCTCCCAGCTCTAGACCCCTGACGGTGTGACACTGCTGCCCCTCTCCTGGCTCGTACTCAGCCCTTTTGGTGCTGTGGAGAGGCAGCACAGCTGGACACCAGGGTCAGACCCAGGTAAGGACAGGCAGGACAGAACGGAACATGTTTTGTAGCCTCCAGCACTCTGCAGAAGAGCTGAGCAGGCCTGCTGGTTGAGCCCCTCCAGGGCCCCAGGCAGACTCCGCAGGCAAACGTGCTTTTCCTCTGACTTGTCTACAGACTAAATACTGCATCCAATAGATACGGGCTTCACGTCGTCTCTTACTTTCCTTACGGCTCTCTCAGTCTCTGAGCTCTTGGCCAGGCCCTTGGAACCAACTGTGGCACATTCCAGAGGCCTCGGGCCATACCACGAGTTGATTTAAAACTCACCCACAAGCTGTACTCTCACGGGGAACCTGAGGGACACACTAAAAATCATACAGAAATAGGATGCTATCATTCATTCTAGGGAGATGAAATCATGTGGAGGGTCACTTCACCAAGATTCCTGTGGACGGAGGTGAGGGGCACGTGGGCGCACTCCCCGGCACTTTGCAAGTCTCTGCTCTGGGACTGTTCTTCTGTCCAGATGGCCTTTGCTCTAGGCTCGCACACCACAGACCCCAGCACTGGGCCACGGGGAGGGCAGCACTGCAGCGCAAGGTTGGGTGGAAGAGCAAGGCCTGAGTCTGTGGCTCTGGAGTCCCTCATGTGGAGTAGCACGTGTTACACACGCGCCTGATACTGTGCAATGCAGGATGTGGGAGAGGAGCAGACCAGGGAATGAATGAGCTGCCGAGAGCTGGAGCCACACAGTGTGCCTCGGGGGTACCTTGGTGGCCGGCAGCACAGCTGTCTCAGAGCATCAGTTTCTTCACCTAAGCCTGGAGGTGGAGGGAGATCACAGGACTATTTTGAGAATTTGGCGAGATCACCAACACACTGTAACTAGTAGTGATCTTACATCACTGATGAGGACCATGCAGCAGACAGGGCCCAGACAGCAGAGACTGTCCTGTCCTACTCTCATGTCCTAGGTGTCCCCTGCCATTTAGTAGGACACTAGGTTTGCTCCCAACAGGCAGCACCTGCATCTCTGTCATGGGCTGGCTCAGGCTGTTGGAACCACCTTGGCCACTTGCAAGTGCCCGGGAAGACAGGTCCTGGGCACCCCATGGCCAGTGACCCTGGGAGGGGGCATGAATACCTACTCCCTCCCCATTGCTCTCTGCAGACAGATCCACTTACTGTGCCCTCAACATCTCTCGCCTCGCACTGTCCTTGCTTGGCTTCCTCTTCCCAGTCCCCTTCCCCCACTCCTGGGAAGATTCCTAAGAAACCACATTTTCACACAGACCTATGCTACTGGGTCTGCTTCTGGGGATCACAATTTAAAACAGTGGGAAATGCCAAGTAAACATTAGGAGGTGTCTCCCAAGCTGTGTGACCCCAGTCTTCCTGCAGAGCCGCCCTCTGGCCAAGCCAAGTCCTCCCAACTTTTTTTTTTTCTTTTCTTTCCTTTCTTTTCTTTCTCTCTCTGTCTCTGTCTCTCTTTTTTTTCTTTGGTATAGGGTCTCGCTACATAGCTCGGACTCCTCGTAATCCTCCAGTCTTAGCCTCCCAAATGCTGGGATTACAGGCATGTGCCACCACATCAGGTTTCAGTGGTCAGCACAGCACGCCTGGGGTTCAGAGGCAGCACGGCATGTGGTGGCGGGGCTTGAACCCTGGTGCCTACACCTGCCAGGCAGGCCCTTAGACCACCGAGCTATATCCCCAGCCCAGTCCTCCAACTTTCTAAGGAACCATGGAGCTGACTCTGAGGTCAGCATTCTCTGAACGTGAAACCAGCCAAGGTCACACCACGGATGCTGATGGCTGCCCTTGACATGTTGCTCTCAATCCAGAAATGGTCTGAGCTGTGGGCCTCAGAACTTGTCTGCCCTCCAGGGACCTGCAGAGGATGTCACCAGATTAATTTCACATTTAATGATTTCCAACTTTATTCCTGGGAACCCCAGTGGTCACTGTGAAGTCAACCCCTTTATAGCCCTCTTTAATACCCCATCAGAGGGGAACTGGCAACGGGGCAGAGGCACGAAAGCAGCCGACGCGGCCAGATTCAGATGCCGGCCTGCAGTATGTGCAGACGACGTGATGATCAGGGTATTCCGCAGCCTGGTAAGGATTGTGATTTCATGTTTTTCCTTATCCTAAATACATGTTCTCCTTCATACCTAATTATGCATTGTTTTCTATAAAGAGGGCTCCCAAAATTACAGATGCTTGAGGCAGCAGGGAACCTCAGTATGTCCTGGCCATCTGCTGTGTGGAGACCCTCACAGACTAGCTCTTGGCTCCGTACATGTCAGCCCTGGCCTCTCTCCTCACACCCCCACCCCTGGTGCTGGGAAGGAGGTGGCGATCCTGCACTTGTCCGTGTGTCCTGTGTCCTGGCAGAGCGTTTTCTAATCAGGATGGCGAGCAGTGAAGTATGACACAGGATATAAATGCATTGCATGCAACCTGCTGACTGCTTTCCCAGCATAAACACACGAGCACATTACAGCAGGCCCAGCAGACCCCCTGAATATTTGCCTAACTCAAGTCCCTTTAGTCACAGCCCAAACTGACACAAAGTGGGAATGACAGAGTAGGAATCAGGGTGGAGACCCAATACAGGGCTTTAAATCCCTCCTGCTGCAGTATTATGAAACAAAGGTTTTGCAAATGGAGACGGGAATAAGCACTGGAGGGAGCTGGGAGGAATGGGAGGAGGGGCGAGAAACGAAGTGGACTGTGTTCTGCACATGTACAAACCCCACTGCGACGTGATTCATTATGTACTGCAAACACATGCTAATAAGAATAGAAGGAAAGCTGGAGAGATGGCTCAGTAGAATAAGCACTTCCCTGGCAAGCACAAGGACCTGAGTTCAATCCCCGATTCCGCCAAAAAAAAAAAGGAAAAAAACAACATATGACCTTGAAAAAAATAATGACCTCGAAAGGAGCCTGTGTAAGGAGCTCTAAGTCAGGAGCTTGACTTGCTGTGAGCTTTGGAAACATGATCTTTTTTTTTAATTTTATTTGTGTGTGTGTGTGTGCGTGTGTGTGGCCAGCTCAGCCCACCAGGGGGCAGGGCTAGCTGGCATGTGGTGCTGGGGGATTGAACCGCAGTCCCTGTGCTTTGCTAAGCTTGTTCTAAGTAGGTGCTTTAGACCACTGAGCCATCTCGCCAGCCCCGGAAACATGATCTTTTAAAGTCTGTGAGCCACATCTAGCTGTGTAAGGAAGAGTGAAACAGGCTGGCCCAGATTCTCCTTCACCTTGGTGCTTCTGAACCCTGAATCTATGGTAGGAACTCTCCAGAAACTGGAGGAAGTGGAAAGGTGAAGAGGGACAGGAAATGGTGGCTATGGCCATAGCTGGCAATGGGTTTGGCCTCTGAGGTTGGACTTAATAGCAGAAGCCATCTGTTTCCCATAGCCCAAGTGCTCCTCTTCATCTGCATGTCCTTGTTTGGGGTGAACCCCCTTCATTTTTAAACCCTTTTTTCTGAAAAAATTCCAGGTTTGTTTCTGCTGAAAGGAAAAGCAAGGGGTTTAACTATACCCAGGATGGGCCAGGGCCAGAGCCAAGGGCAGCCAGTGGCAATGACGGAGGCCATGCCAGCATTTGGGGTGTCACCTCCCCCACGCATCTGAGCTTCACATTTCCATGCAAGGACAACATTCCCACTGTTGTCCATGCTAGAATCAGTCTTTTTCATTGAAGAAAGATGAAGCAGTGTATGTAAAATTATACAAATGACCAAGAAGCAAATTCAGGATTAACCCCGATCTTCCAAATTCATATCTTCAACCTGCCTAAAACAGCTGTGGATATTGGTTTGCTATTGTTAATAGTGATACCTATGAGTGCTGAATATGTAGCTCAGTGCTACAGTACTTGCCTAGTATGTGTGAGGCCCTGGTGTCAATCCCTACCACAGGGGGGAAAAGCCTACTAAAAAAAGTGCACTATGTCAGACACAGTGTTAGCGTGTCTCACAGACCCTGACACAGCTGAGCCTGCAGGTTAAGCGGGCAGGACAGGCTGTGTGCCTTCCTGAGACTTCAGGATACGAGCAGAGGAACCAAGGCTGGCATGAGCCCAGGCTATGCCCACTGAACCACTTGTGAGAGCTGCCGCCCCGTGTCAGGCCAGCTGGCCAGGCCAGGGAGGCACCTCTCAGCACATCTGTTCTCCTTTGCAACGGGGCTGCCCCCACACGAGGAAGCTTCGGGCACAGCCCTAGAAGCAACAGCTAGAAGCGGCCTGTGGCCTGTCACTATTCACAGGGTTTCCTCCTCGGCAAAAGTCCACCAGGGTTGGTATGTCACAGAGGCTCCCAGCATCCCAGCCAACCGATGGGCTTGGCTCTCACCCCTCAGCTTTGAAGTAGAAACCCTGGCAGGCCGCAGGCTTCCAGCTCTTGCTCTTCAGCTCCTCTTCCATTCTCATCAGGGGCTTGGAGCTGGGCAACAACCTTAGGCACGTCTCCAGCCTGTTAGCACTGGGCGGTGGAGGGCTCCTCCCATCTTAGATGCAGGGGTGCAGAGCCCGAGCTCTGCCCTGACTGCGCAGCAGAAACTCACAAGGCAGAGTGCCGGGCGGGCTGGAGAAGCACTCACCAACCTGGCTCCCTGGAATCCTACGAATCAGGAGCCCACAGAATTTGGATGAAGAGACCACTAGCAGCTCTCTTGCCAGGTCTTGCCAGTGCTGACCCAACCCTCCTCGGGGTCACTGGCCATCTAACTTTGAACAAATTGCTTCTCTGTGCTTCAGTCTCATCTGTAAAATGGGCATGCTGACTGTATTTGCCTTGCAGATTGAGCTAACACAGGCCAAGTGCTTTGCCCAGGGCCTGGCTCAGTAAGCACACACCGGAAGTCAGCCTCATTATCACAAAGGTGCCGAGGTTGTGTTCCTAGGCTCCCCAGTACTTCTCCTTTTTCATTCCTTAAAATGGACTGAGATTCCCAGAAGTGTGGGACAAACTTCTCTGCCCACAGCCGTCTCACTGAAGGGTGGCTGCACTGCTCCGACCCATCTTCTGTTGCAGCTCACGTGGAGACACCAGTCTGGAAAGAGCTGCTTGATACCTCATTAGCACCGCCGCGGCTCACCGTGGGCACTGATCCCCGCCTCAGCTCCTTCGGGACTGACTCTGAGTAGCGTCTGAAAAGCAGCTCCTGGGGCGCCCAGAGCCCTCCCCATCTGGGCCCAAGGCCTTCTTTCAGGTCACTTACTTTACACAAGCAGTGAAGCAACTTACTGGCTAGATTTTGGTGATATATAAAAAACAGGTCAGACCCCCTACTCTTCTGCAGCACCTGTATCTGAACTCCCCTCCTTGCCTGCACACCTGCCCTTGCAGGACAGAACCAGGCAAGAAGGCAAGGGCTCAAATCTGAAGCAGATGTCTGGGAGGAAGAGTGAGGCTGGGATGGAGACAATACGAAGGAAGTGGACCCTGCTAGAACCGCCTGTCGCTCTGACCTACTGCCAAGGCTTAAAATACAGGGCGAGCGTCCCTGCTTCAATACCCAGCTGTTCCGGGCCAGACTTCCCTGGGCCTCAGGCCTCGGGGACCCTGGCTCTGCTCCCAAAGTTCACCATGTCCTGTGCCAACCAGCATCTTGGGCCCCCATTCCCACGGCACTGAGCCTCCAGGTCTAGCTGTACCCCTCAGAAATCAGGACTGGAGTTTTCCCGATGTCTAATCCACAGTGACAATTTTAAGCCAAAACTCAAGATATGGTCTGACAAAAGGGATTTGTGCTGATTCCGGGTGTGAGAGGCTGCCTGGAAGGCATAGTCTGGATGCCAAGACAATAAAATGTTCAAGGTTGGGGGATAATAGGCCGTAATTGTTGAAACCAGAACCACTGTGGAGTCTACAGAGGACTGCTGGCCCACCCTCCTTCCAGAGGTGTCCAGAACAGTACACACAGGCCTGCCAGGACCCAACATGCTTGTCTGCACTGAGCAGGATCCCAAGTACAAGGTCTACAGAATGCCCATGTTTAATTTCATTGCTGTAACTTTCTCAGGAAACACTAGCTGGTACTGTAACATGGTTTCAGAGGTGAAATCTCTTTAGGAAGGGAACCTAAAGAGTGAACTGTTTTTCCCGACAAGGGTCTGAAGGAAGGCCCATCTGGCCAGGATCCAGCTCAGAAATCTAAAGAACCAACTGTTAAGTTCTGCTCAAACCCCTCAGGAACAAACATCAGCTGCACTATGTCCCAGAGATAACCAGGGACTCCAGATCATGGGTTTGATTAACATGAAAGGAAACTAAAGCTAGTTTCCACCCCAGGAGTCACAAAACCAACTTCAAGGCTCTTCATGGACTTTCAACTTTGGGTTCTTTCGAAATAGGATTGTCTTTCCTCTGCCATCCCCTAATAATTCTGACATAGTACATCCCTTCAGATTTCTAATGAAGATAAATCCCTTTCCTCATCTGCTAAAGATTTTTATTTTATTGAATGAGCTGCAAGTTACTGGCCAGTACCCTGCGAAGTCAATACATTAGGTCAGCTTTGCCTGGGACAATAGGTTAGAAAAAAAAGATTGGCCCTAAGATTATGGAGTTCCATTTTTCTAGCCTGCCTAAGACCTGCATGGGCAATAACAGCCTACTACAGCAGGGATGTGATTCTTGAGACTCTGAAACCCATCTTTACAAGAGTTCTTTGTTTGAAAGTCAATAGAGAAGGCCTTTCCTTTTTGTGAAAGACAAATTATTATTAGATATTATTCTATAATGCAAAAAGTCTCCAAATGCATAAAAAAAGCGCCTTCCCTAAGTAAACAAATCAAATTATGGGGAAAGGTGGAGACCGTCTATGTGTCCACACCTCAGGGAAAGGAAACTAAAGACAATGGATTATGTCTAGCTCCCTACACAAGGCTGTCCAAGGTCTTAGAGGCAGGGATCAAATTTTATCTTCTTTTCCTAGCTCTCTGAACAGTATCCCATACACAGGAAGTGTTGTGGAAACGTGGATATGTACAGAATTCACTAGAAAAGGATATAAATCCAGTGGTATAACAGAAACACCAGAATGGGGGTGGGATGGCAGGTAATATATATAAGAAATGAAGCGTTGGAGTAGGGTTAGTCCTAGGACTTAAGAGATGTAGCAGAAAATGCTACAATATGCTTCCTCTTACACAACTGTTTGTGACACAGCCTAAAAAGATGGATGGCTCTCTTGCTGGTGTCCAAATCCTAAAGTCCCTGACTCTGCTAACTGGCAAAGAGAGGAGTGTCTCAGCTACACCCTCGAGCGGGAGTTCTGGAGACAGCAGCAGCATCATTGTTGGGCTGCTGATAGGAAGGACCTGACAGAGTCCTTCAGGTACAAATCCCCATGCAGATAAGGGGGTGTTGCGAGCACTGACTGCATCCTAGACACGCAGGAGGGCAGGCTCTGCGTACAGCCAGCTTTGTCTGACACTCTTGAAAATGCCTGCTTACTCAGTGAGATGCCTATCAAGAATTCAACAACAGGTACAACTTCAGGTAGAGACTATATTTATTCAAATGAGTTCTTTTCATGAAGACTTAAGTTACCAGAGATAAATACTGGGATATTATGTAGTGTCTGACCTCATTCTCATTATTTCACCTGCATAGAGACACACAGATTTTCCACTGGTGAGAACATAAAATTTCAGGATCTGTTTCCCCAGTTATATTCTCAAGAGTCCTCTATTCATTATGTAGATTCATTTAAACTTGGAAGGCTCTTCACTCAAGTTATTAGCTTGCATCTTTTGCCATGAAGATTTTAAAACTACCATGAATAGCTGCACCTCTCGCAAGCTCCCTGGCTGGATGGGTAGACCCTCTCCTTACCACCCCGGCCTCCACATGACTGGTAGGTAAACGAGGACGCAAGTGTCTGTCATGCCCAGCACAAAGTCAACAGGAGCAGCGCCCATGAGCTCTGGGGGCCAGTACTTGAACTTCCTTGGTCTAACTAATCTTTTTTTTTTTTTTCAAATCAAATTGGTAGGACAGTTTTAATAATAACACATTGCATACATTCTCCTAGTGGTTAATTGCTGTACAAGATGCAGACATGATATCCTATCTACAAACACCATTAGAACAAATCACTCTATTCATTAAGAGAATGTAACTATATATCTATCCTAACCACTTTGAATACACAGATACAAAATGGACATTCATCTGTATCCCCTTTTTTCGTTAAGTTCCGTTATTTGAATATTATAGGTGTGTAAACTCAGCAAAATATTCTAAAAGAGTCCAGTAGCCCATAATAGTATTGGGTCTTCCACTTCACTGGCAATGTCAGAAATTGTTGACCTGAGTCCCCTACAGCTCAACATAACAGCATGGCTTTACTTCTTATATTTCATTTTTATACTTTTCTGCTGGATGGTTAAGACCAAGGTAAAGCAGGACCTATGCAACAAGAGTTGTAGCTTTTGGGTCTGATAAGGTCAGTGAAATCCCCTCTGGATTTATCCTGAGATCCTGTACTTCAGATTGTAGAACCTTTGTCAGTGTCAGCCATGTGGATGAATCACGGCCATTGCTTGACCAATGTGCTCTCTGTGAAAGCCTGAGAGAATGTTTTCTCTCCATGTGACTCTCCTTAGGCACACTCTACAACATCGATCACTTTCCTCTTTGGCCCCATAATCTCCTTGATCAGAAAATTTGGGACACTACTGAGTTACATGACATTACAGTACACGTTCTCATATGTCCTGAGTCTTAATTGACCTTGGAAGGCTAGGGCCAAAATGTTGGCTTTCCTTGAGGCCCTCCTTTTTCTCTAATTTTGGTCTGCAAACTTAGGTTGTTAACCATCCAGAAGACAAGCTTATTGTTATTACCATACAACTTAGTCTGTTAAGCTTAACCTCACTATCTGTCTGCATATCAAACGGTCTAAACTAATCTGCTAGAGACAAACCAGAAATGTGGTTTGGGCTCTGACATGAAACAGACGTATGTCTAAACACAGCTATACAATTTGCTAGCCAGGAACCCTGACAGTTACTTATTGTCTCTGTGCCTCAATTGTGCATGTAAAATGATGAAAACATGACCTACTTTTGTCACATCACTGCAAATACAAGACAATGTATATTGTTATTAATTTGATTGGGGGTTCTGGTATCAGGAATTGAACTCATGACCTTGTACTTGTACTTTAAGTGCTGTGCCACTAAACTACATCCTTGGCTAGAGACAATGTACTAAATAAAGCTCCCAAAGTTTCAAAACTGGTAGCTATTATCACACTTTGGTATACAGATGGGTTAAGAAGTCAAAGGTACTAGGTTTCTGCCCTAGGGCAGAAACACACTATCAGGATAGGCCACGAGGCCACGGACACAGTCCATAGAAGACATCTGTCTCTTATCCTACCTCAGTCTAAGCGTGACTTCTTACTAGTCATCCCTAGAAGACTGTCTTAAGAACCTACCCATTCAGAAATGTGCTTGGTGCCTACGGCCATACCACCCTGAATGCACCCGATCTGATCTTGGAAGGGTCGGGCCTGGTTGGTACGTGGATGGGAGAAAGTTGCTTGGTTTTCCAGCTGAACGTGGTCTAAGGTGCTCAGGGCTGTTAAAGACCATAAAGGCGAGTTAATGGAAGCAGCAACCATGCTGACAGGCCTCATCCTGAATAAGCTGTCACCCTAAAGGAAGGCTACAAAGGGAACTACATGATTGGGTGCCACAGCTGAGTACTTTCACTAGAGATATTCATTGTCATTACCTCATTTTAAAAGTTGCTGCAGCCTAGGCTACATAGTAAGTTCAAGGCCAGCCTGAACTACATTGAGACCTTGTCTCAAAAATAAATAGGGGGGGCTGGTGAGATGGCTCAGTGGTCTAAAGCACCTACTTAGAACAAGCTCAGCAAAGCAAAGGGACCACGGTTCAATCCCCCAGCACCACATGC
>NW_004524583.1:33342746-33350469 GCF_000260255.1 Octodon degus
TGAATAAGCGCTTGCCTGGCAAGTGCAAGGGCCTGAGTTCAATCCTCAGTTCCACAAAAAATAAATAAATAAGCAAATAAATAATAAAACTGCTGCCGCTGGTGGGCGTTGACATGTGAGGCATACCGACAGTCTGAACAAGTTTGCAAAAGCCACTTCATACCACAGCAAAAAGCAAACAGTGATCATTCCTTACTTTCTGCCTGTCCTTATCAGGAACTCACTGACCATCTTATGGAAACCACATCTGAGTTCACTGTGGAGAAGCAAGTCTCTACAATGGCTACCACGAAGTATTCTTATATAAATATGAGCAAAATTAAAGCAAACTGACTCGAGGGGGAGAGAGGTACCCACAGCAAAGCATGCCCCAACCTCAAGAAGCACTACTCTATCTTAGATAAACAAGGAGCCTCAGAACACTTCCAGCTGATACGGCAATCACCCCCCAGATTTCAATGAAAACCAAACAGCTCTCCAGCAACTTTTAATTTCGTTAGTTGTAGACTTAGGACTGAGTCAGAAATACTAGTCCATTCCCCAATATTTGAGACAGTTCAGTGCCCAGCCATTTTCAATAGTAAATTTACATGATACTCATGCGTACTGCCCACCACTAGAATTGCAGCTTGGCATAAACGTAAAGAATATCTGCTTTATGGAGTATCTGAGGGAAAATCTTTACAGAAACAGTAACCATGTAGTCTTAGTGCTAATTAATTAGATGCAGCATCAGGAATTTGGATTAGATTCTCACAGAGCAGAGACAGTCTCAGAAGACTTTCAGAAGCCAACCATGAAGTCTAGTAATCACTACAGAGAAAGACCTGGACTAGTACCTTACCAAGAGACTGCACAGGCTCTTTTTTCTCTCCCTGTGATTTTTAGAACAGGCTGTTTAAAAACGCATATTAAAAACCAAGATAATCAGGCTGGGGATACAGCTCCACAGCCTAAGTGCATACCTGGCAAGCGCAAGGTCCTGAGTTCAATCCCCAGTACCACCCCCACCAAAAGCTATAAATCAGGATAATCACCATGTAAAAAAAAAATCATGTAATGGGTGGGATAAGATTGTGTTCTCTGATATTGCAACGTCTTGTTTTTGGAGACAGGGTCTATGTAGTACATGCTGGGCTCCAACGTGTAGCAGTCCTCCTGTCAGTCTCCCAAGAGCAGAGATCACAGGCGCGACCACCATCGCACTGGCTGCACGTTTCACCTCGACTTGGATGGTGGGTACATGTGTTTGTTATTGCTAATAACCAGACAAGCCTGTATACTTTTACATGTCACACCTCAACTTTTCTTTAAAAAGGAAGTTCATTTAATAAAGTATTGCCAGATACAAAAAAAATTGGCCTGTTACAATCGAGAGTCCAAGGGAAACCAACAGCGTAAGGCACTCCTTGGGTACAACACAGAGCAAAGATCCTCGCATGTGGTCCTGCAGGACACAGGGCTGCACGAGTCCCAAGGGCTGTGCGAGGCTCAGAGCTGACAGTGCGCCCAAGGCTACAGCTAGCCGTGATTCTGTAAACAGGCAGTTTAACTAGCCTCTTAAATCACAGGAAAGGTTGACGAAACCGAGTAACTGATATTCACAGCGGCCCATTCAAGCCACAAAAGCAACAATGTAAAAGATGTAGAACTGTAAATTTAAAATGTAAAGTTAGAAGAATAAAACTTATCTTTAAGACATATCACTCAAAGAACTTGATGAAGTGGGAGCTGAGTGAATACACTAAACAAATTTAGCTTTCAAGCTAAGATTCCAACTCATTAGATATAAGGGGAAGGGACAATCTGTACCTCTTAAAAAAAAAAAAAAAAAAATCAGTCAGGGATATAGCTCAGTGGTGCAGCACCCACCTGGCAAGTGTAAGGTCCAGAGTTTGAATGGCTGCCTGCCTCTCAAAAAAAAAAAAAAAAAAGATTCAGACACTATTTGGATTTGCCTTGCTGGACTGGAGTCCAATGTATAGGACACTATGATTAATAATGCATAGGACACCATGATTACTACTCCAAGAAAGTCAGAGTTCTTGGCCATAAATTTTTCCTTCTGGGCCCAAAGCACAAGCCTTTCTTCTCTGTCAAGATTACCTTTCACTGAACTGGTACCAACTACCACCCATGAACTTTTAGTAGTGTTTCTTTTGTTTGCCACATTCAAAGCCCTCTGGGAGGGTAGGGAGGTGGTGGTGAGAAATAAATGTATTATGAAAATTGGAAGACTTTATACCTGAAGGTTAACAATAGTTTCTTCTGAGTAACAAGTAACTTACTTCCCTTGTATTTTTTAGTTCCAAATTTTCGATACTGTTTCTTATGCAGTAAATCAACAAATTCTCTAAAGACAGATAATGGATGTCCTTTCGCTCTTGCCAAATCGTTGTCTTCTTTAGGAGCTGAGCACAAACACCTGTCTGCCTCCTGGATGCCGTCTGGGACAATGGGCAGGGAGGGTGGTCCAGCCTAACACCACTGACAGGAACCAGGGCAGGGGAAGGCCAGGCTGGGGGACAGACTGGCACTCCCGGTCGTCTACCCTGAGCCAACCAAAGCATGTCTACTTGCTTTTTCCACCATCTTAAATTTAAACCTTGAATCTCCACTGAAAGCAGCAGTCACTTGCTCATTGGTTCTTCTAGTAGACATTCATTTATTGTACAAAATATTTACACTACCAGCTATAAATGCTGGGCTCTGCACTGGCCTGCCATGTGCACCAGGCTGCATCTCTGCTGAATCTCTGAAAGCATGCTGTCGCTCTCCCTGGTGTCCACTTGAGGTCCGTTCTCCTTCGAAGGCCTGGAGAGTAGCTGGCTTCGCATGTGTCTAAGCCACAAGGGCATAAATAAAAGAACTGACTAAAATAAGAAATGTGAATAGAAAAATGCCCCCTCCCCCCATAACACATTCATCCTCTCACTAACATGTACCTTTTCCCCACACTGGCTAGTACCAAAGCAGGATTAGGGAGACAGAAAAAAAAAGGTAAAAACAACAGGCATAAAAGCAGACACTTTTGAACAAAGTTGGAGAAGAAAGAGTAAAGTGGGTCAGAATGCCACAATAGTACCAAAGGGTTTGGCTTTCTCTTGTTTCTTTTCTTTCGGTTTTTCTTTTTTTTTTTTTTTTGTAGTGCCGGGCAGTGAACCAGGGCCTTCACACTAAGCCACATCCCCAGGCCCTTTTGTATTATGTTGTATCTTGAGACAGGGTCTGAAGGGTCTAATTAAGTTGCCCAGGCTGGGCTCAAACCTATGATCCTCCTGCCTCAGCTCGCAGAGTACAAGGATTCCCAGCATGTGTCATCATGTCCAGCTTACCAAAGGGTTCTGCTATATAGTCTCTGGTACCTACGAGACCACCTTAGGGACGCAGCTGCCCTAGCTAGGGTACAGTGGTGCCAAGGACATGCTGAAAAGGTGCTGACTGGAGCCAAGAAAATCAACGTGATCTCAAGCAGCAGTCTCAGTAGGGCTGTCTGGGAGAAAGTGGCAATGAAGAACCTAAGAAAACCAACCACCCAAAGTAGCAGAACTAGCCCACCTGCACCCCCGGGACCCCCTACCTGGGCCTGAGGGTGACAGGACAGTGATCAAACTTTCCCATAGAGATCCCAAGGGGGAAAATGTAGGTAAGCAGCAGCACCTTGTCCTGTCCCTGAGGAGCTCAGTGACCATGTGGCATGGAGGACCCTGGGGTGTGGAGGCCCTGACGCTGGATCCAGACCCCAGAGACGAGTGAGGTCAGCACCCATGCCAAGAGGACAGATGATAATTGCAAAGAAGTGAGGTCAGGCAGGAACTGTAGCAGCTCAGGAGGGCTTGCTCCTCAGAATCCCTGAGAACAGGGAGGGCTCAGACATGCTTCTGGGAGACCAAGGCATGGCCAAAAGTCCTGCTTGTATCAGGACCGTGTACTTGCTGGTTTTGGCAATAAAGATGGCTTATAATAGTCTCGGAGCTGAATGTCCCATTGGGACTTGTAGCTTATAGCAGAGCCGTCTGAAAAACAGAAATTGGGGAAGTTGATGTGACGTCCTCTTCCAAGTGATGGTGGCAGCTTCTCTTCCATCTCTGCTCAGTGGTGAGCACGCCCAGCCGCGGCTTCTTCCCTCTGTGCTGCTCCCCTTCCTGGGAACTGATGGAGTAAGGGAAGGACCTGGGATGACAGGTAGCTGCTGTCTAACACACCTGCACTCTTTCCCCAGCGGGCCAGACCAGGGACCTGTGGTCATTTCTGTCCTGCTCAGTGCTACCAGGGAACACCAAGCAAAGGGATAAGGAACTGTTATTCTTAATTCCCCAGTCTTCCGCTGCCAACTTCCTTCAGCACAATGCTAAGGACTCCCCAGATCTTAACGGACTGTAACACCGCGGGCAGGCGGTACAAGTAATGAACTCGGGGAAAGCATCAGTAGTCTCAAGCCAGCCATGTGCTGGGACAAACCTCTCAACCCAAAGCAGAGTCACACCGAGCCCTGCAGGCTCTGGCCTACCCACCCTTCACATCTTTAGTCCGACTGCTTTTCTCAAAGGCTCATATTTAAGACAAAGCCAGAAAGTTCTTTATGCATTAATGGCCACTTGCAGAATTGTCTGCAGGGAAAGTGTGTTTTCCAGTTCTGACACCACAAAAAAAAAAACCAAAAAACAAAAAACTTCTGTACAGTCAGTCCTCAGAGAGGTAATGCCATGCCACAGCCTGTGTCTGCGTTGTGTGGGAGGACAAAATCAAAGACTGCTCATGTGGCCCAGTTTCTCTCCGTGCTTGTCTTGGCTGCTCACGGAAATAAGCAATCACCTGCTCAGCACAGGGACTCCTACATCCATCTGGTCCAGCGGGGGGCCAAGCGGGCACCTTCAGGAGCATCGGCACCGGGAGCCAGCCATGACTCAAGGCTCTCTGCACGTGCACTTCCCAATAGGCTAAGCCACATGTTACCTGCAGCCACTGAGGAACTCTTCAAAGAACCAAATCGTAAGACAGCAGTACGGTCTTCTCGTGACCAACCAGAGAGCTCAGTTTAGGTACCATGACAAAGGGGCCTGTGCTGCCTGTGGGCAGGGAGGGGTAAGGCAAGGACAAGGCCCGTAGGTGACAAAGGAATCCAGACAGAGGGAAGCATGCAGCATCTTCTGGCTGATGGCTGTGCACATTAGGGTCAGTTTATGCCTGTAACACGCGCCCAGATGCTGCAGAGAACACGGCGCTAAGAAGACAGCAGGAGCGCGGTCAGAGCATACCAAAGCCCTCACAACCCTCACTGATGGCCAGCTGCAGCATCCTGTGCACTTCTTCATAGGAGTCATATGTGGGGAGGCACAGCTGGTTAAAACTGGAAAGGCAAGAGGAGGAGTGATTAACGCATGCCACCAGAAACAGCGGCCACAGCTGGAAAGATAATCTTCCACAAGGGCATGCACCAGACAGCCAGATACCCACCACGTGTGTGCAGTGGGCAGCGTGCTATGGGTTGGAGCCGCGATAATCTGAAATGAGGGGCAGAGGGCAGCAAAGCCTCCAGGCGGTAGTTGAGAAGAACCTGTTGTGAACTGAAGCAGCCGAGCCAGCTCCTCTTGGGTTAGACTGGAAACCACAGTCCAAAACCACCTCATAACCTGGCAGGGAGAGTACATGGCTGGAATCACAAGTGGTAGGAGTTTTGCTTTTGAACCTTGGGGGAAGGAATAAGCTGTCCTTGCTATGTCCTAGTTTATAGTTCTATGGTCAGAGTTGACAACCAAGGAATCTACACTGTCATACAGGCAAGGTGTGTAATTGTTGACTGCTTGGTTCTATTTCTTTGCATTTCCAATTTATTGCTCCTGTGGCAGTCAGTATAACAGCCATCGGGAACCAGAGCTGTTCTGCGTGGTTAACCACTTGTCTTTCCCACATGTATCACTGCTTCTTCCTGTCAACATGTCTGCCTTGAGCCCTCTGTCTTTCTCTTCTAAAACCTTTTCCTGAGAAGACACAAATTCAACTGATGGAAGTTTGGCTCACTTACTTTTTCTCTGAAATGCCACGAACCACCAACCACCACCGCATGGGCTTTAAAGTCAGACACACTGATATCTCCAGTTCCGCACATCAGCAACTGGAGAAGGATGATTATGTGTTATACACAAGAGCCAGAGCACCAAAATCCACTATACATACTCAGAATTATTCATGTGAACACAAAAATACAAAATGAAAACAATACCAGGAAAAAGACAGGTGAGATCACAGTACCAAGATTGCTTTAGGAAAATCAACTACAGTAAGCCAGTGGTTTCTAATCAGTGGTAAAAATCCGGTGTGTTTTTTTTTTAATATATAGATGCTTGTGGCCCTACTCCAGACTTAGAATTATAATTATTATTATTATTATTATTTTTTTTTTGGTGGAACCAGGGATTGAACTCAGGCCCTTGCACTTGCCAGGGAAGTGCTTATTCTACTGAGCCATCTCCCTGGACCCCTATAATCTCTTGTGATGAGTTAAGAGCTTGCACAAAAAGAAAAAGTTTCCAGGTATTTCTTTCTTTTTTTTTTTTTTCCGATGTGCACTTGTAATTAAGAACTGTTGCTGTAGATTCTTTTTAATTGAAACAAAGGTCAAAAAACGACCTAAGTTTACACACATAATCTGTTCTGGACTTAGCCCAGGAATACCAGGGAGAATGGGCAAATCCCTTCCCTTTGCTGAAGGTTTCCAGCCCTGTTTATTAATTTTTTAGACAGCTTCACTTTCCTAGGAATTCTCCCTCAGTGGATTTAACTCCTACCATCCCTTTAGCCCTCATGAGCCTTGATAAGATAAACTAAAAATTATGCCAAGACAGAGAACATTAATGGCATCTGCATTCTAAACATCTTGTTGATGTTCTGGTTCAGGATCTAATACAGTATTTAGTAGACTGTGAATACTTATTCAGTAACTATAAAGAAGGATACCTTCTAATCAAGAAACAAGAAAAACCCAAATTCAGTCTGAGGAGCCTTAGCTTTTCTCCAAAAAGAACATGATAGGTGAATGAACATGAGCAGGATGTGGAACTTCTTTTTTTTTTTTTTTTTGGTGGTACCAGGGATCAAACTCAGGACCCTCCACTTGCCAGGCAAGCACTTATTCCTCTGAGCTATCTCCTCGGCCGGGATGTGGAACTTATGAGACCACAGCACGTCCTTCCTTTCATACTGGCTGTACATCACCACAAATGTCTACTTCATGGGAAAGCAAGATACACCAGAAGCTATCTGTCAGCCTTCCAAAACAAGAGCAAAAAGTGGGGATTATCAGAAACTTACATGAGATATTCATATTTTACTGGGATTTTTATACCTGAAGATATAAAGGGTGATAAAAATTGCAGACTTTCTTATTCTAAAATATAGTTCATAAGAACAAGGATTCTGTGAGTCCACATGAAACAATTTTCCCATTTTTAAAGAAATTCCTCCCTATAATAAACATTCCTCATAAAAGATGTGCAAAGTTAAAACTAATAAATAGTGCTCTATGTATCAGCAAGTAAAACGATCATTATTTTTCTGCACTCATGGAGATTTTAGTTCAGCTAATTATAAGAACAGTATTCAGGCCTGGGGAGATGGCTCAGTAGAATAAGTGCTTGCCTGGCAAGTGCAGGGTCCTGAGTTCAATCCCCAATAGAAGAAGAAGAAGAAAGAAGAAGAAAGAAGAAAGAAGAAGAAAGAAGAA
>NW_004524583.1:33350574-33359089 GCF_000260255.1 Octodon degus
GAAGAGGAAGAAGAGGAAGAAGAGTATTTGCTTATAGCCACTCTTAGTTGTTGGAGGATCTGAAACAAGAATTTGTTACATGTATATAAAAATGCACGCAGTGTTGTGATCCAAAACCGTGAAACACAAGCATATCTTTGGGCTTGTTTCCTCTACTACAATACAGCAGCCACAAGCGCCGAGACTTTGTTTCAGTAATTGCTATCATTCTGGAATCTCTAAATACATGGCATAGAGGAAGTACTCAATACCTGAACAAATACATACTATTATTTCCTTAAATGGGATAAATTTTATGAAGACTGATTATGATACCAATATTCTAGGGCCAGGGAGATGGCTCACTAGAATAAGTGTTTGCCTGGCAAGCGAAAGGGCCTGAGTTCAATCCCCAGTTCTGCCGCCCACCCCCCAAAAAAGGAGGATACCAATATTCTTTACTATAGTACTTTTGTTGTTTTTTAAATTTTTTTGAGGCAGTGTCATGCTGTGCAGTTCAGATTGGCCTTGAACTCACTATGTGGCCCAGACTGGCCTCAGGACCCTGACTGTTGAGTTCTAGGACTACAGGTATGCACACCATGCCTGACAGAACAATATTTGATGAACAAATGAATATTAATACTTTTCATAAATAACCACTTGCTGATTTTCACATTCTAATTTTTTAAAAAGCTAAAAGAAAGGGTCAAATACATGTAAGTGTGACAAAAGTAACCACAACTCTTCCATAAAGGGCCTTCTTGCTGTATTCCGTAACAGAAGGCACAGCAAGCTAGTTCAACATACCTCGAGTTCATTCTCATCAAAAATAGCCAAAAGGTTCTCAGGGACCAACTCATTCAAGCCTGAAACAAGGCAGAAAAGTTAAAGCCACATTCATACCACAGACACAGCCACGTCAACCTCTAGGTGAAGAGGAGGCGGGACCCTACCTTTTAGGAAATGCTCCACCTCCTCCTTTACTTGACTGGCCAGCCGGTACTGGGCCAACAAGTTTAAGTAGAAGATTTTATTTGCATTGGTGACTGGGATTTGAGCTCCTCCTGTCATGAGTTCTACAACCTGAAATAGGCAAAAGAGAAACAAGGAGACACTGGTTGAAAGGCGGTCCACTAGCAGCATACTTATCGGTGCTAGCTGTACATGTGACTTTTAATTTTTTGCTTTTATAAGCTTCAAGGCTCTCAGCACTGCTGCTATACCCTAGTAGTTACTATCTCCAAAGTGCATCTTCTCTCACCCAGGTAAGTGGTAACAATGCAACAGGAAAATATTACAGTTCTTTGTTAGCAATACTTTCATGCATTGCACAAAATTAAACTACCATTGACCTCTTCTCAAAGAAATCCTTTTATGTCACAGAAATCCTAAGATGGCTACAGTTGTTTCCACATGATGTCTCCAAAGCAAATCAATGGAGAGATCATAGCTTCGACATTCTGGATTTTAACCCCAGCCCTAATACTAACTTGCTACAGGACCCTAAACACATAACTATATGGGCCCTGATTTTCCTATCAGGAAAGAAAAAGCTGAACACGCTATGAGACTCTTCACATAAAATTAGTATCCCCCAATAAACAATTCCTAAGGTACACTGGAGAAGCCCTAAAGCATAGCTTAAAATCACCACTGGGAGGGGCCAGGGAAATGGCTCAGTAGAATAAGCACTTGCCTGCTAAGTGTAAGGGTCTGAGTTCAATCCTCAGTTCCTCCCCCCCCAAAAAAAAATCACCACTGTGAGAGCCAGCCAAACAGCTCAGCGGATTACAGCAGGTGTAGGGGCCAGGGGTTTGATCTCCAGGCCAGCTGTGCCAGCCCCAACCCTGGGGCATGCTGAGACAGCAATTGAGACTGGGCATGATGGCACATGCCTGTAATCCCAGCTCTTGGGAGGCTATAAACAGGCCGATCACTACAAGTCCAATGTAGTAGTGAGACCCTGAACACCCTGTAGACCCTTCCCTAAAATACAAAAAAATAAAATAAAATCACCACTGTGGTAAATTTGTGCACAGTGGCCAGAGCTATCTCCATAGGAGAATGAAAGTCTCCCTTAAGTTACAGGATCAGACTGCTAAGGTCCTGGTGAAAATATATTGGCTCATTTTAATTAAGCTTAATGTGACTATTAAGTAGTAACTTTTTTAGATGCTAAATAGAATGGTTATTCACATAAAATATCCAGAATTACCCATAATAACATAAAAAAGTTGTAATTGTTTTTTTATAGTAGTAGAGACTGAACCTATGGCTTTGTGTATACTAGACAAGTGGTCTATCATCCTTTGAGTGACATCCCCAGCCTTTATTCTGTATTTTATCAACCTATCCTATCCTATTTTGAGACAGTCTTGCAAATTGCCCAGGCTAGCCTCGAATTTGTAATCCTCCTGTCTCAGCCTCCCCAAGGCTGGGATTACAGGTGTGTGCCACCACATGTGGCTTCAGGGTAGCACAGCATGTGGTAGCAGGAAGCAAACCCAGGTCCTTGCACTTGCCAGGCAGGCGCTTAGTCAGTTAAGCTATCTCCCTCCCCAGCCCCTAAATTCTACATATTAAATCCAATAAAAATTTGTGTTGTGAGATGGGGCGTGGTGGTGCGTGACTATACTCCCAGCTCTTGGGAGACTGAACACAGGAGGCTCACCACAAGTCTGATGTACAGAGTGAGACCCTATAGGCCCTGTACTAAAGACAAAAAAACAAACAAACAAACAAAAAAACCCGTGCTGTGCAGTAACATCCTGCTCCCACCAGGAATTCTTTTGTCTACTGAGTAGCTGCTTTGTTATGCCAGCTTTTGAAGAAAGGCTCTGACCCTCCATGTGTGAAGGCAAACAGCGGCAAGCTCATAATCTCCAGAAAGGAAATCTGGTCATTAGTACAGTAGTACTGGTGTCAGAATTTTCAGTTATTACTAACTTACTTTATGTATTGCTGCAAATTTAGCTTCACTGTTATCATCTGACATTGTTTAATCCCAAAACACAAATTAAAAAAACAATTACACCAAAAATATCTCTGGAGGAGCTGGTGAGATAGCTCAGTGGACTAGAGCGCCTGCTTAAGCGAGCTTAGGCAAGTGCAGGGACTGTGGTTTGAACCCTGGCACCAAAAGCAACACCAGCCCTGTACCGGGGCATGCTAAACCGGCCACCAAGACCAGGCATGCTGGCACAGGCCTGTAATCCCAGCCCTGGGGAGGCTGAAAACAGGATGATCAGTATGAGTCTGAGCTGTGTAGTGAGACCCTGGAAGAACCAAATACATTAAAAAAAAAAAAAAAAAAATCTCTGGAGGGGCGCCAAGATAGCAGAGTGGGGTCAACACAGGAAGAGCCTATCTGAGTGCTGCCGTCCACACTAGAATACAGCAGCATGAGGAAGACAGGAGGAGGTAAATGGGTCTCCTGGGCCAGGAAGGACCTGAGGCCTGAAGCCCACAAAAAGAGGAAGGGAGAATGAGGGAGGAGGAGAAGGTAGTTGGTGGCACCTTCTGCCTGAGACGGGACTCTGAGCGAGTGAGAGGATTGGTTCAGACCTGCCGAGCGAGACATGGCAGCTGCTGTGGCCCCCGGAGGCCTCCACGGACAGAGGCAGCAGTGGATGTGAGGGTCTGACTAGCTGAGGGTGAGTGCTGAGGGTTCAGCTGTCCCACACTGCTGAGAGCAAATGGCCAGGAAGCACTTTGGAAAGGGGCCAACTGAGCTCAGAACTCAGCAGCTGCCAGCTCCATCCCCTTTGTCTTTCCAGCCTTACTTCCAATCTCTTCCTCTTCTACCTCTCCATTTTATTCCTAACCCCTTTTAAATTTTAAACCAAGGGTACAATTGACATTATTAAGGACTTACGCACTGCATATAAATTTCTGGTCTATTTTAGATTCTTTTATATAACTATAAATCTGGTTCATATGATTAAAGGTGGTAAATTAATAGTTACCTTACTTTGTCATTTTCTAGGCTGTGATTGATGTTACTGCCATTATTGATGGTTTCACTTTAGCCGAAAGTGACAAAAATGCTCTAAACAGCCATTCTTTCTGGTACTTCAGACCGAAATTGACTAAAGGAAATAGAAAATACTGGGGCACAGTGCCAAAGCACCGGGGACTGGGCTGAACAGGCAGCAACTTCTCTCCCAAACGAACTGAACAGGTAGGATCTTGCAGCAGTCTCAGAAACCAAGACCAGCACACCTGGAAACTCTCTCAGAGAAGTAGTCATTTCCTGTTCTAAGTGCTAGCAATAAAGCAAAGTACCAAAGGCAATTCACAAACATCAGCCAGAAATTAAACTAAAAAAGAAAAGAAAATGAGAAGACACTCAAACAAGATGCAGCCTTTGCATCAGTTCACCAAAGACAAACCCAGGGGGCAATGAGGTGGGACAATCTGAAAGTCACCCATTTGGCCTCTCTGACATGGCCACAACAGGCCACTGAATGAGGCTCTAAGTCTGGGCGTGGTGGCGCACCAGCCTGTAATCCCAGCTCTTCGGAGGCTGTAAACAGGCAGATCACTATGAGTCTGATCCAGTAGTGAGACCCTGAACACCCTGCAGACGCTTCTCTAAAATACTAAATAAATAAATAAAAATAAAAGAGTGTCTCACCGAATGAGGCTCTAGAAATCACATGAGAATTAATCTCTCAATTAACTACAGAGATGGTGTTCACAATAAAAACCATGCTTACTGACTCTAGAACAGATACAGATCGAAAATGAAAGTGCTTAAGAAAATGATGGAAGCCATGAATGCTCAGCACAGGAAAGAAACGCAATCCATAAGGCCGACTCCACATATATCCAGGAGAATAAAAATCCCATTGAAAGTGTCGGCAGCAGATTAAGCCAATGTGAGGACAGGCTCGCAGATAGAGAAGATAGCCTTGCATTTAGCAATCATGAAAGATTTCTTAAAAATGGCAAACGACCATGAAAAATCAACTGAGCAGCTCCTGGAATAACGTAAGATTGACTGGAGTCAATGGAAAAGCAGATGATAGCACAAATGATACCAAAAAACTGTTCGCAGAGACAAACCATGGCAGAAAAATTCCCTGGTAGGAAAAAGAATTTGACACATAGTAACTGAGACATATAGAATTCCGGTTAGATACAATCAAAAAATCTACAGCCAGGCACATCATAACCAAGATTTCAGAAATCCAACACAAGAATAAAATCTTAAAAGCTGTTAGGGAAAAGGAACAAATCACCTATAAAGGAAAGCTCATCAGAATCACAGCTGACTTCTGAGGACAAATCCTCAAATAAAGGACAGCTTGGAGCGAAGTATTTCAAGTCCTAAAGAAAAACAACCTTCAAACA
Source organism: Octodon degus (assembly GCF_000260255.1). Taxonomy (NCBI): domain Eukaryota; kingdom Metazoa; phylum Chordata; class Mammalia; order Rodentia; family Octodontidae; genus Octodon; species Octodon degus. Next base: position 33,355,912 of record NW_004524583.1, read on the forward strand.
GGATTGATGTACCCACAAAATTACCTTTCAAAACAGATGGAGAAAAAAGATACTTTCATGACAAAGAACATCTGAGGAAATTTATGAATATCAAACCAACACTCTAAAATGTTTTGAAGGACAAACTAGAAAGAGATAACAAGGATTATGACTTCATGAATCCCAACAGAAGGAATTCACCAAGCAAGACAAACAAACAGAGGGAGGGGCCAGGGAGATAGTTCATGGGCATAAGTACCTGCCTGACAGGTGCAAGGTCCCGAGTTTGACCCCAGCACTGAAAGAAAAAAAAAAAAGTAGGGGAAAAAAGGGGAGCCAAGAACACAAAAGTAACAGGACAAGAATAAGCCAAAACATACCAGTTATAAAGTTATAATCATCAATGTTAATGGTCTCAATGCACCAATCAAAAGAAACAGACTCGCTCAGTGGCACAATGCTTACCTTGCAAGTACGAGGTCATGAGCTCAATTTCCAGCACAGAAACAAAACCCAACAGAAATAAAAGAAAGAGACTGGCAGAATGGATTAAGAAGCAAGATCCCGAGGCCAGGGAGCTAGCTTAGCGGTCTAAGCGCCTGCCTGCCAAGCACAAGGACCCGGGTTTGATCCCCAGTACCGCATGCCAAGCTGGCCACCATAACCAGGTGTGGTGGCACACGCCTGTAACCCCAGCACTGGAGCGGTGAGACAGGAGGATCACTGAGTCTGAGCTGCTTAGGGAGACCCTGTACCTAAATAAATAAAATACATTTTTAACTAACAATACAAAAGAAGCAATATCCAATAATATGCTGCATACAAGAAACAGTTAAAAAGAATTCACAGAGTAAAAATCAAAGGATAGAAAACAATACTCTAACAGGAACCCCCAAAAAAGCAGAAGTAGATATTCTATTTCCAAAGTGAATTTCAAGCAAAGACTGATAAAGAAGATCATTACATCCTCACAAAGGGAACAATCCAAGAAGAGATAACCATAAATATATATGCAGGGGCCGGGGAGACGGCTCAGTGGAATAAGTGCTTGCCTGGCACGTGCAAGGGCCCGAGTTCAATCCCCAGTTCCGCAAAAAAAAAAAAAAAAAAAAAAAAAATACCAGTGCACCCTAATATATAAAACAAGTAACAGTGATACAACTGTTTTGGAGGATCTCAATATCCCACTGTCACAAAAAGAACTAGACAAAAAGTCAACAATGAAGTATTAGAACTGAAACAAACTTTTGAACAAATGGACTTAGATGTCTAAAGAGTATTCCATCCCACAACATCAGAATACATATTCTTCAGCTGCACACAGGATGTTCTCCAGAACATACCACATATGAACTCATAGAACACACTTAAGTAAATGCAAAGGAATCAGAATTATCCTGTGCAGGGCCAGGGATATAGCTCAGTGGCATAAGCGCCTGCCTGGCAAAAGCAAGGTCCCAAGTTTGATCCCTGGTCACACACACACACACACACACACACACATGCACATGCACACGCACACATGCACACAAAAGAACTATCCTATGCATATTATCAGACCATAGTGCAATGAAATTGGAAATCAATGGCAAAAGAAACCATTAGAACTTCATAAACACATGGAAATTAAATAACATTCTCCTGAATAATTAAATAACATTCTCCTGTCACAGATGAAATTAAAGAAGAAATTAGACAGTTTCTACAATTAAATGATAATGACAATGTAACATATCAGAGCTTATGAAAGCAGTCCTAGGAGGGAAATTTATAGTAGTGAATACCCAAATTAGAAAAACAGAGCAAGAACAAATAAACAACTTAATGGTGAACCTCAAGTTATAGGAAAAGAAGAGCAGGGTAAGTGAAAAACTCTTACAAGGGAGGAAATTATAAAGATCAGAGGAGAAATTAATGCACTGCAGACTAAGAAAACAATACAAAGAATCAATGAATCGAAGAGATGGTACTTAGGGCCGGGGAGATGGCTCAGAAGAATAAGCGCTTCCCTGGCAAGCGCAAAGGTCTGAGTTCAATCCTCGGTTTCACCAAAAAAAAAAAAAAAGAGAGAGAGATGGTACTTAGACACATTAAATAAAATTGACAAACTTTTTGATAAGGACCCAACCTTATTATTATGGTTTGTGTCTCGTTGTCCCCCTAAAGCCTCATGGGGTGACTTTTGGAGTCTGTGATTGATTCTTTTTTTTTTTTTTTTTCACAAGGTTTCTTTGTTTGACAGCAGGGTGGGTCGGCTGCTGGCCTGACCCATGTTCTACAGGGCCGCGCGGCGGCCTCGTCGGTGCTGGCCTCAGGGACCGCAGCAGGACGGCTCAGCCGGACGCGCTGTTTCGAGGCTTCATGCTCATTTCGCTCGTGGGCCTTTCTCGATGGGCTTGCCAATGTCCTTGCCCCTGAGCTTGAGGCCGATGGCTCTCTCAATTTTGCCCAGAACCTGGTTATTTGGAATGGCCCGTCCACTCTCATAATCTGCGATGACTTGTGGCTTCTCGTTGATTTTCGTGGCCAGGTCCTTCTGCGTCAGCCCCTTGCTCTGCCGGCCCCGCTGGATCACTTTGCCCACCTCCAGGGTCACCCGGTCGTGGTGCAGCTCCTCCGTCTCCCGGTCCAGCTTGGCTGTGTTCTTGGTGATCGAGTGCTGCTTGTTCTGCCCGGCAGCCCATTTCTTGGAGGTCTCCACATCTTCACCTCGTCTCTGGGCTGCTAGGATGGCCTGCTTGGACTTGGCCTGCGCGGCCGTGGGGCCCTTCTTGCGCAGCACAGTCACGGTGTCCCAGTCGCTCTCGGCCATGGCACGGCGGCGACGCTCCCTCCGGCCGCTCGGGCAGCTGCTCCTGTGATTGATTCTTGATCCAATGCTGGGATTGCAGGGACACCTGGGTCCTGGGGCAGGAAATCTGTATCCCAATGTAAGAAAGGGGGCCAGGGAGATAGCTCAGCACAGTAAGTGCCTGCTTGGCAAGCGCAAGGGCCTGAGTTCAATCTCCAGCACCACAATCCCTGATTCCGCCAAAACAACAACAATAACAATAACAACATTAACAACCCAGTGGTACTAAAGGAAAAAAAAAAAAAAAAAAGCCCACAGAACAACAAGAAAATAACCAGATGCAAAGATCAGTGGAACAGGGGCTGGTGAGATGGCTCAGTGGTCTAAAGCACCTACTTAGAACAAGCT
>NW_004524583.1:33359189-33373507 GCF_000260255.1 Octodon degus
AATCCCCCAGCACCACATGCCAGCCAGCCCCGCCCCCTGGTGGGCTGAGCTGGCCACACACACACACAAAATAAATAAATAAATAAATAAACAAACAAACAAATGAATAAATAAAAAAAAAAAGATCAGTGGAACAGATTAGAGGATGCAGAAATAGCCCCAGACATACTCAGCCACCTGATCTTTGACAAAGGTGCCAAACACATTCACTGAAGAAAGCATTTGTAATAAATGGTGCTGGAAGGGATGGCCAGATAGCTCAGCGGATTAAAGCACCTGCTTAAGGCATATGCAGGGACTGGGGTTCAATCCCTGGTGTGGCAGGGACCAGGGACCAGGGTTCAGGGTTTGATCCCCAGTATGCCACCAGCTCCATTCCCTGGGGTACAGAGAGGGCAACTGAGACTGCATGTGGTGGCACACATCTGTAATCCCAGCACTTAGGAGACTGAAAACAGGAGGATCACGAATCCAATCTGTGTAGTGAGACCCTACAGACCCTGTACTAAATACATAACAACAACAAAAAAATGGTGCTGGAAAAATGCTCTATACATGCCAAAGATTAAAACTGGACCCATATATTTTACTATGGACTAAACAAAATTCAAAGTGAATGTCTCAGTTACTCTTCCCTTGTTGCTGGGAAAAAGTACCCAACACCCCAAATTAAGGAAGGAAAGGTTTATTTAGCTTACAGGTAGTGGAGGTTTCTGTCTATACTCAGCTGGCTCCAAGGCAGAGCGACACATGGCAAGGAGCAGAGAGAGCAAAGGGAATGGCAGCAGGTCAGGCAGCTAGCTGGCCTCGCTCCCCTCCTTACGCTGTAATGCAGAGTGTCTGCCCAGGGCACTCACACTCATAATCCTAGTATTGGATAAAGAATCAATCACAAACTCCAGAACACTCTCCATAACTGCATGGGGGGGGGGGGGGGATGGGACACGACATATACATCAACCATAACATTCCACCCCTGGACCCCCAAAGACTCATTCATGCATGTCCCTTTATGCAAAAGGCATTTTAGCCCATCTCTAAGAGTTGCCAAAGTCTCAACAGTTTCAGCACTTTTGAAAAGTCCAAGTCGCAAGTTTTCTCCAAGATCAAAGCAGACTCTATGAGCCCCTGTACAAATGAAAAGTTAAACACTCCCAACATTCAATGGCACAATATAAACACTACCATTCCAAAAGGTACAAACAACAGGGGACTACAAAGCACCGGGACCAACACAAGTCCAAAATCCAGCAGGGCAAACATCAAGTCCTGTAGTTCCATGTGGAACATCCGAAGAAATCTGTGACTAACTGTGTGCTCCACGTGGCTCCACCTCTATGGCACTCTTAGTGGTAGCTCCCAAGGCCTCTCTCTTAGGCTGGCTTTGCTCCACTTTGCAGTTTCCCTTAGATGATCCACATTCCTGGCTTTTCCAGACTTCTGGGGTTTCCACTGAATAGGCTTCTCACAGCTTTACACACTGCCCTCTCGGGGTCTAGTTCTCTCAAGGTCTAGCCTCCCAGACCTTGTGGAAGCCTTAACCAGAACTCTTGCATTTTGCAAGCATCTAAAACTAACGCCGTGTGGATGATTCCAAGGTGTGCCGCCATGTGTAGTAGCCAGGCTTCCTTCTTTCTTGGCTGTAGGGGTTGAGTGCCTGCACTGCTGAGCACTCTGAACCTGATCCTGAGGAAGAAATTCTCCAAGCCGGCACCATTCTGGTACCTGGTGTGGCCACCACCGCCATTCTGGAACATGGGGCTCTGCAGCTTTTCCCTCACCTTTGTAGCTCTGAGACTGCAAAGGGCGGAGACGTGCCACCTCTACAGACGCCCTCAGGCCATCCTTCCCATTTTCTTGTTTCTTCCCAGCAATCGAGATCCTCCCAGCTCCATCTTTGCATTCCACAGCTTTATTGGAGCTTTCTTTCTGGTCAAACTCACAACATTTTAAATCATCCTGCTGGGCTCTCTGCTCTTGATTCTTGACCAAAGTCTGACTAAAAGCCCCAACAATAGCCATGCCACTGCCTCAATATTCAGCTGCTCTGAAATTTCTTTTGAAAGATTAATCAGTCCACAATGCTTAACTTTAGTCTCAGGCAGTCTCTGGAACTTTTTTGTTTCCTAGTTACTATCTGTAGTCTTACCTACATGCCCTTCTAAGCAGGTGGCCCTCTGGGGTGACCTTTAGGAAACCTGTGAATTTGGAGCAGATATTGTCTTTTGCATATATATATCTTTTATTTTCCTCAGCAAGCTGTATGTATTTGGTTTACTGATACCCACAATATTTAAAAAACTTTTTTTTAATGTATTTAGTAGAGTCTACAAGGTCTCACTACACAGACTGGACTTGTAGTGATCTTCCTGTTCTCAGCCTCCTAAGCGCTGGGGTTACAGGCACGCCCCACCATGCCCAGTCTCAGTTGCTATCTCAGCGTGCCCCGGGGGCAGGGCCATCAGGGCACACTGGGGGTCAAACCATGGTCCCTGCGCCTGCCTAAGCAGGCGCTTTAATCCACTGAGCTATTTGGTTAGCCCTCAGGCAGTCTCTTGGCACAAGCAAAATTCAGACAAACTTTTTGCCAAGCCATAACACAAATCATTTGGAATCCAACAACCAATACAGTCCTTCTCAGAAGAAACCTCCGCAGCCTGGTCTTTACAGGCAGGATTTGTATCAGCCTCTGGTCTTCTGAGCTCAGCTAAAGCTGTTCTGTGCTTCTCTTGTAGGTGACATCTCGAACCTATCTCTTCCCATAAACCATTCCCAAAATCTTGTAATCCACATGGTCAGGTTTAGCCATAGCAACAACCCCACTTCTCTGGTACCAAATTTTGTCATGGCTTTTTTTTTTTTTTTTTTTTCAAGGGATATAACATAATACAGGACACATTTTTATAATATTTTATAATGAATCACCCAATGAATTATATACAACAAGTGCAGGAAAACTAACCACACTAAAGAATGCAGCTGAGAGCCTAGAGTCCACAACAAAATCTCATGCAGGCCCGCTTCATGGATCTCTGCTAGAAAGGCCCAAAGGTGGAAGCCAGAAAGTCTATGCCAGCCAGATGAAGGATCTGTGCTAACAGGCTGAGGGATCTGAACTGGAGCTAGGAAGCAGCGCTGAAGGTTAAGCACCAGAGCTCCCCCAAAGGTACCACAGCCCTGTTCAGCAACAGTGAGATCCCAAGCTCCACCCAGCTGAATTCCCATAAGGAAAGCCAATGTGACAAGCCTCTTTATGAGGTTGAGCAGCGCACCATCTTCCTCTCTGAAACCAGAACGTGATGCTCAAGACAAGGACCAAATCTTCTCCAAAGTTTGTCAGGAGGGCTGGTGAGATAGCTCAGCAGTCTAAAGCTCCTGCTTAGGCAAGCTTAGACAAATGTGCAGGGTCAGTGGTTTGATCCCTGGCACCATACACCGCACCAGCCCCTGGTGTGGGCTGAGCTGGCCAGAAAAAAACAAAAACAAAAACAAACAAGAACAAAACAAGTCAAAGCAAAACAAAAATTCACTGGGAAAGCCAGCATGACAAGGCCCTCCGGCAGAACAGCCCAAGAGAACTAGAGGATTCCAACAGTTCCAAAAGCTTCTCCAAAGAGCATCCCTAACGGTGTCAAGGCACTGATTCTCCTGTTCTGCCTTTATGCTACTGGCAACAATCTTCAGGTGGGCCTCCTGTACCGAGCACCATGCTAGTTTAATTCAGCTGGGTGTAGTAAGTTGACCACCTGTTAGAAATCCACTCTAGTGAATCAAGGATCTAGACATTAAAACAGAAATATTAAATCTACTAGAAGAAAGAATAGGTAAAACTCTTGAAGACATTGGTGCAGGCAGACTATGAATAAAACCCCATAGGGACAATCACACAGGAACAATTGGAAACACATCTTATTAAAAAGCTTTTGCACATCAAGAGAAATCACCAACAGAGTGGAGAGACAATCCACAATGTGAGAAACAATGCTTGTCAAGTGTTCCTCAGACAAGGGATTATTATTGAGAACACATAAAGAACTCAAAAATATCAGACCTCCCAAATTTAAAGACCCAATCAAAAAATGGGCATCTGAGATGAAATCACTTTCTCAGATGAAGAAATACAAACAGCAAATAAATATATGATAAAATGTTCAACATCATTGGTCACTTGATAGATGCAAATTAAAACAACAGTGAGATTCCATCTCACCCCAGAAAGAACAGCTTAACATCATGGCTTAACATCAATGGTTGTGGAGAAAGAGGAACTCTGCGCTGTTGGTGGGAGTGTAGACTGGTACAATCAGTGTGGAGACTCCTCAAAAACCTAGGATTGAAGGTCCCATTTGACCAAGCTATTCCTCTGCTGGGTATCTTCCCAGAATAATTAACAAGATCCTACCACAGTGATATATATGCACCCATGTTTATAGCAGCACAATTTATAGTAAATAAATCTTGGAAACAATCCCAATGTGCATCAACAGGAATGGATACAAAAGACAGTATTTTTATACAATGGAGTACTACTCAGCCATAAAGAAAGACAAACTGGAGACTTTTATAGCTAAATGGATGGAACTCAAGACCATACTCAGAAGTGAAATAGACCAGATGCACATATGCAGGCATCATATTGCCTCCCGAGTGTGAAGAGCTGGGAGCTTAATGAGAGCCAGAATGTACAACAGATCGTGTAAAATGGGAGTTATCCAAAAGAAAACAAACTGGGAAGGGCTGGGGAGATAGCTCAGTAGAATAAGAGCTTGCCTGGCAAGTGCAAGTTCCTGAGTTCAATCCCCAGTACCACAAAAGAAAAAAAAATTGTCTTACGGTTAAAAAAAAAAAAAAAGAAAGAAAACAAACTGGGATGGGAAAAAGAAAAGAAGGAAGGGAAAAACAGATTAAGATAGATCGACAGAAGATAGTTAAGATAGTTTTTTTTTTTTTTTTTTTTTTTTTTTTTTTTTTTTTCAGCACAATGAATGTTATTTTTATCCTGTATCACAGAATCCACTAATAAAAACATCCCGTAAAACCACCTGAAGGCCGTGTAGACAGGCGCCTGTCAGGAGCGAACTGTCTAAATCTGGTCCCCCTCTCCTGATACCTAGTTACGCGTGCCCAATATCCCAAGCCCCAGGGGATCTCCAATCCAGGCCACTTCTGATGCCGTGGATTCCGGACAGGAGCTGTCATCTTGGCTCTGTGGTGCTCAGCTGCAGCCCGCGGCAGAACTGTGACGGCCCCGTGATAATGTTGTACCTCAAGCATGCGCCTGCTCAACAAGCAGAAGGCAGCACTTCTGAACAGCTGAGGAGTTGGTGCGAGGGGACGCACATCACGAACAGGTGTTGCTTTACTCTGTACTTTACAGGGGGCAGCCCAGCCCTGGTGCTTGGTTCCTCTGTCCTCTTGATGTCTGTGCCAACCACAGCGCAGGTGGCGCAGTCTGCAGAGGTCCCCATGCCCCAGGCCTCAAGCTGTGCCTACTTGCATCACTAACAGCTGTGATGGGCAGCAGGGCCCTGCAGCAGACACGGGTGTTGGGCACTGTGCTGGCGGAAGGGCAGCGGACCAGGCCAACGTCTGCCCTGGCCTCGTGGTCGGGCTGGTCAGGTGGCAGAGGCTGCAGCCTGAGGTGCGTCCCCTACTGGAGGCTTCTCACCAAGAGCCCATCCCCTGGGCACTGTAACTGAGAGCCAGCTGTCTTCTGAGGCAGTCACCCTGGAATGACCTCGACCTTGGGAGAATCCTCAACTTCCCAGTCCAACCTAACTAGGGCATTCCCTTCCATGCTACTGAGAAAACTGACATGGGAGTAAAGGGACAGTCACAGTGTGATTTTAATCAGGTTCCAGGATGATGAGATGGTTCCCAAAAGTACTGGCAGATGCAGGGTGGAGTGGGAGAAGCTTCCAGAACACTCTGCTGGGCCTACTTGGTCCAGCTGACTTTGGGGATGTCGTAGTGCTCGGTGAGGGTGTCCAGGTGCCTGTTGAAGTCCTCCACACGCTGTTTGTGGGTCTTGGATGCTTTCTTTAGGATCCGTTCCATTTGCCGCTTCTCCTGCATCTTCTCGAAGGCCGCCTGCGCCGGCGTCCGCTTGTCCAGGCAGCGCCGCTTCTCTTCCTCATTCCAAGATAGTTATTCTACTAATTTCTCTTAATGCATTGAAAAGAAAGGTTAAAAACCTCTATCTTGGGCTGGGGATATAGCTTAGCAGTACACCATTTACTCGGTAAGTGCAAGGTCCTGAGTTTGATTCCCAGTACCACCCCCCCAAAAAAAAACAAAACCCACAAAAAGCCCTGTATCTTGTACTTCTAGCAACTAATTTACTTTAAATTTTAACTTTAAAAAATATCTCTGGCCAGTAAGTTCACACCAAAATCTAAAAAATATATATATGCACTGCTACAGCAGGAATCATCTCCCTCACCAGCGGTACTTACTGACACAGACAATGCTGTCCTCTCCAAATCTGCTTGAGCAGTAACATTTTCATTATCACTCTGTTCTTATCAACTTGCAAGTAAGAATGCATGGGATAGATGGGTACATGTCTTCTACACCACTGAAATGGGCTGAGGTCAGGGTTAGGAATATAGCTCAGTGGAAGAGCATGTACTTAGCATGTGTGATGTTCTGGGTTAGATCCCTAGCAGCTACTCTGCCCCCAAATGACTGTAATCATAAATGGTATAGAATGCAATACTCTAAAGATGCACTGTTCAATAACGAAGCCACTAGACACAGGACTTTATTTAAATTTAAATGTAATTTAAAATAAAATGAGAAATTCAATTTCTAGTCATGCTAGCCATGTTCTGAGTACTAAGTAAATAATGCCATTCGGAACCATTCTGTCACTGCAGAAAGTTCTAGAGACGGTGCTGCCTTAGGAGCTGGGAATACAGACCAGGACTTACTTACACAGGCTTTGGTCTTTTTCTCACCTTATCCAGTTGACCTGATTTGTTATATTTCTCTTCTGCAAAGACCAGCTCCATCTCACTCATGTCATTGTTGAGGATAAAACAAACTTTAGATTTGTAGAATTCAGGATCATCTGTTTCAAAGTACTGAGGAGACAGACATAGTGCAGAACATGAACACTTTTTGCCTACAAATGAAATATAACTGGCTACAGCCAATTATCCCTTCAGCCTTAAGAAAGATCAGCTCAGCTGGGTGTGGTGGGGCACACCTGTTATCCCAGCACTTAGGAAGCAGAGGCAGGAGAATCTCCATGAATTTGAAAGCAGCCTGGGCAATACAATGAGTTCAATGCCAGCCTCAACTACACAGTTAGACCCTGTCTCAAAACGCCAAAAACAAAGCAAAGCAAAACAAAACACAAACCCAACAGCTCAGGTGGAATGATCCCATTTAATGGCCAGGCACCCTTGGTGGAAAATGCACACCTAGCACCTTACCTTGTAGTGCATTCGTAGTCCTATGATCTGGGCCAGGAAAGAACGGGTGAAACGAGCTCGGACCAGCTGCTTGTAGGCTCCACCCAGAGAGGACTCATACAGACACTTGCCTACCAGCCGCCCGGCAAACTCATACATCTTGAGGCGCAGATGGGCTGGGCGGTTAGGGTTGGGATGCACCTGTCAAGGGAAGACAGTAGAAGGTCTGGCCCAGGCTTCGTCAAGCTGTGTTCTGGAAAGCCCTTCCTGCCCCACCTTGCGCTAGTCTGGATCTGGAATGACTCCATGCACTAAAGGTATGGTGGCCAGCCCGCAGCAGTGTGCAGAAAGTATGAGCATTGAGGGGGGGGGCCTTGGGCAAGGTCCGAGGCCCTGGCACAGGCGCCTGAAGAGCACTGTGGTGCTGCTGCCTTCCTCTTTCTTTCACATCCTGGCCATGAGATGAGTGGTTCTGCCACACACTGTTGCAATGATGTGCTGCCTTGCCCCAGGACCAAAAGAAAGGGGAGCAACTGGTCAGACTGAAGCCTCCAGAACTGCAAACCAATACAAACCTGTTCTCTTTACGTGCTAATTATCTCAAGCATTTGTTATAGCAGCAGAAAACCAACCTCTCATGCCAAAGAAGCAAGAGTTTCCATGAGAATCAAAAAGCCCCCCAAATGGCATTAGTCTTTTGGTAGACACACACTGAGTAATGCTAAGTGAATGGAGGTGAAAGGTAACAACAAACCTTTATCAAGCTAAATAACCTCAGAGTAAGTTTGTTGTTCCTAGATGCATATGAAAGTTAATCAGTGAATGATACGGCACCTTTTCTCTAACTCAGACCATCTTTCAGCCAATGCCTACTCTTCTACTTGCCTAAAAGTCTGGTACGGTAATCAATTACATCAGGCATTTTTTAGAAAGTGGCTTAATTACTGTTAGTAAAGCAGCCACTGAACTATACTGCTTTTTTATTAAATATTCAACTGTCTGCACTTTCTTATTTTTCTCATAAAATAATGAAGGCAAAAAGAGAAGGCAATCTTATTAGCTCACAATGTAAGCTGCAAATTAGGAACAGGACACAGATTTTTAGACTCCCAGGGTTTCATAACTTCAACGCCTGTGTATTAATTGTAACAGAATCCACATTTACCACCCAGCCATGGGAAGTCACAGACTCACTAATGCTTGGTTGTTGTCGCTGAATCGGGTGAACAGCTGACTGGTGGTATCAAATAGTGCTTTGCCGATGAGCTCAAACCACTCCCGGCGAGGCCCTCCCCAGTCCAGAGCTGAAAAGTACAATGACAGTACAGGTGACTTGGGTCGACCTTCTACCGCTTTGTTCTTTTAGCCATCATCTTTCTCTTCCTGCATTTCCTCTACAGTACTACCTCACTGTTTCCCCTTTACAGCTCACCTGAATGGTAGGCACTGTAAAAAATTCGACCCCTTTCTGTAGACTTAGAGTTAATATGACCACTAACCTAATGGAAACACCGGAGAGGAGAGCAGAGGCCGGAGCACACCCTGCTGGGTGTGCTGTTTGTTACTCGGCCCTCAGGCGCATGCTCCTGGAGCTCTCCTCCGGCTCCCTCCCATGTCTCTGCTCTACAAGTCCTGCCATGCCTTATGGCCAGCAAACACTTTTTTTTCTTTCCTGACATATGGAAGTTGGGTTGTTTTGAGGAATGGGCATGTGAGTGGATGTTTTTTCCTCCCCTGTGGAAAGGGAGCAACACAGAGGATACAAGTAGACAGAAAAAATAAAAGAAAAAAAGAAATTTTAAAACTGACCTTCCTCGTCTTGAAAAACCACCTCAAAGTTCTTGCTCCAATCGGAAATAGAGAAATTTCGAGTGGCCTTCAGAGACTGAAAAGCAGGAAAGGAAGGGAACTGTCAGACACTGGCCTGCTAACGACACACACACAGCACGCTGCCCCTGCTGCCTGCTGAGCCAGCCACTACATGCAAGAGATACAGTAGTCACAGATAAGCTTGAATAATAGCCTCTTAAACTTAAAATGTACATATCTCTGAAAGAAACTTAAAAATTTTTTTAAAATAATATGATTTGCCTTTATACTATCACTTCAATAGAAAGCCAAAGTTGGTCTTAAACAACGTGCATTTTATATCAATGAAAAAATTCTTGCCAAAGTTAAAGAAAGAAAAAAAAACCTTAAGTCAGCAAACTGTAAACAAGAGCACCAAGGAGTCCTGGTTTTCAGTAGCGTCTATCCGCTACATGTCTTTTTTTTTTTTTTGGTACGGGGGATTGAACTCACGACCTTGCACTTGCCAGGCAGGTGCTTAAGCCACTGAGCTATCCGCCCTCCGCTAGCCGTCGTACTGCTCAAGGCGAGAATCAGACAGGGAGCCGTACCACATGGAGAATGTGGCCGAGAAGTGGCTTCCAGTCACACCTACTGGAGCCGAACACCACAAACACTTTCTGTACAGGGACCTTCTCATTCCTGGGGAACGTCAGGCCCATGCCAGGGTCTGTGCAGCGGAGACAGACACACATTAGGTGTTCCTTTTCCATCAGACCAGATGACAACAAAAATCACTTCCCTTTCATCCAACAAGGAGCCCTTCTATTCCAGGGATTCAAGAATAGGAACTTTCTTCCACAGCCACTACTTCTACCTCCCTACACAGGAGACTGTTGAAGTGTTAATTCCCCACAGACCTGAAACCCACTACACTATCCAGTTTCCCCTCAGTAACACACTTCTAAGTATCTGCCCTGTTGTGAGGATAATTTTTTTTAATTCTTTTTTTGTAATGTACGTATTTGGTACAGGGTCTCACTTACTATGCAGCTCGGACTCGTAGTGATCCTGTCTCAGCCTCCCCAGGGCTGGGATTACAGGCATGGGCCACCATGCCTGGTTTTGGAGCTGGCACAGCATGTGGTACGGGGGATTGAACTCAGGATCTTGCATTTACCAGGCAGGCACTTAGACCGCCAAGCTATCTCCCCAGCCCGTCAGGATAATTAAACAGGAAAAAACTAATCTCCAATGGATTGTAAAGATAGCAACTTAGGCTACATAAAAAAGACTACTTTCAGGATACAAGCAAATATGAAAGAGGTTGGAAAACTGGCAGCTGCTGAGATGAAACTTTACATACCGATTCCAATAAGGCATGTCTGCTGACCTTCAGGGTGACTTTAGAATGTGGTCTCTTCATATGTACCTGCCGAAGCTCTCTCTGGAAAAAGTTCACCTTGTCCTGAAAGGTCTCGGAACCTCCTGAAAAGGAGCAAGCTCCATTATGGTTACAGCCTTCTTAGGAGATACTTGGAAAATCCCTTCATATGCTCATGGATCTAGGGGAGCTAACGTTGTTACCTTCCCAATCAACATTCCTGTCCAGCCTTACCAATGTTCTTATGTAGGGAGCGGATGAAAGTGGCTGCAAGAATGTTCCTTTCCTTGCAGCTAAGTTCCACAGGAGGTTGAATGCCATCATCGACCACCAGGGTGAGGAGTTTATGAACAGGGTCAGGGCCAAGGTACGAAAACTAGCAGGAGAGAAAAGGAGTTAGTTTGTAAAACCCTTGAGCCCTCGCCAGGTGTGGTGGCACACACCAATAATCTCAGCACTTGGGAGGCTGAGGCAAGAGGGTCATTGTGAGTTCAAGACCAGCCTAGGCTACAAAGTGAGCTCAAGAACAGCCTGAACTGCATAGAGACCCTGTCTTAAAAAGACAAACTGGGGCTGGGGAGATGGCTCAGTAGAATAAGCGCTTGCCTGGCAAGCACAAGGGCCTGAGTTTAGTCCCCAGTTCTGCCAAAAAAGAAAAAGACATTTTTGTTGGGACATTGAGCCCAACAAAAATCTTCCATATTACCACCCTGTGACAACCAACGAAACAAGATAAACTTGTTTTCTCTGAGTTACTGCCTACCACAGGTATATCTCATACTTTAAACCTCAATATTCTACAGTTCAAATTTTATTCTAAATTATTTGAACTCAAAAGATTGCCTTTAAATAAGGGTCAGACAATACTACAGACCTGACAAAATATAAGAAGGGTGAAAGTACTAAGGATATTTAAAAAAAAGAAAGAAAAAGAAAAAGAAAAAAAAGAGCAAAATTTACTCCAAACTGGCTGGGAGAAAGAGACTTACATAAAATAACAACAACAACAAAAAAAGCCTTTTTAGACAAAAGTTTAGAACCCAAAAGTAAAATAAAAATAGGAGAAAGAGGCCGGGGAGATGGCTCAGTGGAATAAGCGCTTCCCTGGCAAGCGCAAGGGCCTGAGTTCAATCCCCGGTTCTGCCAAAAAAAAAAAAAAAAAAATAGGAGAAAGAATGAGTTTCATCAAACTGGGAGATTCAGTTTGGGCCATAGGCACCAATACTCCTTCTGTAAACTTAGTCCTAGAAGCCAAAGGTAACTGGTGAGGTACTCTGAACTGCTAACTCCTCTTCCTGTAGGTCTTTCTAGGATTTACAGATTCTTTGGGCCAGTTAGTAAGGAAATAGTGATTCTTTATTTCAAAGTGAATTTTGTACGTACAGGAAAACTTCCAAGCACTGAAAGCCCCCTAGGAAAAAAGACAAGGCTTTAATATTCCAGAGCTGAAGTGTGTTCACACGGATCTGACATAATAATCAACTTACTTTTGTTCCTGGGCACACTCGGAAAGTGTAAAGGCGCCAGGGAATGATTTTCAAGTAGAACTCCTTCACTGAGAATTGCTGGAAGACCAACATACAGAAAATGAAGTTACTGGTAATAAAAAGCTCCTATCTGGTAGTATAATTCAAATACAGCATACTGGGATTCAAATATAGTACTAGAGTATCAGTCTACATTTCTTACTATATCCTCTTTTCCTCCCTGGATAAAAAGGGTCTCTTACTCAGTACTAAAATAAATGTCAGTTTTACCTTTAAAAAGCCAAACACAAAAATATTACTCTGACACTCCAGTTTTAGAGACATTTCAAAATCTTAATCTTATGTCTTCCTATAATTTCAAAATACCTGGAATCAGGTTTTCACTTTATGAGGCAAGAACACTCCCCTCGCACCATTAAGCTGCTCAGGATGACTTATCCCAGGACTACAGATGGGGTACCAGCAGCCAATATTGACTTTTTTTTTACCTACTTGGATGGTAGCAAGGACTTGCTAGAATTGGGGAGACAGAAAGCTGTGGGAGGGTGCAAGGAAGGTGAAGTACAGTGTTGGGGGGCTTCACAAGTTCACCAGAACATCTCATGTAAAGATAAAGACCTTATGCCATTAATGTAAAAGAAAAATAATTCATTAACGTAAAAGCCAAAGCACAACAACTACTGTCTGAACATGTGGAGGCTCAGGCTGTCCCCAGGGCCAGTTCAGAGTCAGGTTCCTTTCACTCATCACTCCACCTATTTCCCTCATTGCCATTCAATAAAAAAAAGCAAGCTAGTTTTTAAAAATGAAGAATGGTACACAGAAAAATGTTCCAATAGAACTTGAACTCAGTTTCAGTTATGAGATTAAAGGAATGTTCAACAGCTTCATTTTTATGAGGACTGAATAACAAATTATAAATACTCAAAAAAAAAAACTCTCTAATACAAAGTGCCTCTGAGCTCTGGGTCTTGGGAAGTTCACCTTCTTCTCTTTGCCAAAATTTCTTTATTTTAATCCTGTAGCCTGATAGCAACATTCATTTACAGCAATTTCACAAATCACAGAACAAAAGATCAAACTGTTTCACTATAGAACAAGGGATAAAGAGTGAATTTATTCCAGTGAGAAGTTTGTAATAGCTAGAAGTAGCTTTTCTTGCTACTCCTAAGAATTATGCCTTTACTACCTCCCCCAAAGCAATCAAAGGGCGCAGGTGTTCTACGGTGTTCCACAGTGCCACAGGACACAGAACCTTCAGAGATTCAGTTTAGTTCAAACCAAACACCTGCAGCAGCAGAGGACGCATAATCTGCTTTCCTTGAAGTAGCCCCTACTTGCATCCCAGAACCCCTACAAGTGGAAAATATTGCCCTACTGACAGACTGCTACTTTGTGGCTTGTTACCAAATACCAGTAACATGTAGGCTCAAGAAAAGGTTTTCTAAGGCAAACATGAGATTCTGACCTTTGGTGACACATAGCAGTACACCTTCTTTGGCTTCTTCACTTTCTCAGGCGTATGGCCCTCAGAGGGTGAGTCCTCCTCTTCTTCCTCCGCAGCAGTGGAGGGCCGGCGCTGTGAAGAGCTCACGTGCACGGGTGGCAGGTGCCAAGGTGTGCTGGGACAGCTGGCAGCGTTATGAAGATAAGCCTCAAAGTAAATACTCACTCCTGAGGTGGACACATTGCGTTCGACGGTATTTCTCTCATTCTCTGAAGTATAATGAAAGTAAGGTTTAACGAAGGAGTCGGGAGAAAAAACACTATCACTATTTAGTTCAGAGGACAATAAACCAAGTATAGTCCAAACATCAGAACATTTATCAGGTAGGTCAATAGTGCACATGCACAAAGAAGAAATGGCCATAGGAACAGGATTACATCACAACTTGCAACTCACCACTTAGGACAATAATATCAAATTCTCCATTACTGATTGGCTGATTTTGGTATGAAATGCAGGCATGGAAGCAACCCCGAGAGTGCAGGGTAAGTCGCAAGAACACCTGGCAGGTCTGCCTGTTGGATGTCACTGACTTCTCAAATGAAACTCCAGTACTCTCTTCTTCTTGAGGGCCTAGCTACAGGAGGAAAACAAACTATATTTAAGAAATTTTCCGGGCTGGAGAGATGGCTCAGTGGTCTAAAGCACCTACTTGGAACTAGCTTGGCAAAGCATCAGGGACCGCGGTTCAATCCCCCAGCACCACATGCCAGCCAGCCCCGCCCCCTGGTGGA
>NW_004524583.1:33373607-33378228 GCF_000260255.1 Octodon degus
TCAGGGACCGCGGTTCAATCCCCCAGCACCACATGCCAGCCAGCCCCGCCCCCTGGTGGACTGAGCTGGCCACACACACACACCTCTCCCTCTCTCTCTCTCTCTCTCTCTCTCTCTCTCTCTCTCTCTCTCTCTCATAAATAAAAAAAAAAAAAGAAAAGAAATTTTCCTATCTGCAAGGCAATTTACTTTCTTTCTTTCTTTTTTTTTTTGGTATCTGGAATTGAACTCAGGACCTTGCACCTGCATGGCAGGAGCTCAGGCCACTGAGCTACATCCCAGCCCTAGCAACTTACTCTTTATAAAGAACTTTGATCTATTATCTATGTCTCACAATTGCTAGTGAGATAAGTGTTGTCAATACTGTAGCAGAATGCAAGGGGAGAAGAGACAGAAATGAATCAGAAGGGGTAATAATGATGGGATGAGCCTGCTCTTCCTAGCACACAAGAGAAAGAAGGGGGCACTTACCTCATGGATGGACAAACAGTAATTGTGCTCATCTTGCAAGGATGCGGAATTGTTGGTAGGATTATCATACTCATCTCGGGGCACTATTTGAAGGGTGTGTGGCTGCCCAC
The DNA here is from genome assembly GCF_000260255.1 of Octodon degus. NCBI lineage: Eukaryota > Metazoa > Chordata > Mammalia > Rodentia > Octodontidae > Octodon > Octodon degus. The sequence goes on from NW_004524583.1 coordinate 33,374,189, forward strand.
AGGTTAATACAAGAGTAGAAAAGTGGCACACAATTTTGGTCTTGGAAGGAACCACCATTCCTGGAACAGACAACAGAATCTAACATTTAGAGAGAGGGAAGGGGTGACCTCTAGGACACACAGATCTGCTTAGTGAGTCAGGGCTGGATTCTTTTTTGATTCCTTTGCAAAAATAAAACACTATGAAGAGAAGAATGAAGGAAACATTAATTCAAATGGACTTTGGGGACTCCATTTTATGAACGCTTAACTACTCCCAGCACTAAACAATGAGAAAAGAACCCGGAGGAGACAGGAGAGAGAGCTTCAGGCACAGTGCTAGAGTGTGAGAATTCCTTAGCACTGACGTGAGATGGACCTTAACTGCTGAACAGCAGCGAAAGCAAAGGCTGGACAAAGCATAAAGGAGGTGGAATCCAACAAAACAGGTACGAGACTTGTACGCTGAAAACTTCAAAAGGCTGATTAAAATTAAAACGATCTCTCTTTTTTTTTTTTTTTGGCTGGCTCAGGCTGCCTTAAAGGCAGGTCTGGTAATGCAGGTGGATGTGGGGATCGAACCACCATATGCTGCGCCTGACTGCATTTGCATGACCAGGCACTTAAACAACTGAGCGAACTAGCAGGCCCCCTAAAACGATCTTAAAAGAAAAATATACCACGTTTGTGAGTTGGAAGCTTCAATATAGCACAAGAGTCAGTTCTCCCCAGAACAATATATAGGCTTAACACAATTCTCATTAAAATCCAAGCAGGATTATTTATAGATTTAGATGACATTAACCCCAAAACTTAGAAGGAAAAGTAAAGAAACTAGGATAGCTAAAATATTCTTTTGTGTGTGTGTGTGTGTGTGTGTGTGTGTGTGTGTGTGTGTGTGGAACTGGGGACTGAACTCAGGCCCTTGTGCTTGCAAGGGAAGCACTTATTCCACTGAGCCATCTCCCCGGCCCCTAGGATAGCTAAAATATTCTTGAAAAAAATAAAATGAGAAGAGCCAATTTATCAATTTTAAGGCTTACTATATGGTATTGCTCTGGGACAGACAGAGGTCATTGGAACAGAATTCAGAACCTGACCATCACAAATATGCCCAACTAGGGGCCAGCGAGATAGTTCAGCGGACTAAAGCACCTGCTTAGGCAAGCTTAGGCAAACACAGGAACCATAGTACGAACCCCAGCACCACATGCTGCGCCAGGCCCACCCTTAGGGCAGGCTGATCTGGCCAGTCCAGGCATGGTGGTGCACCCCTGTAATCTCAGCACTGGGGAGACTGAAAGCAGGAGGATCACAAGTCTGAGCTGTATAGTGAGACCCTGCAACAACCAAATACATTTTTTCCCAAATATATTTTTAAAAATGCCAAACTAGCAAAGAATTTGGCACACATCTGTAATCCCAGCATTTGAGAGGCTGAGGTAGGAGGATCACCATGAGTTTGAGGCCAACCTAGCCTACATAGTGAGTTCAAGGCCAGTATGAAATTCATAGTGAGAGCTTGTGTCAAAAAAGCTTGAGAGAGAGAGAGAGAGAGAGAGAGAGAGAGAGAGAGAGAGAGAGAAACAGAGAGACAGACAGACTGACCGACCGACTGGCCAGCCAGCCGGTGGGCCAATGAGGAGCCAGGGAGATAGCTCAATAGAATAAGCACTTGCCTGGCAAGTACAAGGGCCTGAGTTCAATCCCAGTTCTGCAAAACAAACAAACAAACAAAAAAAAAAAAACAGGTCAGTGAGATAGTTCAGCGGACTAGCACAGGGGCTGGATTCGATCCCTGGCACCACATGCCACTCCAGCCCCGCCCCGAGGCATGCTGAGCCAGCCACTGAGATCCAGCATGGTGGCACACACCTGTAATCCCAGTGCTGGGGAGGCTGAAAACAGGAGAATCACTACGAGTCTGAGCTGTGTAGTGAGACTCTCTACCAAATACATTTAAAAAAAGAAAGAAAGAAAGAAAGAAAGAAAGAAAGAAAGAAAGAAAGAAGAGACGAGACCATGACATAAATGAGTTTTCCCAAAGGGTATAAAGCACTATAGACAAGGAAAAAATTGCCTTTCCAATAAATGATGCTGGAGGGCCAGGGAGATAGCTCAGTAGAATAAGCACTTGCCTGACAAGAACAGGGTCCTCAGTTCAATCCCCGGTACCGCAAAAAAATGATGCTGGAACACCTACACATATACGAGCAACACGCACATGCATGCATGTGCACACACACACACACACACACACACACGTCAATTAAATGAAAAGGAGAATGGTCTAAAACATAAAATGTATGGGGACAACCCACTCAGGTCCCTCTTCTGTCCCTCTCTTGGACAGAAGCTTTCTTTCCCTCATTCTGCTCATAAAAAAAAAAAAAACACATAAAATGTGAAAGTATAAAAATTTTTGGAATCTGGGACTAGTTAGAATTCTTAGGCACCAAAAACATGACTATAAAAGAAAACAAAAATGATAAAATAAGACTTTTTAAAATTTTTAAACTTCTTAAAAATTTTTAACTCTAATTTTTCCCCTTTTAAATTTTTTATAACTTTTGCCATTGATTTTTGTGTTGTTGGTTTTTTTTTTCCTGTCAAAAGAATCTTACGTGTTTATATCTGGTAATCTGAACAACTAATTTAAAGACAGCATCATGTAGTACAGCAACCACTGTTGAATCCTATTACTTTGTTTAGTGAAATATTGTATTGTTTCTAATTTTTTTGTATAACCATTTTTTACTTTTCAAAATAAAAACAAATAAAATGTAAAAACTTGTTTTGTAAAAGACCCTATTAAGGGAAAAGCCATAGACTTGGAGAAAATATTTGCAAACAAAAATTTGATAAAGAACAAGTATATAGAATAAAGAACTGTCAAAATCCAACAATGAAAAAAAATTAGAAAAGTGGGCAAAAGCCATGAAGAGAAATTTCACCAAAGAAGAATCAGAGGGCAAATAAGCACATGAAAAGACACTCAATATTCTTAACCATTTGGGAGATACAAACAAAACATACACACTTCTCAGAATGGCTACAATAAAAAAGTAACAATATTAAATGCTGGCAAGGATATGAAGAAACTGAATCAGGCATACACTGGTGGGATGTAAAAACATCACACTGTCCCAGGAGAGTTTGCCAATTTTTTTTAAAAACTAAGGGCAGGGCTAGCCAAATAGCTCAGCGGATTAAAGCACCCGCAAGCAGGCACAGGAGCTAGAGGTTTGATCCCCGGGCCGCTGTGCCAGCCCCGCCCCTGATGCACGCTTGAGACTGGGTGTGGTAGTGCGCGCCTGTAATCCCAGCTCTTGGGAGGCTGTAAACAGGCGGATCATGAGTCCGCTCCAGTAGCGAGACTCTGAACACCTTGTAGACACTTCCCTACAATACAGAAAAAAAAGAGAGCGCAGGCCGGAGAGTGAGTGAGACGACCCAGGGCCGCGGGATCCTGAACAGACCCGGAGCGCAGGCCCGGGAGTGAGTGAGACGACCCGGGGCCCTCGGATCCTCATTCCACCCAGGCTGCAGGCCCAGCACGGAACCCTTCAGCAGAACTCCCTGCAAAGAAGCTAGAGGCAAGACCCACCCAGCTGATTCAGGAGCAGAACATCTTCAGACACAAAGGGTTCACCTGTAACACCTGCAGCAGAAAGAAGTGGAGCACACAGCCAGAACCAAACAACACCCACCTGGAGGAATCTGAACTTCATAGATCTGGACCTGGTGCTAAGGTAATAACTCTTTCTAAGCTCTACACCAAAGGTCAGAAGACAGTGGTATACAAAATGACAAAGAGAAGGAACAAAATGCAGTCTCAGGCCTAGAGTCCACCCAGTACAACTGCAGAAGACACTAGCGCTGAAGAAACTGGAAATCACACACCAGATAGCTCTGAAATAATAGCATTAACAGTAAAGAAAGAACTGCACAAAGGTATAGAAGAAATCAGATCAGAAATAATTTCTGAACTAAAAAATGTAGTGATAACTATAATCAAAGAAGTACTAAGTGCTTCTAAAGATATACTGATAAAAAAAAAA
>NW_004524583.1:33379403-33389636 GCF_000260255.1 Octodon degus
AGAAACATTTAATTTTCTGAATATTGCTTAATATTAATTTTTGTTCTAAGATTTATACTGTATCTTTGACTTACAATTTATTTAAAAGACATTGTATGATATCTTCTCCTAGTATCAGAAACTTTAAAAAGTATATTTCCATTTTCTGTTGACTTTAAAAAAAACAAAAACAAAAACAAAAACAAAAAAACAGAGGTTTGTACCTATGTTGTTTATTTATTATTTCTTGCTTATATCTTTAATACTATCTTTAAATAAAGTAGTTTAATGCCAAACTATTTTGGCAGTAACAATACACAATGTACTAACCATTGTTACTCTCCTAAAATCTTGTTTTGTGATTTTGTACCATTGTTTTTATTTTTTTTCTCTTTAAAATAAAAATAACTGATGTCAAAAAAAATACAGAAAAAAAAAAAGCTAAAGATGAAAATACCATAAGACACAAGCATTTATGCCAGTTAAGTGGAAATATGTTCACATAATTATCTTTTCATGTATGCTTATTAGCAGCTTTATCCCTTATAGGCCCAAACAGGAAACAAACTAGATGTCCTTCAATGAATGAACAATAAAAAGACTTCATACACAAAATATTACCAATATAAAGGAAGAACAGAGGGTCAGGGAGATAGCTCAGTAGAATAAGCACTTGCCTGGCAAGCACAAGGGCCTGAGTTCAATCCCCAGTTCTGCCAAAAAAAAGGAAGAACAGGTACGTATTTTCAACATGGATGAATGTCCAGACAATGGTGCATAAGTGAAAAAATGCCAATCCCTGATATGTTACAGACTGTATCATTCTACTTACATAACATTATTCAAACCACCAGATTAACGGGCTGACAAGGGCTAAGAAAGCTCCAGTGGAGGAGGTAGGAAGCAAGCACCAAAAGGCACAATGGAGAATTTCTGTGTCTTGGCTGCAGGCATCCAGCCTGGCTGTGCTACTCCACCACATCACTACACTCATATGGTTTTGCTGGAGTTCATAATTGCTTTTTTTTTTTTTTTTTTTTTGCAGTACTAGGGATTGAGCTCAGGATCTTGTGTTTACCAGGCAGTTGCTTCTGCCACTGAGCTGTATCTTTGGCACATATATAGTTGGTTTTTTTTTTTTTTTTTTTTTTGGCAGAACCAGGGATTGAACTCAGGCCCTTGTGCTTGCCAGGGAAGCACTTATTCCACTGAGCCATCTCTTGGACCCTAAATTTGTAGTTTTTGTTTATTTGTTTATTTGGCAGAACCAGGGATTGAACTCAGGCCCTTGTGCTTGCCAGGGAAGCACTTATTCCACTGAGCCATCTCTTGGACCCTAAATTTGTAGTTTTTGTTTATTTGTTTATTTGGCAGAACCAGGGATTGAACTCAGGCCCTTGTGCTTGCCAGGGAAGCACTTATTCCACTGAGCCATCTCTTGGACCCTAAATTTGTAGTTTTTGTTTATTTGTTTATTTGTTTATTTGGCAGAACCAGGGATTGAACTCAGGTCCTTGCACTTGCCAGGAAAGCACTTACTCCACTGAGCCATCTCCCTGGCTTTTTTTATTTTTTTGGTACTGGGGATTGAATCCTGGTCCCTGAACTTACCTAAGCAGGCACTTATTCTACTGAGCTATCTCCCCGGCCCAAACAGACCTTTTTTTTTTTTCTCTTAGCGGTACCAGGGATTGAACTCAGGACCCTTTTTTTCTGATTTATTTATTTATTTATTTTGGCGGAACCAGGAATTGAACTCAGGCTCTTGGGCTTGCCAAGGAAGCACTTATTCTGCTGAGCCATCTCTCTGGCTAATTTCTTATACTTGCATGTGAATCTATAATTATCTCAAAATATAAAGATTTTTTTTTTTTTTTTTTTTTTTTTGAGACAGAATCTCACTATGGTATGTAGTTCAGTCTGGCTTTGAACTCATGGCGATCCTGCCTCAGCCTCCTGAGTGCTGAGATTACAAACATGTGCCACCATGGCAGGCAAAGAGCTGAATTTTTAAAAGGACCAGCACATAATCTAAGGGTATAAACTGCTCTATGCTGGTGGTAAGGAGGTAAGGTGTATTTCATGTGTAAGAAGCTTCTGAGAGGGGCACTCAAGCCAGAGAGAGAGGACTCAGAAGTTACTTTGTCCAGAGTTGCCTTCTGCTATAACACAAGGAAAACTGAGGATCAAGCAGGCAAAAATATACCAATCTAGTGAGGCACGATGGTGCACCTTTGTAATCCCAGTGCTCAGGGGGCCAGGGCAGGATAATCTCTCAAGTTCAAGGCCAGTTAGGATATGTAGTGAGTTCAAAGCTTGCCAACTATATAGTGAGACCCTGTCTCAAGAAAGAAGAGATACATCAATCTTTCTATAGCTCCAGTCATTAAGATCTGATTCCCAAAGTTAGCCAAGGATTACTGTGTAAATACCAAAACAGCCTGTATCTAAGGACACCCTCAAAAGGAAGCCATGCAAAAGACTGGATATAGCTCAGTAGCACAGCACCTGCCTGGCAAGTGAGTCCAAGCAGAAAAGAAAAAAAAAAGCAAGCCACGCAAGGCACAGAGGGCACACAGGACCCCAACACATGAATCCTACATGTCACAGAACCAAGAGCTACAGACTACACTTGGGACCTCAGTGTCAATGAGTGTGTGCTAGCTGGCATAAAAACATGGAAGAGGGAAAGATTAGGGATAAAGATCTTCCCATATGTCTGTTTGGATAACAGACATATGGGAAGACACTCTTCATGAGAAGGAAAACATACTGGTGGCAAGATAGAATTTGGGTCAGAATAATTTTTACCTTAAAAGGTTTCAAAAACCAGAAAAGGTTATCTCTTGTCTACTTTAATACCCTTAGCCCTAGGACTAAGGACAGCAATTCTACTTCTAGAAAAATAAAAACATATATCCACATAAACACTTGCAGGCAAATGCTCATGTACCACTACTTTTGGTAGCCAGGGAGGGGAAAGAAGCACACAGGAGGCCGTTGGCTGGATTCCCCAGTAAGTCACCCATAAAGTGCTCTTAAAAAACAAAGAAGTGAATAAATAAATAAATATGCTTAAAAAAAAAAAAGTGTAAATAATCCAAATGTCCATCGACTTATGAATGGATGAATACAATGTAGCTTTCGTGTAAATTGAAATACCACAGGGGAACAAAAGGAGATGAAGCACGAATTCATGTTACAGCATGAATAAACTTTGAAAGTATTGTGTTATGTAAAACTAGCTGACCATAGAATTTATGATTATATTAATACAAAGTGTACAGGGAAGGCAGCAGATTATTATCTAGGGTTAGGGGTTTAGTTACAAAATAATTCCGAATAATTTTGGGTTTTCTTTGTGGGGTTATGAAAATGTTCTAAAATTGACTATGCTGGCTCAGGAGATAGCTCAGCAGTATAAGCGCCTGCCTAGCAAGTGCAAGGACCAGACCGAGTTTGATCCCTGGTACCGCATGCCATGCCAGCCCCAGAACCCCACATGTGGCACACGCCTCTAATCTCAGGGCTGGGGAAACTGAGATAGGAGGATCTCTGAGTCTGAATTGAGCAGTGAGACCTTGTATCAAATTTTTAAAAAATTAATAAATAAAATTGACTATGCCGACAGCTGCCTGTTTTATTTTTTATTTTATTTATTTATTTATTTTTTGGTGGAACCAGGGATTGAACTCAGGCCCTTGTGCTTGCCAGGCAAGCGCTTATTCTACAAAGCCATCTCCCTGGCCCCTGCCTGTTAAAAACCATTAAATCGTATGGTTTGTTTGTTTGTTACCAGGGACTGAACTCAGGCCTTGGGCACTTATGCCGCTGAGCTATCTCCCTAGCCCTAAACTGTATGTTTTAAATGGATGGATTTTAAGCACACGAATTAAATCTCAAAGGGGAGTTTGGGGTATTGGTGAGGGGTATAGCACATGCTTAGTATCCATGAGGCCTTGGTTCAATCTCACCAAATTCTACCAAAAAGAGAAAGGAATGCCAAAGGAAAGAAGAAATGGGGCGGGGGAAGAATAAAGGATGGGTGGTGGGGAAGCAGAAGGCAGGGGTAGACGGAAAGGGAAAAAGAAAGAACTTACCAGGCTGAAAAATCTTGTAGTAGGGACTGTAGGCCACGTTCAGTCCCCCCAGCTTCACTGTGATCTCATAGCGCCCAGCCCTGCGCACAGTGAAGGCCACCTTCACCACATTGGAGTTGGGCCCCTGCAGGACCTCCTGGGTCACAGGAATTTCCACTGCTAGCTCAACATGGGAGATGTGAACTCTCAGTCCCACAGGCCGGTGTGCAGGGAAAGGTTGCCCGTTCTTATAGAATAACTGCAGGGAGAGAGGAGAGGCAACCATGAACAAGCAGAGGAGAAAACTTGCACATCAGAGTGTGGAGAGAGGAGCTACCAGTGGCTGAGGTCGCACCACAGAGCTCAGTGCCTACGTGGCTCTTACCATCTCGCTCACAGAAACAGACACATTCCCTTGGCACAGCAAAGCAAGCCACTGAGTTATGAACTAATTCTTGCCCCATGCAGAGGACAGGGTAGGCCACACCGATTCCAACTTGTCAAGTTCTGCTCTTGTGTGTTCCCATCTCTTTCTGTTATCCCAGGAATGGCCCTGGGTGAGCCAAAGCGCCAGCTGAAGGTAACGGGATTCAGGCTCTCAAGCCAAGCTTCATGTGACATAAAGAAGAAGTCACTGCAGCGACCATCAAGTTTCTCTGTACAGTGCCAGACAGTATGCTTGGCTATGTGACCACAGAGAGCTACTCAAGTGTCCTGAACCTCAAAGTGAGAAAGCAGCCGTGGCCAACATCTGATGCACAGGTGTGGCTTCCTTGCTATAAGAATGTATTTAAGAAACAAAAGGAAGGCCCAATTTGGCCCTCAGGCTACATCGCTGGCCAACTCCTCTTTTCTAGCATTTTCTTGACTTTGAAAGGTTAACATTAGGCTTTTTACTTCTCTAATGCTAAGTACCTAGTAAACCAAACAGATAGAGAAATTCATGGCTTTTTAGATATTAACAATTCCCAAGCTCCTGGGAGGGGCTGAAAAACAAGGGAAATGTTAACATTCCACCCAGCAACACCAAGACTAAACAGCTCTGTAAAGCAAGTGACTCAGAACCCCCAAAGGGTATGGAGACAGAAACATTCCCTTACATGCACTCGGAAGGCCATGCTGTGGCCCACCTCATAGGGGTCCTTCCAATCCCACGAGACTTTGCAGGACCGGGGATCCAAGTAATTTCCCCGCATGTAGTCATAAATAGTCCGGTCCCCTCGGCGCTCACGGTCCTCATTCTGAAGGAAGCTGACTACGCGTGCGGCAAGCTCAAAGAAAAACTTAATTGTGAAGAAGAACGCAACCACAGACACTGTGATTCCACCTATGTGAAAGAGAGAACATACAAACCACCTGCCAGTCACCATTACAGTTTGTCAGTGTGGAACAGGTGAGCCATCTTGCCAAACTTGAAGGGAGTCAGGGTGAGATTTCAAGATTGCCAGTAACATCATACTGGGTCACTACATCTATGCATGAGAGGAGGGACCGTCTAGGCCAGGGCTCAGCAACTACAGCCTTCAGGCCAAACCTTATCCCACTTCCTGTTTCTGAAAATCAAGTTCTACTGCAACATAACCACACCCTTTAGGTACAAATTGTCTTCACCTGCTTCTACATCACACAGGCAGAACCAGGTAATTATTAGGAGAATGTATGATTTCAAAACTCAAATATTTATTCTAGCTTTTTATAGAAAAAGTCAAAAAAGAAAAAAAAGAAAAAGTCAGCCAACCCTGTTCTATCCCATGAACTTCCTGCAACGCCCCCAACCCACCCTCCTGCATGCGCTAGGGACTCACAGAAGCAGTAAAAAGAAGAGCATTTATGCATTTATTCCCTCCCTTGTCCACTTGGCCTTCTTCAAGTCCCACTGGAGTTAGAGTTCCCCAAAACTCTTGGATTTATCTTCACCTCTCAGAACTGACCATCTTCTCCTTTGTGTTACGATCTCCTTAAAGGCAAATTTTTGCCTTTCCAACCTTGATTCCGCTGTAAACAGTGTCTGGCACCGATCATGATTACTCAGTAAATATTTCCCAAATGAAGGAATTCCTCTGCCAACTGTGTGAAGGTACACTCTGGCACAAGTGGAAAATTTCTTGCCTTATTTTCAAGGGGGAAGGATAGGCAAAGAAGCAAAAACAGAACAAGACAAACCATAACAAAAAAATAACAGAGCTTTTTCTATAACATACCAATAACGTAAAACATCAGGTCCCTTCAATGCCAACAGCCAAGGATCACAGCTGCAGCTGGAAAAAAAAAACAAAAAAAACTTGTTTAATTTTTCTGCAACTTTTTCTTTTTTCTTTTTTTTTTGGCGGAACTGGGGATTGAACTCACGCCCCTGCGCTTGCCAGGGAAGCGCTTATTCCACTGAGCCATCTCCCTGGCCCCTGCAACGTTTTCTTACAGCAGTGTCAGAATGAGACAAAGAATATGGATCAAGCCAAATGGCTTCAGTCTAAAACTTTACTATTCCTGTCTTTTTTTTTAGGTATTTGGTACAAGGTCTCACTACACAGCTCGGACTCATAGTGATCCTCCTGTTTTCAGCCTCCCCAGCACTGGGATTACAGACATGCCCCACCACACTTGGTCTCAATGGCTAGCTCAGTGTTCCCTGGGGGCAGGGCCAGCAGAGCATATGGTGCCGGGGATTGAACCCCTGTCCCTGTATTTGCCTAAGTAGGCGTTTGGTCTGCTGTGTGTGTGGTATCGGGAATTGAACTCATGACCTTGTTTTTGCCAGACGAGCCACCTCCCTGGCCCCTCCACTGAGCTATCTTGAGGGCCCTTATCCGTCTTCTATCTCTACTTTGAGAACTACCCTAAAACATACTTCAGAGAAATAAGGAGAGACTGCTGTACTCCCCACAAAGACTTCCAATCAACCTCCCTAGGCATACCACAACCAGCTACATGCTTTACTGCTAACTACAAAATGCAATAATCCAGCTTTCACCTTCTTAGACTTCAGAGTCCCAAGACAATTTTCCTCTCCCATACAAATGGTGCTAATTATCTCAAAGAAAGATGATAACAGGATCACTTTTCCGGTTTACAATATTTGCCTTCTGAAAGTAATTCAGCTGAATAGAAACAGCTATATGAAATACACATTTAAAAAATAAGTATCATTACTGTCACGCTGGCAAATGTAACTGAAATACACTCTGAGTCATGGCAATAATGAATAGCGAAGACAACCAGGCACACTAACAACCCTCTTGGGAATACACTCAGCAGCGCAGTTAGGGAGAAAAACAACAGGCGGAGATGGTAGTTCTCACCCTGACACCTGCCCGAGGTGGACTTCGAGGGAGAATCTTCACTCTCATTTAAACTTGTTCACTAACAATTAATTGCTATTATTTGTTTGGGTTTTTGAGCCATCAAAGATAGCACCACATAATGTCCTGCAGACCTCATATCTTGTCACTGATAATGACATTATGGGCTATACATACCCTCCACTCTACAGTGCACTGAATTCACTCTTTGCAAGGAAATATTATATTAAGGTTATCAATGCCTAGCATGTTGGTCAGCACCAGAATATTACTTAAAGACAACTTTAAGGCTTAGATTCAGGAGGGAGCAAAACAACTTTTTTTTTTAACAGTATACATTTTTATATATGTCTGTGCTTAAGAAATCCAAGAGACAAAAAAAAAAAGGTCCCTCAGTTCTTTTAACAATATATCCACCAAAATCCACACAGAGTAGGTATTTCAGGAATGACCATCCCAAGTTTCACAGAAATAATTATTTAGGGTGGTATCTAAAGTCCTCCTGGAATGGGGCATCAGTATTCTCAACACACATGAATTGAGGGGTTCCCAAAGCATCTATTATGGGTATATACAAATTCAAATTTGGGGATCACAACCACTGGCCCTCCTTTCCAAATATGTACCTCATCTCCTGGGACCCTATCTCAGAAAGCACTGCTCTGTGCCTGACTCCCAGACCAAACTCGGTGGTTTAGCTACCTTCGGTACTTCCTCAGCTGATACCTTCCATTGGGAACTGGATAAGAAACTGCTGGTCATCAGGAAAGTTAAGACATTCAGCAGAAAACGAAGTACACATGACTAATGCTGGTCTCAGGCCCCTTGCTCCCTGGAGGAATTATAACAATGCCAAACTTATGGTTCAAGTCCCAAGGGCTAGAAAAACCCCTATCTAGGATCTCTGTTGACTTCAAGAACCTTTCTTATGCTGCTGATAAACACTTAATGCAGAAGCCTGGGGATCAGGCTTTCTGATCCTGAGGATCAGAGTTGCAACTGTACAGTTTATCTAGGATCAGGAACTTTTACTGCTGTAAAAAGAGTTAAGATTGAATAATTTCTGTGATGCCGTCTTTCTTTTTTTTCTTTTCTTGCTTTCTTTGTTCTTTAGATACAAGGTCTCATAGTGATCCTCCTGCCCCAAACTCCCCAGCACTGGGATTACTGGTGTGAGCCACCACACCCAGTTTTGGTGGTTAGCATGGCATACGGTACTGGGAATCAAACTCGGGTCCTTGTGCTTGCCAGCCAAGTGCTTAGACTGCCAGGCTATCTCCCCAGCCCTACCATTTCTTTTAACATGATATGATTTTGATTTAATTCCATGTATCAATCAAGGCTTTAAAATCAAAAAGTATAACAAATAGTATAATGCAGGGAATGAGGGCAGTGGTGGCGAAGCTATGGAACACAGGTCATGTCCACGGGAGCCACATCACTCAGGCATCACCCCAGCTAGCAAGAAGAGCAAACAGGGACCATCTGTGCATGTGCCTGCGAGGAGCAGCCATCTCAGGTGGCAGCCGGAGCTGCATGAGGCTCATGAGCCCCTAGTGACCCGAGCTTCCTACGGCTGGTCAGTAGCAGGGTTCACTGCAGTGTTAGCCCTTTCTGATACACGGGTGGGTTTTGGGTTGCAGTTAGGGTCCAGTCTCTAAAAGGTTCCCCATCACCGCTCCAGGGTCAGATTTCCTGGGTTCATAACCATACCCTGCCATTTACAATGTGACTTTGGTTAAGTCCTTCAATCTCTCTAGAAAGTGCCAGTTTCCCTGGTGTCAAATGGGCATAATACTTGTACATAACTCACATGGTTGTGCAAACACCACATGGTTCCCTGGTATGAGAAACTGAAAGTGTAAATGAGGATCAATATGTGTAATAAATATTGTAAAAACAAGCAAAAAAAATGTTTAAATGAGAAGGGAAACCAGAAAGGAGGGGAAAAGGAAAGGAAGCAAGAGAAAAGAAAAACTTACATGGGTGAGGTGAGAATCGGATGTGCCAGCATGCATCGCCAGTCTAGAACTGCCTGGCACTCAGGGAGTCCTCAAGGTCTTGGCAATTACTACCTATGAGACCCACAGAAAACAGGGTATCTCTTTATGGCCCAAACTTTCATCAAAGAAAGATCACTGAGGATTAAAAAGGCATGGATGGCTGTTCTTACTGAACCTAGAATCTCAGTCTGAATGGGAGTTCTCTTTACTATTCTATATCTGAAAATGGAGTTACAAACTCACTTTATAGCCATTCCTCCAACAACTATCAAGTGCTTATATAATGTGCCACGCACTGGGGGAATGCTGTAGAAACAACGGCCATGTCCCCGTCCTCACAAAATTAGCAGCAATGAGCTTTACCTTATCGAGTTCTTGGTCATTTCCCCATCCCTTCATTTATTTCTCAACCAAACCAACACTCTTTTTCTAGACCGCCTAGGCCTTTTCCAGTAATTCTAGCTTTCCTCTCTAATTCTCTAAGACTTAAAACTCAGCATATTGATCACTGCTTTTCTCCACAAAGGACTTTTTTTTTTTTTTTCAATTTTAAGGAGATAAAAAAAAATTTCAAAACAAGAGAAGGATAACAATGATGAATAAATTGTATAGTTATCTTTAATTCCCCAGAGTACAAGATATAGGTAGGGGCTGGGGAGTTAGCTCAGTGGTCTGGGAGCCTGCCTAGCAAGCACAAGGACCCAAGTTTGATCCCCAATACTGCATGCCAGGCGCACTGTGCCAGCCACTGAAACCTGGTGTGGTGGCACTGGGGAAGTTGAGACAGGATCACTGAGTCCAAGTTGCGTATCAAGGCCCTGTACCAAATAAATAATGTGGGTTTTTTGGGTTTTTTTTTTTTTTTTTTTTTTT
>NW_004524583.1:33390491-33406826 GCF_000260255.1 Octodon degus
TTTTTTTTTTTTTTTTTTTTGGGGGAACCAGGGATTAAACTCAGGCCCTTGCACTTGCCAGGGAAGCCTTATTCCACTGAGCCATCTCCCCAGCCCCTTCTTGTTTTCTTGACAATAGCCATTCTTTCTGGGGTGAGATGTAGTCTCAGTGTTGTTTCAATTTGCATCTCTTGAATGACCAATGATCTCTTGAATTGTTTTTATATATTTATTTGAGTTGTACTTATTCTATCTTCCAGCAGATTTAATGTTTCAATATTTAGGATTTTTTTTTTTTTTTTTTCATCCTGAAGATGCCTTGAGGATGTTTCTGGTTTCCTGTGAGAAACTGGGTTTGAATCAGAGTATCTTGGGCCTGACTGCTTTGTTGAAGCAGGCACTTAAACAACTGAGCTAAAGGGCAGGCCCCCTTAATATTTAGATATCCACTTTAATATCCACTTTGAATTTTGTTTAGTCCATAGTAAAACATTTGGGTCCAGTTTTAATCTTCAGCGTGTGCAGAGCCAATTTTTCCAGTATCATGTATTATTAAAGAGGCTATTTTTTTGTACAGTGAATGTGTTTGGCACCTTTGTCAAAGACAAGGTGGCTGAGTATGTCTGAGGTGGTGTCTGCATCTTCTACTCTTCCACTTAACTTCAGGTCTGCTTTTTTGCAGGTACCATGCTGTTTTTATCACAGTACCTTCATAATATATTTTCAAGTCAAGGATTATGATGTCCCCTGCCTTGCCTTTGTTGCCTAGAATTTACTTTACTAGTCTAGGTCTCTTCTGGTTCTGCTTTTTTCTCAAAAGCTCTTCATAACTAAACGTTAGCTCTATCCATTTTTCCCTCACTAATTTGACCTTTACAAAACTCCCACTGCTCTGTAACTACTCAAAATTCAACAATACACCCCTACCTTAAGTTTTCCCAAGGTCACATTCTGAACTTGCCTTTCTCTACACTTTTCTCTCTTCCTCCAGAATATATCATAGCCTCTCCTTTTTTTTTTTTTTGTCATTCAAATAACTTATTATAGATATCCCTCTCTTGTGTGAGCATTTTCTTTCCTTTTTTTGGTTGTATGTATTTTCTATCCTTATAGACAACATTGGAAGTTCTTTCTACCATCTCTCCTGTGACCTCCACACTGTAATATTCTCATTTCCTACAACTATTATTATGTCACTATTCATTCTATAATCTACTCAAATGAGAAGCTTTACGGTTTTTTTGTTTTTTTTGGTGCTGGGAATCAAACTCAAGACCTACGCTCATGCTCAACAGGCAGGTGCTGTGCCACTGAGCTATATCCACCCAAACTCTTTTACATTTTTAGATGTAAGGCTAGAAATATCCTGTCTCTGTGCCTTTTCACAACTCATATCTTCTGCCTTTAATATCCCACTCTGCTCACTCTCAATGAATAGCTTTTGATCTTAAAGTCTAGGGAAAATCCTATCCCATCTCCTCTATTTAGAAATCCTTCCCTCTGAATTTTCACTCAACTTTGTTTGCATTTATCTTAAAATACTTGTATTGTTAGTCTTGTTTATTTTGCATTTCAGAAATATGAGTAACAAGAAGCAAAGACTGGTTATAAAAATCTTCTAATGCATCCAACATGACTGCATACCATAATTGAAATAAATATGAGTATCTGCTGAGTGGATATGGTCATATTACCGTTCTTGATTTTTCCAGAATGCTAAGGATGAGGAAATTCAAAGATAGGACTTTCCTTTCAGATACAGTTTGGAGTTTTTATTTTTGCGGTGCTAGGGATTGAGGCTAGGGCCGTACATATTGGGCAAGCACTCTATTACCGAGCTATACCCCCAAATATGCTTTTAAAAGACTTTTTAAATCTGAACTGTGTTTACTTAAGCTAGTATATTCATTTAAACTCTACACCAGGGCCAGCGAGATAGCTCAGCAGACTAAGCACCTGCCTAGGCAAGTGCACGGACAGAAGTCTGATCCCTGGCACGACATGCCATGCCAGTCTTGCCCTGAGGTGCAATGAGCCAGCCACAGAGACCAGGCATGGTGGTGCACACCTGTAATTGCAGCACTAGGGAGACTGAAAAGAGGAGGATCACTATGAGTTTGATGAGACTTTGTAACAAATACATAAAAATAAATAAATAAATAAACTTTTTTTTGTAGTTTAGGGAAGGGTCTACAGGGTGTTCAGGGTCTCACTACATCCGACTTGGAATGATCCGCCTGTTTACAGCCTCCTAAGACCTGGGATTACAGGCATAGACCACCATGCCTAGTCTCAATTGCTGGTCTCAGCGTACCCCAGTGGCAGCGCCAGCATGGCAGGCCTGAGGATCAAACCTCTGGCCCCTGTGCCTTCTTGCAGGCATTTTAATCCACTGAGCTATTTGGCCAACCCTAATAAAATAAACTCTTTACACCAAAAATTGCCTATTTAAATCAGTTTAACAAGTAGGTATGACAGGCCTACCAGTGGGGTCAAGAGTTCTCATGCTTTTCTTCAACATCTCTACAGGACTGTCCATTTTCTGCTGCATAAAATTATACTGGAATTCTTCCAAACTCTAACTGAGGCATTCAGGAGTTTGTTAAGCCTCTACCCTATTACTTCATATAATTTATTCTATTTTTTTTTTTTTTTTTTTTTGTTTTTGGTACAGGCTCTATTGGAGCTTAGTACACTGATGGGATTTGTAGTGATTCTCCTGTTTTCAGCCTCCCAAGTACTGTGATTATAGGTGCATGCCACCATACCCAGTCTCAATCGCCATCTCAGCATGTCACAGGGGCAGGGCCAGCAAGGCGTGATAGATTGAATCTGGATCCCTCCGTCTGCCTAAACAGGCGCTTTAAATTGCTGAGCTATCTGGCTGGCTCTCATATAATTTTTTATTTATTTATTTTCTTTTTTTTGGTGGAACCAGGGATTGAACTCAGGACCTTGCACTTGCCAGGCGTATAATTTATTTATGAGTACTATATTTTGTTTTCAAGTTCACCTCTATAATGCTCCTGTGGGCTGGCGAGATAGCTCGGCTGTCTAAAGCACCTGCCTAGGCAAGCTTAGGCAAGCATGCAGGGCCCATGGTTCAATCCCCAGCACCACATGGGGTCCTAACCCTGCCCCCTGGGTGGGCTGAGCAGGCCACAAAAATAAATAAATAAAAATGTTAGGGGCCGGGGAAATGGCTCAATAGAATAAGTGCTTCCCTGGCAAGGGCAAGGGCCTGAGTTCAATCCCCGGTTCCGCAGGAAAAAAACAAAAAAATTTATAGTGTTCTTGCCCTTACACAATTAAGCAAATTTTGATACTCCAAGCCACTAGAGTATCGTAATAAATTACTCTCTACTCCTTTTTGAATCACTTAAAGGCTAAATACTTCCTTGAGCACTTTACACATGTTAGCTTAGGTAGTATAACTGTCACCAAAACAATTTACCAAGACAAGCATCACTCTCATTTTATACACTAAAAAAAGGCTGGACTCAGAAAAGTTTCTGATCATCTCCTAGCTGGATGAGTGACAGCTAAGAGTCAAGCCCATTTTGCTCTTTCTCTCCTCCCCACTATGCCAACCCATGAAACAGAATGAAGTACTGGGGAGCCAAGTATGTGGGAGAACAGATTAACGAAAACAGATAAAAGTATAAAGAACTCACCCAATCTAACTGTAAGGATCATAAAGGTGAGGCTAAAATTAGAAAGACAAGCTTTCATGGCTCTTATCTCTCAAAATAAAAATTAAGCATGGCAATGAACAGTGGACTGCAGCTCGGGTTATCTACTGCAGAGACAGCACTGGCTCGCCGCAGGATACTGGGCAAACAAACGGCTTAATACCAGCACTCTGGCACGCATTATCCATACAAGGGGGAAATATTTGAAAATACCTATGATGAGGGAATGTTGAAAAGATGACTAATGTACATACTTTAAAATCTTCTGCTTTTCTGGAATACAGTTTATAATTACCAAATCATATAAATTTTAACCCCCAACACTGAAAATCAGTTATGAAAGTCATTTCTGAAAAGCGCAGGATTTCTTTATATTCTACTTCCTGCCCTTCCCTTCCCTCCCCTTTCCCCTTCTCCCTTCTTTCCTCCCTCCTTCCTTTCCCTCCCTCCCTCCCTCCCTCCCTCCCTTCTTTCTGAGACAGGACAGGGTCTTGCTATGTAGTTCAGACTAGTCTTGAACTTACTAGGTAGTCCAGGCTGGCCTCAAACTTGTGGCAATCCCCCTGCTTCAGGCTTCCGAGGCTGAAAACAGGAGAATCACTATAAGCATGCACCACTAAGCCCAGCGCAACCTGTGTTTCAACAGCTATCTCCTGCTGAAGAGCCTTAGGAACTGAGAATACTCCATGGATCCGTGTTCTACACCCGAATAACCTGCTCTTAACACAGCTTACCTTTAAACGAGGGCCCATGTTCTGAGAACTAAGTTATTCACCAAAATGGTAAAGTTCGGCCCTTTTCACTTTGTCTTCCGACTTCCACATGAAGAAAACCCCCACAAAGTCACAAGAAATGGTTTGTCCATCAGACCTTCATTGAGGACATGTGGGACAGTAAGCAGAGGGTCAGTGTTTCTCAAAAGAACTGCATGAATTGCAGGGTGGAGAAACAGAACCCAGAAGCACGTCATTACTGGATTTGTCTGGTGCAGAGTGCAATGAGCTGCTGAATGCCTCGTCTGATCTGGTGTCCCAGCATCCTACCCTAAAAGACAAAAGGAAAAGTACAATAGATCTTTATTCCTGAAAGCGATCCCTCAAAACACAATGAGGAGGCCAAACAGGCGGGGGAAGCCCTACTGAGGCTGGCACCTGACCTAGCACTCCTAGTGGAGCCCCACTACGTCCTGAGGTCACACCAACCCAATGGGAGCTTGCTGGCAACCTCACTTCCTCTGTGTCACTCCCCAGAAGGAGGCTCTAGCACTTTAGCTGCCGCTAGCCTGTGGGAGATACAAACCAGAGCAGCGGTTTTTAGAGATTCACCACAACCTCAAGCCCAGTTTCAGTTTAATGGGGCTGGAGTACAGGGCCTAGGAACCACATGAAGGGAAATCAAACAAAAGTTCCGGCAGACACAGACTTCAGAAAGCCACACATGTCAAGAAAAAGGCTTATTGGGGCTGGTGAGATGGCTCAGTGGTCTAAAGCACCCACTTAGAACAAGCTTAGCAAAGCACAGCAAAGCACAGGGACCGCGGTTCAATCCCCCAGCACCACATGCCAGCCAGCCCGCCCCCTGGTGGGCTGAGCTGACCACACACACACACATAAATAAATAAATAAATTTAAAAAAGAAAAAGGCTTACGATAATGCTCAGCTAGAAAAGTCACCAAAGAGCTTTAAAGCCTATCAAAGCTGGTGTGGTAGCTCATGCCTGCAATCTCAGCACTCAAGAGGCAGAAGATTACAGAGTGAGCCTCAAAAGATAATCAAGCCAGATAGCTCAGCAGACTAAATAAAGCACCCGCTTTGGCAGATGCAGGGACTGGGGCTTGACACCCAGCATGCTGTGTGGGCCCCACCCCCAGGGGCATACTGAAATGACAATAGAGACTAGGTGTGGTGGCATGTGCCTGTAATCCCAGCACTTGGAAGGCTGAAAACAGGAGAATCACTACAAGTCCGATCTGTGTAGTGAGACCCTCTAGACTCTGTACTGAATACATTAGAAAAAAAAAAAAAAAAAAGGATAATCAGGCAAGCAATCCTCCCTATCACTCTGTGCAGTCTGCTTCTTTCGTGTTCATGTGTGCATTTCTAAGATGTGGCTGAACAAGTCTGATAATACCTTTAAGACAGTAAACCTGCCACTTGAAGTGGAGGCAGTGATCTGAGCGCTTTCAAAATAAAGTCGCCGAGTGTTATGAAGTCAGTTTGTAACTCTCAAACCGAGAGAATGCCTATGATAGAATGTCACATAAGGGGCCGGTGAGATAGCTCAGCAGGTGAAGCGCATGTTTAGGCAAGCGCAGGTACCAGGGTTCGGTCCCGAGCACCACATGCTGCACCAGCCCCCCCGCACCCCGGCACCCTGAGCCTGCCACTGAGACCAGACGTGGTGGTGCGTGCCTGTAATCCCAGCACTGGGGAGGTTGAAAACAGGAGGATCACTGTGAGTCTGAGCTGTATAATAAGAGAGACCCTGTACCAAATTTAAAAAAAGAATGTCACATAAAGATAGTTAAACACTTTTGAGAAACAACCACACTTGGAAATGCTTACAAATAACATGCTAAATAAAAATCAAGGCATATTTAGTATCTGCCCAATTTTAGAGACCTAGCATGATGCAGAAGGCTGAAAGCTGGCTGTGGTGGCACATGCCTGCAACCACAGCACTCTGCGCACCTGCCACTGGAAGACCACGAGCGTGAGCTCAGCCTAGGCAATTCAGCAAGACCCCATCTCAAAATTAAATTAAAATAGGTCAGCAATGTAGCTCAGTGCAGACACCCCGGGTTCAATTCCCAGAACTATCACCACCAAACCCAAAACAAAACAGAAGTCTGAAAGAAAAAAAGCATAAGAATGTTAAAATAGGGGTCATCTCTTGGAATGAATTATAATTTTTATATTCTACTTTGGTGTCTTCCAAATGCTTAATGGTGCAAGAACATGTAATAAGTTTATATACTTTTTAAGGACCTACTCTTCTGAAAGACTTTCAGCAAGTTATCTTTTTCCAAATAAATAGTATAAAGAAATTAAGATAATAAAATGTACCGAACTCTCTTTCTATTCACCGTAGTTTTAGTGTGGGTCTCCAATATTGTGATCAGTAAATCAAGTAACTCCTAGCTGTAACATACTCTTTACTGTCCCCACCATGAACTGCCGTGCCTAACCCAATACATCATGACACTAGTGGCTTCAAAATTTAACTCAAGCACTGACCCCTCTCTGGTCCAGATCCCAAGCTTTTCTGAGGACTCGATCCAGGCCAGGCAAGAGTCCACCACTTCTTTCTGAGACGCTCGTGTTGAAGATGCTCTCCTACAGCATCTGCCAGTCTGCACCTCATTACTTCACATACAGCAGTTTCTCCTAACAGATCACAGCTTCCTGGAGATACTGACAGGCTCTGCCCACCTCCGTCATCCCGTGGCGAGCACAGTATTCACCTCTGTCATCTCAGATGATGTAGTCTCATGAGATCCTCAGGGATTCTACACATTTTACACTTTCAGAGGCACAGCCTAGAGATTCCAGGGCAATCAGCCTGGAAGGAGCCTAACACTGCCTATGTCTAGGCCAAGCCCCTTGTTTCTGTGAGGATAGCCACATTCACTCATTGGCACCTTGCCTGGCGCTGCCTGGCACTGCAGCAGCAGAGCAAAGAGCTTACCAAGCTTGGGGCAGAGGTCTCAGTCTTACAGCTCTATAACTGACTTTCATAAGTATAAATGAATTTCTATAAATCAAAGAAGCTATAAAAATAATTTTCTTCCCATTCTACTATATCCTTTCAGGAAAAGAACTACAAAACAAAATTATGCAAATATTTGATTTCAATTCTCATTTAAAAATGTCATGTCTACACTCATACGCCAACTAGGAATTTTTTTTTTAAATTTATTTATTTATTTATTTTTTTAAATATTTATTTATTTTTATTTATTACATTTATTTATTGTGTGTGTGGCCAGCTCAGCCCACCAGGGGGCGGGTCTGGCTGGCATGTGGTGCTGGAGGATCGAACCGCGGTCCCTGTGCTTTGCCAAGCTTGTTCCAAGTAGGTGCTTTAGACCACTGAGCCATCTCTCCAGCCCCTTATTTATTTATTCATTGTGTGTGTGTGTGTGTGTGTGGCCAGCTCAGCCCACCAGGGGGCGGGTCTGGCTGGCATGTGGTGCTGGAGGATCGAACCGCGGTCCCTGTGCTTTGCCAAGCTTGTTCCAAGTAGGTGCTTTAGACCACTGAGCCATCTCTCCAGCCCGCCAACTAGGAATTTTACGCAATTATTTTCCAAAGAATGTATTTCATATACTATACCTCAAGGTTAAAATATTGTGTCTTGGTTCTTAAAATTATGGTGATGCATATACATGATTCAGTCCGTCTCTATTCTTCAAGTGCTATTTTCAAATGATGTCAAAGTCCTCTTCAGAGTTCTAGCACACACAGAGCTAGTCCCACAGAACAAGACAGGACCATAAGGAAGGAGTCTGCTTCCAAATGGAGCTTCCCGCATTCGCTGCACTGAGGGCCAGTCGTGAGTCCAGGAACATCAAATTAAAAACACCAAATTATTCAGTTAGTAAAAGATCCAAAGGTTTGAGGTTACCAAAAATAAAGTGTGCCATCAGATATTTTATTTCACCCTTTGTTTACTCGCTCCTTCGCAAAGTCCCACCATAATGTACTACCCTTCCCTATCAAGTTTACAGTCTTAAAATATTTATATAGTAGTATATTTCCGCTGTTGGGGTTCAGCCAAGTTATAAGGTTTTCATTTATACATCTTTCTTCATCAGTCAACTCCTCCAGCCTCTTAACCATCCTCGCGGGTCTTCTGTGAACTCTCTCCAGCTGGTCCCCAGTACCCAGCTCATGAGGTGCTTTCAACTGACTGCAGCCTCCCAGGAATGGCCTGGTGAGTCCGAACAGAATGAGCTCGCCCTCCGAGGCGCCACAGCATAACACCCCTCAGTGGACAACCCCCAAAGTGCGCGAAGTCGGTATGCAGCCATGTCACGCTACAATGCCATGCCATGCCCCCCAGAACTGGGCGTGCCAGCATGTGCCAGCAGCCGAGGATAAATGGCATCTGCTCTGGTGGCACCTACAGTATTTTACCAGAGGATGAAGAGAGGAAGGAAAAAAGTATTTTCATGCTAAAGCAAACACACAGATAATAAAATTAAATGCAACATTTTCACGAAATTCTAAGGATAAACACAGACAGGTTCAAAACATTCACAGGCATCTTGTACTGGAGGCCAAGAGGCTTCCACCCCAGGTGGCTATCATCCACTCTCTTCTATTACTACAGATACCGGAGCCGAAAAGTTGGAACAATGTGATTTTTCATTTTAGATTTTCTCAACTTGTGGTTTACAGTACTACTCTCTGCTACCCAGCCCATCCTACATATTTACATTTTTTGGGAGACAGGGTCTTGCTGTGAAGTGCAGGCCTGCCTTGAACTCACTATGTCAGCCCAGGCTGGCTTCCAACTCTTGGCAATCCTCCTGCCTCAGCCTCCCAAGTGCTGGGATTACAGGCATGCGCCACCACGCCCAGCTATACTCACTTTAAATAACCAGTTTGGTGCTGCTTCCCCAGCCTTAAATACCTTTATTTACTTTCTTTTGGATTAAAATCATTTGCTAAAGCCATATGATGTATTTTATCCTCTAATTCACTGTCAACCAACATCTCTGGATTCCTCTGATTCATTTCACAGTCCTTGTGCATCTGCTGTACGCCAGGCTAGGTGCTCAAAGCTGAAGTTACATGAACACATAAAGACAGCATTCTTTCACATTTCCCCATAAGGCCAACACTGAACCTAACCACTGACTTTTGGTTTGTCTGTCTTCTAGAGAAAGGGTGTCACTGTGCAGCCCAGGCTGGTCTCCAACTTGCAGTAATTGTCCTACCTCAGCCTCCCGAGTGCTAGAATTTAACCACTGAATTTTTTTTTTTTAACCACTGAATTTGATTTGGTTCTCATTTGACTCAGTTTGCAACCAGAATCATGGAAACAAACGAGTTTGTGAACCGAGGTATTGTTTAAAATGCTGTCTTCGGTGTGTGGCATATTTTTTGTTGTTGTTAATATAAATTTTTAGATTCATGCATATTGTTAACGGGTATCAGCAGTTCATTTCTCTTTATTGCTGGGCAGCAGTCCATTAGATGGATATACTGCAACTTATTTATCCATTTGTCAGATGAAGGGCACTTGGGCTACATTCCATTTGAAGTTATTATAGATAATCTGCCATGAACACTTAAATGCAAGTCTCTGTATGAACATGTTTCCATGTCTCTTGATTAATACCCAGAAATGGGGCTGCTGGTTCCTACGGCAAGCATGTGCAACTTACAAGAAACTGCCGCAGCAGCTGCACCACTTCGCAGCTCTATCCCCACGCAGAGTCCAGCTGCTCCAAACCCAGCAGCACATGCTGTTGCCAACTTGTTTTGAGTTACCTATTTTAATTGTTGTGAAGTAGTTCAGAGTGGTTTTAATTTAGATTTCTCTGGGAGCTAATAACATGGGACATCTTTTCAGGTGTTTATTATCTATTCCTAATGCTTCTTCAGAGAAGTGAGCATCCTCTTCCCACTCAGCTGTAAAAGTTCTTTTATTTTATTTTTTTGGCAGAACCGGGGATTGAACTCAGCCCCTTGCACTTGCCAGGCATGTGCTTATTCTACTAAGCCATCTCCCCGGCCCCTGTAAAAGTTCTTTATAAGTTCTAAATGTTAAGTCTTTCATTAGATATATATTTGGCAAGTATTTTCTGTGGCTTGCCTTTTCATTTTTCTTAAAACAACTTTTGTAAAAAGTAAACACTTCTGGGGCCAGGGAGATGACTCAGTAGGATAAGTGCTTGACTGGCAAACACAAAGATCTGAGTTCAATCCTTGGTTCCGCCAAAAAAAAAAAAAAAAACAAGCACTTCTAACTTTGATAAAATCCAACTTATCAACTTGTTCCTTTTACAGTTTATGCTTTTTGTGTCCTACTTAAAACATAAATCTTGGGCTGGAGAGATGGCTCAGTGGTCTAAAGCACCTACTTAGAACAAACTTAGCAAAGCACAGGGACCGCGGTTCAATCCCCCAGCACCACATGCCAGCCAGCCCCGCCCCCTGGTGGGCTGAGCTGGCCACACACACACACACACACACACACACAAATATTGTTTGGGCAAGGGGTTTATGGGTTAGCTCAGTTGTTTAAGCACCTGCTTGGGCAAACCCAGTCAGGCCCAGGGGACCACAATTCGATCCCCAGTTCCACTTGCCTCACCAGACACGCCCTTAGGCAGCCTGAGCCAGTTAAAAAAAAAAATAGATAGATAGATAGATATAGATAGATAGATATAGATATAGTTTGGGCATAATCTCATGCCTATATCTTGTACCCTGAGTAATTACTCTGATGATAATAATACCCAATGTATTAATTATTGTTACTCTATTATTTTGAAATTTCATTTTATTTTTTCTTCACTTTAAAATAAAAAAATTTAGTTTAATAAAAAAAAATTTTTAAAAAACCATAAATCTTTGCCCAAGTCAAAGCCATGAAGTCTTTCTCCAGCTTTCTGCTAAAGTTTATCTAAAAGTTTCACAAGGGCCAGCCAAATAGCTCAGCAGATTAACGTGCCCAGGGGTTGAGGGTTAAATCCCTGGGCGCACCCCTGTAATCCCAATTCATGGGAGACTGTAAACAGGCAGATCACGGAATCCAATTTCGTACTGAGACCCTGTAGACCATTCCCTAAAATAAATAAATAAATAATAATAATAATAAATAAAAGTTTCACAAAGTAAAATTGTCAAAATGTTTAACATGAGGTTTTATTAATTCCTGCGTTCCATTTATCTCATAATTATTCACTCATTTTCTTTTAAAAAAATCTTTCACATTATCAAACCCTATTTAAAGTGCAGTCTATTTCTAAGTCAAGAAATACTTTTTATCTTTTAACAGATTTCACCCCTCTTCCATACAATAAATTTCAGTCCCAAACTTAGCCAAGGCTTTGGTCTATCAGATCTCAAATCAACCCCAAACTATTCTACCCTGATGTTAGTTCTGAAAATAACTAAATTCCACAAATGAGTGCATGTACCTTGGGATTCAGCCAGGGACAATCTACTACTTATTTTTCTGGCATTAAAGAGAAACTTTTATTAGATTGTTTTCACCCTATCGTTCCTCTCACTTCTAAAGAGGCTAGGGAAAGCTGTCTTGTTATTAATCATCAGTTAAACTAAACTTTAGGGGGCCGGGGAGATGGCTCAATGGAATAAGTGCTTGCTCGGCAAGCACAAGGGCCTGAGTTCAATCCCCAGTTCCGCCAACAAAAAAAACAAACAAACTAAACTTTAGGCTCACAAGGTTAAACTAATTAAGACAAAAATAATTCACATCCCTCACTTGGTTTTAGATTCTCTTTCTTGTATCATTGTCTTTAAAACAAGCCAGAGTTCCTCAGGCTCAAGATGAAATGCATCGTACATACAAAAGCATAGCTTAGATACAATCACGGGCTGGAAGAAAATTTGTTCCCTGGAATCATATTCAGCACAGTTCAGAGAGAGAAGAAAAAACAAAACCCAAAACATGAGTAAAGAAGAGAAACACTAGATCTACTGGAAGAGAAAGCGGGCAGAAATCTTGAAATCATAAGTGTAGGCAGAAAGTGGGCGAACAAAATCAGACTGCATGGGAAATACTTCAAAGAATCAACAACTAGGATTTCATCTTATTAAAAAACCTTTGCACATCAAAAGAAATCACCAACAGAGTGAAAAGACAACTCACAGAGTGGGAAAAAATTTAGCCAATTGTCCCTCAGACAAAGGACTTATATCTAGAATATGTAAAGTGCTATTTTTTTTAAAAAGCCCCTAAATTCAAAGACTGAATTAAAAAAATGGGCCTCTGAGCTGGGAATAGAGGCACAGATGTGTAATCCCAACACTTGGGAGGCTGAGACAGGAGGATCATTGTGAGTTTGAGACCAGCCTAGACTACAAAATGAGCTCAAGGCCAGCCTGGACTGCATAGCAAGACCCTGTCTCAAAAAGACAAAATGGGGGTGGGGGGACACCTGAGATGAATATACTCTTCTCAGATGAAACACTACAAATGGCAAATAAATATATGAAAAAACGTTCAACATCATTGGACATTTGAAAGATGCAAATTAAAACAACACTGAGATTCCCTCTCACTCCAAAAAGAATGGCTATCATCAAGAAAGCAACCAGTAACAGATGCTAGTGAGGCTGTGGGGAAAATGGAATCCTTGTCTACTACTGCTGGGAGTGCAGACTGGTTCAAGCAATACGGAATCCGAATCCGTATGGAGATTCCTGGCTCAGTAGAATAAGCGCTTCCCTGGCAAGTGCAAGGGCCTGAGTTCAATCCCCGGTTCTGCAAAAAAAAAAAAAAAAGTATGGAGATTCCTCAAAAGGTAAGATTAGAGGTTTCATTTGACCCAGCTGAGTATCTTCCCAGAAGAATTAAAAACATACCACAGTGATATCACAGTGATATATGTACCATTTTTTAATAGAAGCACAATTTGTAATGGCTAAATTCTGGGAACAACCCAAATGCCCATTAAGGAATGGATAAAAAAAACATGATTTTTTTTTTTTTTTTGGTGGAACTGGGGATTGAACTCGGGCCCTTGCGCTTGCCAGGGAAACACTTATTCTACTAAGCCATCTCCCCGGCCCCGAAAAAACATGAATATTTTTATACAGTGGAATACCACACCACTTGGCCATAAAAAGCATAAACATGAGACTTTTATAGGTACATGGATGCAGCTGAAGACCATACTCACAAGTGACATAAATCACTCACATGTGTAGACATCATATTGTCTTCCTAGTGTGAGAAGGTGAAAAAATAAGATTTAAGATATGCAGTAGAGGGCCGGGGAGATGGCTCAGTGCAATAAGTGCTTCCCTGGCAAGCGCAAGGGCCTGAGTTCAATCCCCGGTTCCACAAAAAAATAAATAAATAAAATAAAATATACAGTAGATATTGTGAAATGGAAAGAAACTGTTCAAAAGGAAAAAGGAACTAGGTTAGGGAAAACTAGGTTAGGAAAGGAAGGGAAAAGGAAAAATGCAAATTAGTTATACTACTACTGTCAGTTCACTGAAATGAAGGTTTATGCTAATATATCTACTGGAGAATTATTTATTTATTTTTTGTGGCACCGAGGATCGAACTCAGGCCCTTGCGCTTGCCAGGGAAGCGCTTATTCCACTGAGCCATCTCCCTGGCCCCTGAATTTTTTAATGTTATATCTTGTACTGTGAGTTAGCTATTTTAAGGATAACAATATATAAGTTAACTATTGTTATTTTATTATTATGCTATGAAATTTTGTTTTACTTTTTCCCATAAAATTAAAAAAAAAAAAAAAAGTGGGCCAGTGAGATAGCTCAGTGGACTAAGCGCCTGCTTAGGCAAGTGCAGGGACCAGTGTTCCATCCCCAGGCACCAGCCCCACCCCAGGCACGCTGAGTCAGCCACTAAGACCAGGCATGATGGTGCATGCCTGTAATCCCAGCACTGGGGAGGCTGAAAACAGGAAGATCACTACAAGTCAGAGCCACGTAGTGAGATCCTGTACTAAATACACTAAAAAAAAAAAAAAAAAAAATTAAAGTGAGAACAAGAAATGACAATTTGCAATTTTGTAGCCTTCAGACTCATTTATTTGAGCCATCCAGACAAAAACAAAACAGAAAACTATTTAGCAATACCTCTGCCACTATGGAAATCAGTAAGATGATTCCTCAAAAGGTAGGATTAGAGGTTCCATTTGACCCAGCTGGGTATCTTCTTCTTTTGCTATGAAATATTGTTTTACTTTTTCCCATAATTTTTAAAAAAGTAGGCCAGCAAGATAGTTCAGTGGACTATTCATTACCTTAAATATAGAAATACTAGTTGCTAAAATCATTGGCACAAAAAGGAATTCTACTGGGTTAGTGATCATATTGTTTTTCTTGGTATTCACTGCTTTGTTCAAATAAATGAGTCTGAAAAATGTAACTTCTTGTTGAGACAGGGTCTTGTTATGTAGCCCAGGCTGGCCTCAAATTCCAAGTGACCCTCCTGCCTCAGTCTCCCAGTGCTGGGACTGCAGGTATACACTACCATGTCGGACTATGTAACTTTATAAGCATAGCATAGTAGGTTTTAATCTGTAGTAACCAAATAGCAAATGATTTCCTAAATTAAGAATAAATTTCTTGGTTTTAAAAATCCACTTTATAGGGACAGAGATGTAGTTCAGTGGCATAGTGCCTGCCTGGCAAATACAAGGCCCTGAGTCCAATTCTTAGTACAAAAACCAAAACAAAACACTTTATAAGATCTCTCACTTAATTTCTTAGAAGTTTCTTTAATAATACTCTGTCCTGGGGCTGGGGAGATAGCTCAGTTGAATAAGTGCTTTCCAGGCAAGCACAGGGCCTGAGTTCAAGCCTGACTCCACAAAAAATAAAATAAAACAAAACAAAACATTGTCCTGTAAACTATTTCTGGTCTTTACCTTGTTTCTGGCTTAGGCCAATAACTACTCAAGAGTCTTTATCACAGTAGTTGACATGTACCTTAGCAGTAATATACTTACCTAGCATGAATGAATCCCTGGGTTCAATTTCCAGCTTGGGGGAGAGGGTGGATTCATTATTATTACAGTATTTTCACCAAAGAGACCTATATACCTCAGTCTGTGACACAGACACTTATTAGAATAGGGGCCCAATTCCAAACAGGTGCCCAATCATAATGAAGTAGCCAGAAAAATTTCACAGGGACAGTGTTTTCCAAACTACAGAATGATAATAATACCAGTGTTCTGTGTATGGTCATTAAAGAGATTTACAGGTACACCACGGAAATCACGTTTCCACAAACACGTAAGTGGGCCAAAATCATGGCAATAGAGGGCAAAGATCTGAGGCTCAGGAAACATTTGCCTTAGAATGCATGTTGGGTACCAAGTTAAAACCCCAAACTGGTATTTGAACTTTAGAGAGATCCACTGTCAACATTCTACAGCTTCACATGTTTTCATAAACTGGTTTTTGAAATTCAAAGTTCATTCTACTTTTCATAATTGACACTATACTGACTGACAGGTGATTGCGTCCAAGATAACCAGAAATGAACAATTTGAAAAAGCTACATAAGGGCTGGTGAGATGGCTCAGTGGTCTAAAGCACCTACTTAGAACAAGCTTAGCAAAGCACAGGGACCATGGTTCAA
Source organism: Octodon degus (assembly GCF_000260255.1). NCBI lineage: Eukaryota > Metazoa > Chordata > Mammalia > Rodentia > Octodontidae > Octodon > Octodon degus. The sequence goes on from NW_004524583.1 coordinate 33,406,494, forward strand.
TCCCCCAGCACCACATGCCAGCCAGCCCTGCCCCCTGGTGGGCTGAGCTGGCCACACACAAATAAATAAATAAATAAAAATTAAAAAAGAAAAAGCTACATAAGATAGCAACTGCCAGTAAGTACATTAAGTTTTAACCCACCATTTTGTTCCGCCACCTATTACAATTTTTATTTGTCTTGGTCTCCTTTTTCAATGTTCTGGCAAATGTAGGTGCAGTGAGTTTCTCGGGAGCAATGTTTCAGAAAAAGTAAGGATTTCCACTCTTTCTGAAGGTAACAATTTATTATCTAACTCAACAAAAAAAATTTTTTTTTTTTTTTTTTTTTTTTT